>NW_006769874.1:1402867-1407739 GCF_000442215.2 Lipotes vexillifer | reverse complement strand
TCTTTCCCTCCCTGGGTGCTATGGGCACGGAAGACTCGCTAAGTGCTAACGCTGTCGTCAGCCTGAGAGTCTCTCTGAGAGCCCAAGGAGGTATGGGCAGGGTTAGCTGCAATAACAAAGTGTGGGAAACCGTCCAAACGCCTGTCACAGGGCGACGGCCAAGGAATCGTTGCCGTTCCGGGGGAGGAACGGTTCCCTGTGGACTCTAATTGCAGGATCCCACGACCGGCTGCAAGGTTAAAACCAAAGCAAGTTACAGAGCAGCCTGCAGAAAATACTGTGTAAAACCCCAAACAAACAAACAAGTAATTGAATGCATACCTTGAACGGAGAAAGAGAGAGAGAGGTGAAGACAGAGACAGAGACAGAGATAGAGAGACACAGAGAGAGGTCGGTTACCTGGATTTAACACTGGGCAGTGAACGGGCTGTTGGATGAAGAAATATACAGAAGACTTAAACTTTTTTTTTCAATTTTTCAAAGACCATATACATTTCTTTTCTACTGTGAGTGCATATTTCCTTTACTAAAAGAAGGAAATTCCATCAAGAGTTAAGGCAGTTTTAAGAGAAAAAGCAAGAGGAGCTGGGTTCACAGGGCAGTGCCCTGCTCCGCGGCTACCGGGGCAAGAAGGGTGAGCAGTGACCCTAGGAGACACGTGAAGTCCAGACACGAGCACACGTGGGAATTTTGTGTTGATAGACACAGAATTATCACACATCAGCGGGGAAAGAATGGTCATTTAGTAGATGGTGTTAGGAAAAAAGGCACATGGGTAGAGAAAAAAACTAGGTCCATCCCTTCCTGAGCCCATACACAGAAGTAAACTTCAAACGGACCCAAGACACGAACATGAAGGGAAACACTCTAAATCCCCCAGAAGGAACTATGGGCAAGTGCAACTAGAAACTTGGGGGGAAAGAGATTTTTACATAAGATCCCCGAATTCCAAACCACAGGTGGTAAATTGATGGTGTGATGACATCCAATTACAAAGGATGCAGGGACAAAATTAGCAAATAAATAGCAGATGCTTGCAGTACCTAAAACAGCAGGGAACTAATATTCTCAATAGACTGGGAACTCTTGCTAATCAAACACAAGATCATCAACTCAAGAGAAAAACAGGCAAATTCTACAAAATTTAAACAAATTGGAGGCAACATCAGCGGCTAGCAGCAGGTGAGATGTTCATCCTGCCCCGTGATCAGAAAAAAGCAAATGGACAACCCGTGAGAGCCAGCAGAGCTGGCAGAGATGCAGGAGTTTGATGGAGTCACACCAGTGGATTAAGATGCTAAGCTGGTGACCAGCAGCCCCTCGTGGTATAGACCCCAGGGGATCCTCGGCTACCTCTACAAGGATGTCCCCGTTAGCAGGAAGCTGGGCAATTAGGTGTCCATCCTCAGGGGGACATAGGGGAAATCACGGCGTGTGCAAATGATAGGCGTGTTACAGGGGTGCCTGGGATGAGGTACATTTACAGACAGCAACACAGAGAAGTCTTTTTCTAAACTTATTTTACTGAAGTGTAGTTGGTTTACAATGTTGTGTTCATTTCTGGTGTACAGCACAGTGATTCTGTCATACATATATATGCATCCTTTTTCACATTCTTTTCCATTATGGTTTATCACAGGACACTGAATATAGTTCCCTGTGCCCTACAGTAGGACCTTGTTGTTTATCCATCCTAGATACAATAGTTTGCATCTGCTAATCCCAAACTCCCAATCCACCCCTCGAGAGATTTTAAAACACAGCATGAGTGGGAAAAAGTAAGACGTCGATTGATACTTAAAGTACAATACAATTTATGTAAATTTAAAAACATGACCACAAGATACAATATATTACACTTTGAAGGGCTCACACATATCTAAGGGTATAAAACAGAATAGCTGGGGCCGAGGGCAGGGAAGGCAGTGAAAGTAAGGGTAGTGAGCGAAGGAAAAATAATAAAAACAGCACTGTTTACAGCAGTGTCAGGCATGATTCTAAGTGTTTTGTGGGTATTACATTGAATTCTTGTAACTTCCGTTTGGTAGGAATTATGGAAATGGGCACAAACATAGAGTTCGGTGAGAAAATGTGTTTTCCTTTAAGAAATTGTTTGAAGAACTTATTTAGCTAAAAATCTTAAGGTCTCGGAGGAGGACGTTCAAAACCTTCTCATAAAAAATAAGTCTACTCATGCTTGGTGAGTTTTATTAAGATGTAGGTCAAAGCAGGTTTGAAGATGTTTCTGGATGTTCCCCTTTGACTAAAAATGTCCGGCGTCGGTGCAGCCACCTGGGCAGTCGGCTACTCACAGGGACCTCGGAGCCACGGCCCACTCTGTCCTGCTCCCACGTGACAGGAGGCCACCAAGAGCCTGGGGACGGTGCAAGGTCTTAAGAGCGGGGTCAGGTGGTCACGTGGATCCCTTAATTAGCACGAGGAAAGCCTCTTCTCACATTTTTTTTTTCATTGTAAAGTTAACACAACAGTAAAAAGCACATTGGGAAAATAAAGATGTGAATGGAAAAAGCCAATGACGTCCTCCTTCTGCAAGTACTGTTAAAAGTCTAATGCATTTGCTTTGAGAAAATGTCCATCCCTAAGTAAATATTGGGGAGGTGAAGGATAGTCTCCACCGGAACCCAGAGAATTCACGGGGATTCACATCCGCTTGGGCTGGAGGCACTCAGGCCCCTGGGAAGAGTGCCTCCCAGGGGACAGAGCGGCTGGGGCCAGCTCCTGGGTGGGCTTGGGGGCAGGCGGGCTCCCCAGGGAGGGGACGGCTGCAGGGGCTCCGGGTGAGGACACCAAACGCCAGGGACTCTTCCTAGTCAGCTCCTTCCAGGGTCTAGAAAGCAGGGCACCTGCACTGGCTCCACTGCTCCCCGGGCCCCTCGAAGCCGAGCTCTCGTCTCAGGGCTGTGATAAGGGTCTGCAGCCTGGAAACGGGAGGCCACCGCGAGGCTGCTGTGAGGAGGGACCCCTGGGGTCTGAACTCCCGTGGAGGGGCCACAGGCAGCTTTCTAAGAGCGCTGTCCATGGGTCGGAATCCGGTCACATCATTGCCGATGGTAACAATGCAGCTTGTTTGGCATGCTGCCTGGAGAGCACAGCTGGGACGCCTGGGCGGGGTAGGCATGCCAAGAGCCTTGCCCTCTTTCAGCTGGGCTGGAAACTAACGCTATTGGTCAAAATCGTCGCCACCCCTTCCTGCCCACGTGAAATAATTCTTCTCTTTGATCAAGAATACCCATTTCTGGCCTTTTTGTCTTCTCAACAGTAAGAATCAGAGTTGGCCAATTCCTACGATGACTGACAGATGGAAAAAGTCGTTCCTTCAAGGAAAACCCACCTCCGCCCTCCCTACCGGGCACACACTGCTCACAACACACTGGGTACTGACCAGGTGGGCTCCCAAAACCCAGCCACGCCGTCTGGCCACACAGCCTCACATCATAATTGGCCACACACACAACATCTTAGCACTTCTTACATCAAAACGGTTTCCACCCTGAAGCACCGCCAGCGTAAGGCAGTTTATAACAGCTGAACACGCACTAAGAACTCTAAATTATACAACCACCTCCCTTTTCTGGTATTTAGGCAGTTTCCAATTTTTTCTTTATTATGAACACCTCTAAAATGAACATTTTCCATGTAGTTTTACCTGTTATGATTGAAGATTATGAAACTTTAAAATATTCTGTTGCCTTCTTTCAAGAAAGATTAAGAGCGTCCATCCCAACATTTTCCACAGTGATCCTCTGATCATCTTAACATCTGATTTTCTCTTCCTGTCCCCCTTTCTAGAATGGAATCTGCTTGTAAAAACTGAGTATGTAGCTGGAAGGGACCTTTCCTGCCCCAGGCTCCCCAGGAAGGATTGCAGTCCACAAAGGAGTAGAATTTCTGTTCTCTCTCTAACTCATAATTCCCATCTGCCTGTCCCTCAGAATGCTTCAATTCTTCCTCCACAGCTGCCAGGGTCAGTCGTGGCACACATTACATTTACATTAGCAGAACTTCAGACGGGGCAAGCAGAGGAAACCGACAAATACCCTGGCCTTTGTGACAAACGCACATTGTGGGTTTGCTTCCTGCACTGCACCCATCAGGTCCCAGCGGCAGTGCCTCAGGTCCCCCTGGGCAGGCGAGCAGAGCCAGGTCACACTGAGAAGACGATGTGACTGTAGCTCCAAAGGCACGAGTGCGTCGTCCGAACTCCTTGGAAGGACTCCTCTGCAGAGAGGCTACAGGGCGTCTCCCTCCCGTGGTTTACGAAGCCCACTTACATAGGACGCCACCTAGCTATGTGCTGGCTCCAAAAAAATGCCAAAAAGTTACTTTCTTCCCCTTACCCCCATGAGAATGCAAGGCAAGTTAATAGTGAGTTCAGTCCTAAAAACAGAGAATAGTAAAGGGAAAAGGAGAAACTTTGTCATCTGGAACCCGGATTGCATCCACCCGCAGACAGCATGATGGGATGGCCCAGCGTTTGCACTCACTGGCCCCGGAGCTGCTGGCTGCACACATCTGCGGAGACCACCAGGGCTGAGGTGGGGACTCAGAATCAGAAAGGAACCATTGAGAAAGTGAGTATGTGCAGATAACCGCCCTGGGAAGAACCCACTACTGATGAGAATCCTGAGTTTGTGGGCTGCCCACTGGTCTCACCCTCCAGGCCATCCCGGCTCCTTATTCTTGCCGTGAGAGTTGGTGGGGACCCTCCCAGGCCCTGCTATGCCCGATGCTGGCACGGTCATTGCCCCCTGGGACCCGTGTGGCTGTCGGTCTCCCTCTGACCAGGAGTGCCCTTGTGCTCACACAAAGATGGAACTTCACTAGCGTCACCATCCTGGAGCTGGCATTCCT
>NW_006769874.1:1401920-1402833 GCF_000442215.2 Lipotes vexillifer | reverse complement strand
TGGAGCTGGCATCCCTGCCATTGGGAGAGCGTCTTTAGCGACACACTGTAAGGCCACTTTACATGTGAATTCACCACGAAAACATCGTTCATACTGCCGAAGCAATTCTGATAACTAGGAAGCTTCAGACAGGATCCTGCGCTTTGCCGTGGGTCTCAGACATGAAAGATGCAGCCACTGATCACGTGGGCCGAGCGCTCTGGGCACAGGACCAGTCAAGCACGGACATTCCACAGAATCACTGCATGAGCTCAGGTAGCAGGCGATGAAATAAAATCTCAATTTGGATTCCACAGCCTAGAATCTGCAAGGATAGGACGTATTGAGGGAATATGCTTTCTAAACCCAATTGAGAGTGAGGTTTGGGCTGCATCGAGCCGTCCGTGTGAAGCTGAGGCCAGCCAACCTCAGGCTGTTCTCGTCCAAGTTCATTCACTCCGGCAGTACCCGAGCCATCACTGCCCGTGGGGAGTTTTTCCAAGTTCCTCCAAATTCCTTCGCTCCTGGAATTGTATGGAGGTCCCAGTTTAGAGGGTTCCGGGCCCGAGGCTGCTTCTCGGTGGTTCCTGATCATGGATTCAGCAGAGGAGACCTCGGGAAAAAGTCCTGACAGTGTCTCTGAGCAGCTAGCTGGTGTCTCAGAAAGAGAAAAGCAAAGGGAATATTAAGACTTTCCCAGCGGCCTGGACGATTTGAGCGGTGTGCTGGTAGCCGTCCCTCGATGGTGCTTTTGCCCCTCGTTCTGAGTGCCCGGGGTCCCAGGCGCAGGCCTGGAGCGGGAAGCAGGACCTGGCCTCTCTCATAGCGGGTACACGCTCCCTTGGGCTTTCTGGATCCCCCCTCAGCCTCCTGTCAGAACAGGACAGCAGTGGGGCGGGGGATGCAGCAGGAAGTGCCCATGCCACCTCCTTCC
>NW_006769874.1:1383585-1401762 GCF_000442215.2 Lipotes vexillifer | reverse complement strand
CCCTACACAAAATGACCAGCATGCTTTTCCCAAAAGGAACTTCAGTGCTATGCTGTCCCCATGTCTGGCACACCCCTCTGTGGTCTCAGAAGGACAAGCTCCCCTCAAAAGGGAGGAGGAGGAGGGAGGAGTTTGGATCAGAATATGCCGCCCCCATGACGTCCAGCTTGTTCCCGGCACCCCTGGCGGCTTCGCTGGTTCAGCCAGCACCGCACACCCCATCCCCCAGGAGCCAGCTGTCACTGTCACCGTCACCAAGGCCCTGAGGGCCCAGGACACAGGAAGACAGGCAGGAAGAGGAGGGAGGGCAGACTCGGGGACTGTGTCCACTTTACTTTCCATTGCACTGTATTTTTGTTCACACACCCTGCCTCTCTCTTAGCCGATTTTTTTAAATATTTTAATTTTTGATTTTTACTTTGATGTTCTTTAGAGAGAATGTGAGTTTTGAAATACAATTCTATTGAAGTGCTTTTGGCTTGGGAAACCCAAAGTCTCAGGACTCGGACATTTTGATGTGGGGACTTGTGCTAACCAGGAGATCTTTTGGGGACCAGCTGTGGGCTCAGCCCCCCAGGGGAGGTATAGCCCGGTGCTCTGAGACCTGCTTAATGCAAGGCCACACTTCCCGTTCCAGCGCTGGACTGGGATGCAGAGAAACGATGGAGAAAAAATTAATCACTGGGAGAAAGGAAAGTTCACCAAATTTGTGTTCAATCACTTGCTTTACATTAATTTAAATGGAAACTTGGCCATGGGCAAAGGCTTAGTTTGCATCCCTTCTAAATGTTATTTTCCATCTTGTAAAACCTTAATGGCTTAATCTGACCGTTGCAATTACTCTCCACGATGGTTAATTTCAGGTCAACATGACTGGCCGCCAGGAGCCGGATTAGACAGCACTCTGGGTGTGTGTGAGGGTGTTTCCGGGCAAGATGAGCATTTGAATCTGTGGACTCAGGGAAGCAGGTCGCCCTGCCCAGTGTCGGTGGGCAGCGTCCCATCTGCCGAGGCCCCAGTAGGACAAAAGTTGCAGGGAGGGGGATCCTCCCCTTTCCTGCCTCAGTGATAGGCGGACCATCTCATTCCTCTCCTGCCCTCGGGCTCCCCTGGTCCTCAGGCCTCTGGTCTCAGGCTGGGTCTCAGGCTACAGAGGGCAGATTGTGGGGCTTCTCTGCCACTGCAATCGCAGAAGCTCGTTCCTGTAATAATTAACCTGCTGGCTCTGTTTCTCTGGAGAACCCTAACATGCTCACTCTAAGGCTAGCCTGTGATGGGGGATGCTTTGTTCCACTTAGATACCCTCAGACGGTGGGATGAAGCCGCCATTCCTACCAAGGACAGAGATTACAGCACGCCCTTTGCTAAGGAGGACCTCCCTCCACATGAGCTAGCAAAGGAAAGCATCTTTTCATGTCTCTGCTGGGACCAGCGTTTCCCAAACTAGATGCTCATCAGAATACCTGGTGATCCCTAAGCACTGGGACTCCAAGGCTCCCAGATGTACTGAATCAGAATCTCTGGGTGCAGCCTGAGTCACAGACCTGAAGGATCTCAGGAGAGTGGGCCCAAGGTCAGCAGTGTCCCACCCTCTCTGTGTCTTCTGTGCTACGTCTTCATGGGCATTTGTGTCTGGGATTCAAGGAGTCTGAGTTATATATGCATTTTCAGTCTATGTAGTTATGTATATAGTGATGGACTAATGTACAGTTAATAGTAGCTTCCCTGCCCCCAGAAAGTGAGCATATACATACATGCCTAAGTTTATTATGAGTTTTACTGATGTAGAGGTGTGTAGCACACGTAATAATAAATTATACAGTACCATTTTACCGTGAGTTCCATGGAGCCAACTGATTCTCACAGGATGATTTTATTGACTTTTTTAGACTATGATTTGACAAATAAAATTACATACAGTCTGTTAACTCTTCACCCTATAAATTTATTGTTGTTAATCTGATTTGTGATCTACTCAAACTATTTTCACCCACATCTAACATATAGTAAGAATAATATATATTATGTGCATTAAGCTGAAACATCTTTCAGCTTCAGCAGTAGACACAACACATGGTATCTGCATTGGTAACATTTTCTCCTTTACTTTCTTCAGTCTAGACAATCAACAAAATAATAAACCAAGCCCCAATTTGTAGTGTTTGCCAGTTCCTGGGGTGTAAACCCTTCCACGATGGCTTGTTTCGAACCAAGCGTACACAGACTATCACCATGGTAGCTCATCATGACAAAGTTTCTCTACCACCCGGATACAAGGGATGAGTAAACTCAAAAGCAGAGAAATTATAGAGTGTAGAAAAACTGGTAGGAAGTGATGAGCTTTGAGTATTTATTACCTTTTAAAAATATAACTTACATATTTTAAAGTTTATGTAACTTCATTTTTAATAATGGTCACGAACAACAGGTTTGCCCAAATCCTGAAACTTTAACAAACCATTCTTGCTGCTATATATATATTTTAAATATGGGATGTACACAGAGAAGGGTAGCAGGCATGGAGATGCAGGGGAAATCTGTGACAAGTCACAACATCTTTAAGGTAAAATATTCTGTTGATGTCAAAAGAGGGAATGCTTTCGAATTATTTTTTTTCCCTAACAAGAGAATTTTTCTTTGCTGAAAAGAGACCACAGCACTCTCGGCCCTGCCAGCTGTAAGCTCCAGAGGAAAACCGTTCCTGTGACATTTTCAGTCTCACAGTTTTTAAAGGCTGCAAAGAACTGGACCAGAAACAATTTGAGTTTGCGATCAGTCATCTTTGTGAGCAGAAAATCCAAATGCCACACATTTCTGAAAACAGGTTCTGAGCCTCAGATTGCTGGTCGTTTCCAATCACACGTCAGAAAGTTGTCATAACGTGTTGAAAGGGATTTGTACTGATCCCGGATGGTGCTAACGGGGCTGGCAGCTCCATTCTTCCACGCTCGGCTGTCTGCTCCCCTAGCAGGTAGACACGCAGTGCGGCTCACTGCCTGAAAGGCTAAATCCCTCAGATTTTTCTCAGATCTGAAGCACGTCTCCCCAGCTGTTCGCCAGCTTGTTGTCACACAGTTTCCAGATGTGCGCGCAGCGGTTCACTGTTGGCTGTGAGCCGCTACCCTCCTCACATCTCCGTCCACTGGCATCTCCCCGCTTCCCCGCAGACATTTCCCAAGAGTCTTAGTTTACCTTCCTGGATTGTTTTAAACTAGGCCCAGAAGGGAGATTGAAGAAGAAAGTCCTTTATCGTTGCAAAGGCCGCAATGCCAAGGTTGATCTTTATGCTGTTTTTGCTGTTGTTTAAAAGCCCTCAGTTTCCAGGCCCTAAATTTAGAGGTTCTCAACATTTTCGGGTTTCTGAGACATTTCTGGCCCCCAGCAGGGCCACTCAAGGAGCTGATTTCTTTGTGGGGCTACCCATACCAGCGTAGTGATTTTGCTTTTGAACTGCAGGTGTCCAGGCTCTGCAGAAATGGCTCATTTCATGAAAACGTAGGATGGAGACACAAATCAGAATATGGTGACTTTTAACTCTGCCATGATGATGATGTTTGTTTCCCTCACCCAGGATGCCTCATTCCCAGGATCAGGGTTCTTGGAAATCAGATTCTAAAGAGGGGGTTGTTTGGAACCACAGGAGGAGTTTGAAGGCCCTGGAGCTCCTGCGGCGCTTTCACACCCAGGGTCTCCTCTGCCCGCTCAGCAGCACTGCAGCCCACCAGCCCCCAGGGCTCCGCCTCCCGGGCTTTCCCTGGTGTTTGCACCGAGCCTTTTAAAGCTGGTCAGACCGCCACCAACACTGTTTCCTCAGACAGTCGGGTGATAACATCGGAGACTGGAGCCTGCTTTCCTCGATCAAGTTGTAAGATACTCCCAAGCATGCACTCCAGTTTCTTACTTGGACTCTGGAAGGACCTCGAGTGAATCAGCATCGTGTTATCCTCTCATTGCTTGGATGGGTCTCTTCTAAAGATGGTTTATCTCAAAACCCAGTTTTCACTTTCCCTCATTTCCACTTCAGATGGCGCCATTCCCCGACGGGGCTCGCCGTCTTCTTGGAACTGGAATGCCTCTACTTTCTGTAACCAAGTTCCTGGTTCCCTCTCCTCGCCTCCCAACCCCAGGACGGAAGCTTGCTGCATTGTTTAAAGACCCCATGGCTTGAAAGTGAATCTCTGGACTCTCTCTCGTAGGCCCTAGAGCAGCCCAAGTGTCAGGAAAGTGGGAAAGAGCTCTTTTCTCCCCCCACCGTCCCTGT
This sequence comes from Lipotes vexillifer, assembly GCF_000442215.2. Lineage (NCBI taxonomy): Eukaryota > Metazoa > Chordata > Mammalia > Artiodactyla > Lipotidae > Lipotes > Lipotes vexillifer. The sequence continues at coordinate 1,397,501 of NW_006769874.1, read as the reverse complement.
CTGGTCACATTATTGCAGGATCCTTTGGTTTAGCAAGTTAAGGACTCTGAAAACACCTAGTGCAATGCTTCACATATACCAGGGGTGCCATAAATATTAGTTGAGTCTGTATGTGGTTGTATGAGTGTGCTTGGGGCTGTCACAACAAAGTACCACAGACCAGGCCACTTAAACAGGAGACATTTTATTTTCTCACAGTCCTGGAAGCTGGAAGTCCAAGACCAAGGCTGGTTCCCCCTGAGGTCTTCTCGCCCTGTCCTCACCTGGGCATCCGCTCTGCACATCTGTGCCCCAACCTCCTCTCCTTATAAGACCACCAGTCACACTGGGTTAGGGCCCACCCACATGACCTCATAATCACCTCTTTAAAGGCCCTTTTCCCAAATAGAGTCACATTCTGAGGTACTGGGGGCTAGGACTCCAACATATGAATTTGGGGGATACAATTCAGCCTGTGACAGAGGCTGCTGATTTCAGACATAGGCATACCTAGAACTTTCCACAAAAGGACAAAAGACAACAAACCCAGAGGTGACCAGCTTGGCGTTTCTGTTCCTCCTGGGAATGAAGAGCCAAGTTACGCCTTGGTCAGAAGTCCAGTCAGTGGGCCCACTCGTTCCTCCTTTGCTCAAGGAGACCAGACTCAGCCGGATGCTGCCTTCACCTGTAAAGTTAAACCCAATCTGCCTCAAGCAAAGCTAAGAAGAGGCAGCCTGCTTTCCAGAACTGACCGGTCTCCAGTGCAGGGAATCCTCTAGGGTGAACTGACCTTCTGCCCGAGCAAATTTTCCCACTGCTTCTCACGTGCCCGAGTCTCCCCTGAACCCCTAAACTGTACGAGGTTCTGGGAAAGAGGACGGGGCCAGGACTCGGCAGGCCTGGGATCCAGCACAATGGGCCAGCCGTGGGGCTCTGGGACCATCAGTTTACCTCGTGTCCACAACAGGTCAAATACGGGCCGAGCAGGAAGATATCTGAGAACGTTAACTGATATGTGTCCCCAAATTTCCTGTTCCCAAAGTGCCTGCCCCTTGTCCTGGTCGATTATGCTTCAGGAGGGAGATAACGCTGCCAAAGGCAGACAACAAAATAGGACAATCATCGGCTCTTGAGTTGGAAGAAACCGTGATCCTAGGCAAAGAAGAAATATTTAGGACACTGAATAGACCTCAGTTTTCCTGACCCCCCCATGCCCATGTCCACCCACCTAAGAGTAGATGGATCCTGTATGCCAGGAGGTTGGGCAGGGGAGCTGGAGGGGGCTGGAGGTGGTAGATTCTAGAGGGTCCTGAGACGCTCCCCACGGCCCCGAGCCCAGTCTCTGGGTCACACCGGGAGCCAGCGTGATCCTAGAGAGGAGATCTGAGAAGTGAGTGTGTGCTGTTTAGGTGGCCTCGTGGCCTCTCCTGGTGTGGCCCATGGACATCCCCCGTGGGGTGCGCAGGAGGTGGGCACTCCTCCTTTCCTTCCTTCCTTCCTTTTTCTTCCTGGCAAAGACAGGTTGGACTGGTGTGGGGCAGAGGGAATTTTCAGACAATACATACTGAGTTTTGATCCACAGTTGATCTCTTACCGTATTATTTAAAAACACTTGGTAGAGACTGCACTAGTGTCGTTATTTTTCTAACGCCTTTCCTTATAATTCTATACAATTATAAAACAATTAAGAATTGTTATAATAATAATACTAGTTGTCTTGGGACAGTGGAACTGGGAAGATGAGGGAGGGGGTTGAAGGAGATTTGTCACTATAAATAATTTGGTACTTTCAAATTTTGAACAAAGTCCATGCATTGCAACATACACTGGTCAGTCATTTGACTGTGTAACAAAGAGCCCCAGATCTTAGTGGCTGACAACAGTAGGGCTTTCTTTCTCACACTGAGTGCCCTGAACAGCTCTGCCTCAGGCTGCCGGCCAGCTGGGCTCTGGATCCCAGGTAGGCTGAGGTCTCTTGGAAGGGACGGTAGTTCTCTGGGGCATGGGTTTGCGTGGTGTGTACTTGGCTCAAAGGCCAGACGGGTCCTATGCCTCGCAGCCCATCAGCAGAAGCAAGCCAAGCATGGGGGAGCTGGAGGGGCACCCCCCACTCTCAGACTGCAGGTCATGTGGCAGAGAGATGGAGAGAGGGAGGGAGCTTGCCAAGCCAGCCTCCCATGCCACACCCAAGACAAAGAGTGGGAAAGGAATAAAGAGTAAAAAAGATTCAGTTAAAACCAACTTCAATATTAGTAATAAATCATTGACGCTGACATTTCTGAGTTCTTGTCATGAGCCAGGCATTACTAGCTGTGGTTACTTCATTGAGGAACACTTTGACCACCCCGATTAACAACAGCCTCTGTGACGTTCTCACTGTTTTAAAACGCGTGAGGCTAGGTGTTTAATGGAATTCAGGGCACAATTATGGTATCAATAGCTTATAAATGGATGTAAGGAAAAATACATCAGCAAGGTAGCTCAACCTTTTAACCTTTACCCATATTGATTTAAGATTTTGAACCAAGACATAGATAGAAATGATTCATGAAATTTCTCCGCTGATAGAGCATCATTCAGCATATGTAGTCAATGGTGCATTTTTGTAACCTAACTGATGCGACGTGATGTCCTGATAGTGCAACTTTTCAGACGAAGGAACCGTGCATGGAGCGGACTGTGGACATCTCAGGCCCAGGCTGACTCGGCACCGGCACGCGCAGAAAATGCACCTGGGAGACACCGACGCATTTAACTCCTCCCACTGAAGCTGTTCCAGCTGCCTGGGGACCACGTGCGGCCACTGACCTTCATCCTTCGCTTTCACAGCACTCTTCCCGGCCCCCCAGGGTGCCAGAGTCCCCATCGCCTAGGATGCTACATGCACCTCTGCTTCCTTCCCCTTTGGAAGGGACTCACGGAAGCAGAGAGGGAGGGGTTGGGGGGAGATGCTGCAGCCATGCAGAGTAAGTTCAAGAGACCTGCCGGCTGTGCTCTTAACAACACAGTGCCGTGCTCTTTTCAAAGTGTGTGAATACAAGTACGTAGATCCCCTGCTACACATTCTTCACGTACACCGTACATGCCACACACTCACAGGCGCGCATGTACACACACACTGCACACACACACACCACACACCCACACACACACCACTCACATCACACATCCATACGCACACACACACACACACCACACATCCATAATTTTAGTGAAATCCAACTGATTCTTTTGCAGAGGAACAGAGCTAAATCCTACAACTTTCTGTGAGCTGACGCATGAAACTCTCCATTCAGACTTTTGCACGCCGTGGGAAAATTATAAAGTAGGCAAATTTTATTTTCACCCCGATCTCCGCTTTAAATACACACCGCTGGGGCTCCCCAGGCCCCTCGCCGGGGGGCCCACATCCATCTGCCCCCGGTTCTGCTCTGTGTCACGCCCGGTGAGCTGATAAACCCTGCGAGAGGCGGATTTCCATTTGTTTTCACCTTTATAAATCATTAAGAAAGATAAATCCGTGTCCTTCAAATACAATCTGGAGTAAAATCTACGAATTAAGGTCTAGCCTCAATACTGCAAAGTCCTTTCTTGGAGAATTTGATCCATGAAACGTCAACCGAAAGAACTGGGCCACAGGGGCCCTGCAGGAGTCGGCTCGTCTGGATAACCCCCCCGGGGGGGGGGGGGGGGGGGGGGGGGGGGTCCCTGCCTAAGGCTCAAACTGTCCCCCGGAGAGTTAACACTCAGATCTGAACAGAGAGCGGCACGGAAGCAAGATTTTCACGGTGGATTTCTAAAGAAGGAGCGCTTTCCAAGTTATCTCAGATTATACTAACCAGGCAGCCACCTGAGCACCACCCGGACCCCGAGCTCCACCTTGAACATGCACGGTGCGGGGCTGAGATGCCACTCAGGGAAGAGCCTGGTCAGCGGCCGCAGGGTGAGTCCCTCGGCGTCTGGAAGACTACGGCCTGCAGGGGATCGTGCGGAGGTGCTGTGGGCCAGTGTAGATGTCCAAGCTGCGGGCCAGGCAGCGACCGGATCCCCAGGGGAGCTGGGGACTCCCCTGGTCAGAGGCTCCAAACGTGCTGCTGGGCGACTCCCGGCCGGGCCGGGCCTGGTGGGGCTGGGCAGTCACTCCTGGTGCCCAGGCCCCGTCGGTACCTGGGGCTCCATCTCACAGGGCAGAGGCGGACAAAGAGTGTCTGGTGCAGGTGCCGTACGGACACAAGCTCGCTAAGCGCTGTGGGCGCGAGCCCCCCCACCCCGTCAGCCTGCGGGTCACCTGTACGCGAACAAGTTGAGCGTCCACCGCGCGATGCAGGCGTCTCCGCACACAGGTCCCTCCCGGCTGTCCTCTGACAGCTCTGCCCTCCTCCCACCTGAGTGTGCGAAAGCGCCCACGGGGGCTGCTGCGTGTCCATCGGTGCCGAGGGAGGGACGGGGCAGGTGCGCAGAGCACTGCCTTTCCGGGCACCAGCACTGAATACCTCCCGCAGAAGAGATCTCACCTGGTCCGCGGAGGGGCGGACAGCAACCCCCCGGCTTGTCACGCGCGTCCAGTGTAGGGACCGCACCGCCCTCTGCTGTTTGCCGGGCGTGGTCCGCCTGCACCCAATGCCCTCCCTACACAACTCCGTCCGGCGGAACGTCTCCCTGCAGACGCAGGAGCCCGGCTCCGAGAGCGTCAAGCCTTCTAGAAGACCCCTCAGAGTGCAGATTTTCGGTTTCTTCCTGACGGGAGAAAATCTGAGTGTAAAAGAAGACTTTGGGGACTTCCCTGGTGGTCCAGTGGCTAAAACTGCGTGCTCCCAATGCAGGGGGCCCAGGTTCAGATCCTGGTCAGGGAACTAGATCCCGCACACCGCAGCTAAAAGATCCCAAGTGCCGCAACTAAGGCCTGACGCAGCCAAATAAATACACAAATTTTTTTTTTTTTTTAAAGACTTTGATGGGCCAGCCAGGAGAAATTTGCTTTGGGGCACATCTGGGCACCAAATATGCCCTCACCCTCTCCTGCCAGTGCAGCAAGCACCTGCACACAGTAGGGCACACGCTTCACTCCTGGGGCCTGCTGGCCGGCATGGACCTGCAGGGAAGGGAAAGGTTTTAGAGTCACGAGGAGCATCGGGCCAGGGAATCCCGTCCCCAGGAGCCCTCTGGATGCCTGCCTCTCATCGGGGCCACGGTCACGGTGCCAGGGGCTAACACAGGCCTTGGGGCTAGGAGAGCCTGCCTTCAAATCCCGCCCTGCTGTGTGGCCTCTCTGGGTCCTAGTTTTCACCTCTAAATGGGTGTGATGATACCACCCACGGCGCTCCTGGGAGATAAATAACATCCCTTGTGTGAGGGCCTGCACGCCAGGGGGACGACGGTCTCGCTGTCGCAGTGACTGCTGTCTGGCCAGCCCTACACCGCTCATGCAATTCAGGGCCACTTGTAGGGCTAAGACTGAGGCCTGGCCGGGCTCAGGTCTGATGGGCCGGTGGCCGGGCTGGGGCAGGCATGGCAGGGGGGTGGCAAGGAGAGCCTTATCTGTGGGGCATTTGCTGGGACCAGAGGGAGAGAGACAGAGGCAGCGCCACAACAGAGGACCGTGCGGGGCTGGAGAGGTTGGCGACTCTACGATCCAGGCACTGTTCTAACACCCTCATGTGTTTTAACCCATTTCGTCCTCCAAACACGTGGGCAGACGCTATTACCATCAGCCGCTCACAGCGGCACAGGGGCTCTGTAGCTGAGGCACCGCGGGGAGTTTCCTGGGGAAAACCCCTGTCTAGCAGGGCCCAGAGCCCAAGGCCTGTGTCCAGCCCGCACCCTCGGCCCCCAGCTGCAGCCACAGAAGAGAGCCCGGGGAGCCGTCAGGGCCCCAGAGGCAGGGGCCTTGCCCGGCATTGTTAGACCAGAAACGATAGACCAGGCACAGCCTTATCCGCTTCCCTGTCTCTATCCCATTCCATAAGCATTCATCAAACTCTAGCTGGATGTGAAGCCCGGGCGGGCGGCCCCCCCCACTTTAGCACCCTCCCCCTGGGTGGCCGCGCTCCCCAAGGTCCCTGGGAGATAATGAGGTCACTTTGCTCTTTCTAACTGTGACGCAGCAAGACTCGGAATTCACTTTGCTCTTCAATGAGCGGCAGAGAAGGGGCGGAGAGCGGGAGATGCCGCCGGATGACGACAAGCTTGACATTTTAAACGGAAAAACAAGACAAGAAAGGGCTCCCGTGCATCAGGGGCGTCACTCCTGGGCCTGCTGTATGCACTTGGGGGAAGCCGGGGAGGGAGGGCTTAGACGCAGTCACAGCCCCACGCGAGCCCGGCTCTGTCCATCTTCCCGGAACACTTCCTTCCCAGCCCACTGCCACTTCCCCCAGCTCCCCGCTCCCTGAACCCTGGGCAGTGGGGAAGGGGAGGGATCCAGGCTGGCGGAGACTCAGTGGTCCCCCCACAAGCAGCCGTCCCAGCAAACTGCCCGGGAGGTAAAGGAATGTGGGCTCGCCGTGGCTCAGGCTCTCTGCACTGAGAGCCTCACGCAGGACACAGGAAAGACGCGTCTGGCCCTCGGGACTGGTCCTGGACCGCGGGTGCCGGGCCGCCGTGGCCTCTTCCCACACATCACCCACGTGGCCTTGGGTCGGGGCCTCTCGGGCCAGCCTCTCTTCCCACCGGGCGAGACTCTCTGCAGAGACAGTGGGTGACACTCCCCGTGCCCAGTGTCACTGGGCACAAGGTTGTGGCCACAGCTGTCTTGTGAGGCCGACGACCGTGCCCAGAGACATCCCTGGGAACACTCCTCAGACCGAAATGGGGTGATGGGCCTATTCGTGTTCATGGCGGCACCCTGAGTGCAGATTGCACGTAGCCACGACTATTTGGTAGAAAGCGGGACTGGGTGGAACTTTGACCATGTTTCCTGGAAAGAATTGCCATCTCTTTTCTGCAATCCTCCCACCAACTTGGCAGACCAATAGGGCCAAACAGAGCTCTGGGCCGAGGATGTTCTGAGCGGCATTCAGAGAATAAAGGTCTTTACTGAGAAGCAGGGACACAGAAGCGGAGCCTGGGAGGAAAGCTCAGCCCATCCCAGGTCTGTGCCGGCGCCACACGCACCCCCTGTGGCTCACTTCACCTCGTGGCCACCATCTCCCCATCTGCAGAGAGAGGCGATGCCCTGGGGATTGTCTGAAGACCCACAGAATGAGAACAAGACCCGAACAACAAACGTCTCTCCTGTGACCACACTTCAGCAGAGCTTTTTTTTTTTTTTTTTTGCATGCCCTATTAGATCTGGGTCAACTATAGCTTTCTGCGGATGCCATTTAAAAGGACCCTTATACCTGCCTCCTTAGAATGAACCTAAGTATTTACCATTGAGGCTAAATTTGTGCCTTCTCTTCGTAGATGTATAAAACCTCTTGATTTTAATTGATTTTGTTTTCTTCAGAAACATTAAAAAGGCCTCTCCCGTTGCGGAGCGGACGCGCAGGCTCAGCTGCCATGGCTCACGGGCCCATCCGCTCCACGGCATGTGGGATCTTCCCGGACCGGGGCACGAACCCGTGTCCCCTGCATCGGCAGGCAGACTCTCAACCACTGTGCCACCAGGGAAGCCCTCAGCAGAGCTTTTGAATGCAAACCATGAGTTCTCGTGCCCCCAAAACACAGTGTTTGGCCAGTGACACAGACAATAGTTGCTCCCAGAATTCAGAAAGTGCAGCTGGCATGGCGGGCTCAGCTGCCCAGGTGAGGGCCAGTGTACAGGCCGGGCAGGGAGGGCTCTGGAGCTCGCGGTTTCGGGGCAAGTTCTGGTGCAAGAGGATACCCTACAGCCCAGTCTTCATCACAGACCCTGGGCCTGAGCTTGGGTCATGGTGTCCTATCTGCCACCAACAGCAGTGACACAGGGATTTTCGGCCCGGGGCTCCACACTGAAATATACATAAACATGGGTTTTCAGGGGTGGGGTGGGATTGAGGCAGGGTAGGAACCCCACTGGGAAGGTCTCCAAACAGTCATTGTTGGCCCAGTGAGGGAACAAACAGCCCCTGGATCGTCGCAAACAGCCCTGAGGAGTTGGGCCTCCACCTGTCCGCCTTTGGAGAGTGACTGAGTCAGTGCAGGCACCGTTTGTCATGTGGTAAAAGTTAATAGGAGTTTGCAAAAGGCATCCAGATGGCAGCATTTGGCCCCAGGAACATCCAGATTTAGAGAAACTTTTGACCATCATAAAAAATAGCAGGAAAAACAAAACAAAACAGACACCCAGAAGCCAGAAGCGATGTATTGTGTCTGCATGTGCGTTACTCAGGTTCTTATGCTGAGGTGCAAATCTCTCTTAATCACTTAAACAACGTGCTGTACTCAGTCCTTCCTCTGAGAACTGCAGGTTTCTTAGCAAATATGCTTGAATAAACCATGTTAACACTACCCCAGGCGCCAAGGCAGTGGGATGAGGGAGTGATGTAGATGTGACAGCCATCCTGACAGCAGACTGGGAAATTAAACATTTCCAGACGACTCTTTCCAGGAACTGTGCGCTAACCCAGCATGATCACCAAATGATTCAGGAAAACATACCTTCTTTTCCCTTTAAAAGCCACAGAGAATAAATTTCAGAGAATCTGGAGTTTATCTAACCCAAACTACCTTATTTTATGCTTTGCCCAAGGTCCCACCACCAATGAGAGAAGCAAAGCTTCTAGCCCATATTTCTGGGTCCTGTCTCCTTGAAACACATACATTTTGTGCTTAGATTCAGAGCAATTGGAATAATCCCTTAGCAGTTCTGTTTCTAGCCTCCCAGAGCACATGAGTTCCCTGGTGGTTCCAACAAATCTCTGCATAGAGAGATAGAAGATAGATAGATAGATAGATAGGCAGATGGAGAGATAGATAGACAGGCAGATGGATAGACATACACTCACAAATATAGCCTCTGTATCAATAAATGTATACAGGACAATATTAGTGTACATGTTTGGGTCTGTATCTGTGTGCCTGTACTTTATGAAAGACATGTTTTGGGGGCAGAATGCTAGTTTTAGCAAACCTCCCAAAGTTTTGTCAAAGTAAACAAGTTATCCATGGGCCAAAGTAGGAAATCCATTTTTACACCCTGGCTCTTCACCTCTGGTTTTCTACAATTTCTACGATCACTACAGGCATCTAGCATTGAGCACCCTCGCATTGAAGTGTTATGAAAAACAATTTATCTTTCTCAGGGGTATTTATATTAACAGAAATCAATTACTTAAATCCAAGAAAACAGTGGCTATGGTGGAAGTGCCAACGTTAATACACATATATTTTCTATCAAACAATCCATCCATTCTTCAACTCGATCAATACTGTATTTATTGAGTTATTGTTTTGTACCAGGAACTCTTCTAGGTATAGTAACAAAAGTTTCTGCCTTTATAGACGATTCATTCCAGTTGCGTGTCTTTTGTTAAAGCAGATTACAAAGCATTTTTACATTCATTGCTTTAGGAGAAACAACAAATATGTGGGTATATAAGTCAACAATGGTCATAGAAATGCTGGGTAACAAGCCATCCCAAAACTCAGTGGTTTCCAAGAACAAACATTGTTTTTCACTCTCATGAGTGTCTAGGTCACCAGTGGCTCAATTGGTCTACACTGGGCTCAGCTGGTTGTCTGGGTAGCTTGGCTCCAAGCTGTGGGCTTAATTTCTTTCTGTCCCACACGTTATTCTGGGGCTGCAGCTGAAGGACAGCAGCTGACCGGGGTGTGTTCCTTTCATGCTAGAGCTCGAGACAATGGGGACCCCTGAAGCCTCCTCCTCAAGCCGGCACACTGACACCTCTGCCCACATCCCTGGCAGGCAAGCCCCATGGCCATGCCCAATACCAGTGGGCGGGGACACAGAGTCAGACCCTCCTGGGAGGCCCTGCAAAGTCCTGAGGTCTAAAGCTCTTTTATGGGTGACAGAAGAATGGGGACTAATTATCCAACCTCCCACACCTGGAAAAGTGATAATGTCCCTATTTCACAGAGGAGGAAACTGAGTCTCACAGAGGTGAGTGGTTTGGTCAAGCTCACATCATCATTCCTGTGACAACCAGGCCTCTTGGCTCCTAGGTCAGTGCTCTTTGGTTATTGCACTCTTTCAGCTATGTAACCTGGCCCACTTTCATTCACACCGAACAGGCTAGCCTATCCAGGCTTATGGATTCTAGAAGGCCGAGTCAGGCTGACAAAGCTCATGCCAACAGCACTTGCTTATTCCCATCTGTGGTCACTCGGGACCCTGCCTGATGTATCTTGTGAGTCACTTAACTGCTAGGTATCTCAGAGGAGGGGGTCACAGGGCCATGAACCGCAGGGTAGAAACATGGGTGTGCATATACCACAGACCCACCTAAATCCCCAGGGCAGGATGGTAGTAAAAACAGAGAACCAAACACTTCAACATGCGCCTTCATTAAAAGGTACAAATTGGAAGCCAACGCAAGGTATTTGAGGTGCTGATGCCTTACTACCCACGTTGCTCTTTTTCTTGCTATAATCCTTTAGGAAAGGATCAAGGCATCTGTCAAGAGACATTAACCTTGAAACACAGCAGCCTCGAGGAAGTTATTAACATGTTTGTCTCCCAAGGGCCATGTTGATACCCTGGTGTCCAGGCCCAAGGGGGGAAGGTGTTTCTGCCATTTGATGCTCTGCTTCCGGCCCTGAACTCCGCCTTTGTCTGCGTTCTCCTTGCTCTTGATTGAGAGACAGGGTCGCAGGTCTCCGATCAGAGGACACTATGGACATGGGGTGCCCACTCCCTGCCTGCGTGATTACACAGCTCTCCTGCAGGTCTCCCTTCCCCTCCCCTCCTCTCCTGCCGTTCCATCCTGTGTCTCTCGGGCTGAATTCCTCATACATGTCAAGGACATTTTCTGTTGTACTGCTAATGGTAAACAACCTTAAACATGCCTTTAAATGTAAATACACTCTGGCTGATGAGTAAGATCTGACCCATCCATCCATTCACCAGGTAAATTTCTAGCTTCAGAGAGGAAGCCAAAAATACAACTTTAAAACCTGAAAACAGATCCTAAAGCACGTTGGGACCAGGTTACTTTGGAAGCAGTGAACTGCGGGTAAAGGTAGTGAGCAGGTGTGGTGCTCGAGAAGATGCCTCAGCATCACTTCCTATGTGGGGTTAGCGGACCAACACAGAACATGACGGCATTTTCTCAGTTCCTTGATTATACAGTTTCTTCTGGTCTCAGTACAAACTGCCCTTGCACTTGATTTCGGATGTGCTAATTACTTGAAATAATTAACTTCTTATATTTTTATGTTGTTTAAAGAAACCAGAAGGCTTTGATTATTCAAATTCCAACTCAACTGGCTTTCACGTTTGCCTTTCAGATGTGGCTATGCCCTGGTCTCATCATTTTAAGGAGAGTCATATGTTGTCTTTGGTGGGTTAGCAAATGTACTGAGGTATAATTTTATTTTTTGCTGGAAGGTATGCAATTATCTATATGAAAAGGATTGTGGTAAATGTAAATGGAGCAGATAGGGCATTTTATGAGTACACATTCTTTGCCAAAGCCACTCAATACATTTGTACAATTACGTTATCGAATGATTGATTAATTTACAGTGCATGATTATAGACTCAGATCAATTGTGACTCCAAAAATGCCCCCCCCCCCCAAAATGGCAGAGGCTCCAGTGGGTAAACCTCAGGTCCAGTTGTTTCTCTTTCTAGAATCAATCATATCATTTTGATGGTTATGAGAGTTGTTTTAAGGTTGGGAATTAGAAATCAAGCTATACTACCACTCAGGCCCATTTCCTAAAGTAAAACACAGTTTATAGGTGTGGGCTGCATAAGCTTTGATATTCAGATACAGTTAGGAACTGTAAATATTTGGAAAATGAATCGGCCTCTATTCCAAAGTAACCAAACCAATCTTTCCTTAAGTATTGAGAATGCTATGAGACAAAGACCCCAAAATACCCCAAATTGATCAACAAGGACTCTAGGGATATTCCTTTCCTGAACACAGTTCTCAGCATTTCAAAGGCTGGGAAACCTTAGCCATGAGACCTGTAGTCTCAAGGTCTAGTTCCTAATCCCCTAACCTGGCTTATTCATGAAATGGAAGGAAGCCAAATGCATAAGTTCATGTGGTATAGCCAGGTCTCATTCATTTTCTCTAAGAGGTAATTACACTAAGAATGAAAAAAACCAGAAATTCTGTAGCAGAGTTTTCAAGAAAGGTGTTGGTTTTAAAGCATGTTCGCTCCTCTTGGTGTGAGCTGCACTTGGTGGTTTGCTTTTCACATGTGGAACATGGCGGAGGTGACTGCATATCAGTCCCCTGACTGATCACGGAGGCAGGTGGCTTCCTCCTCGCTCTTTCTGGGAAGACTCACTCGAGGGCAGGACAGTGCCATGTCATGAAGATACCCAAGCATCCCGATGGGGAGGCCCGTGTGTGAGGAATGGAAGCCATGTGAGGCACCATCTTGGAAGTGGACCCTCCAGCCCCTGTCGCACCTTCGGGTGAAGGGGCCCCGGCCGACACCTTGATTGCAACCTCAGTGGAGACTCTGAGCCACACACCAAGCCACTTCCAAATTCCTCACCCACCAACACTGAGATGGTAAGCATTGATTTATTTAAGCTGCAAAATTTGGGGTAATTTGTCACGCAGCAGCAGGTGACTAATACAGAAAGGGGAGAGGTGTTCCTTGTCCCATCTTCCCTGACCCCGCGGGTGAGCACGAGGGTGTGGAAAGGAGTGAGTGTCAACTAATACATGCAGGTTTCTGATACTTTAGTTACTTGAAAATTGGCCAGAGAATAAGATGTTTCTTTCCCTTGGGTAGGTACATATTACTTAATACATCTGTGAATCTTTTTCACTTTGTATTATTTTAGAAATTCCAGAATTGGACAGTGAGAGCCAGAACTAGGGTAAACAGGCAGAGCTGGCACAGTGCACACAAGCACCGGGCACTTTTAGCACCTTCTGCATTCCCATCTTCCTCACTGTGTCTTCCTTCAGATCTTGCCCAAAATTTCAGGAGTAGACCCTTTAACTAGAAGATAATGAAACCCATCAGGTTAAGATTTTTTTTTCTGTTAATAATTCTCTTCCTTAATATTTCTCAAATTTAAGATTGTAATCCACTTCAAAGAGTCATCCAAAGAGGGCGTGATTATTGAGGAGTTTTAAATAACTATCAAATACTTACATTTATCTAAAAAAGCTTTATAGCAATAATGATAGAAGTGTGCATTTTTTTAATATTCTGGGGTTTTGAAATATAGTGCTATTTCTTATTATTGAGTTATAGTTGGCATACAATATTATGTTAGTTTCAGGTATAGTTCATAGTGATTTGACATTCACACACATTTTGAAATGACCACCACAATAAATCTAGTAAACGTCTGTCCCCATACAAAGTTATTACAATGTTATTGACCATATTATTTACACTGTGTATTATATGGCTTATTTATTTTATAACTGGAGGTTTGTTCCTCTTAGTCTCCTTCACCTCCTTCATCCCCCACCCACCCCTCTGGCAGCCACCCATTTGTTCTCGGCAACTATGAGTCTGTTTTTGTTTCGTTTGTTTGATTCTTAGATGCCACATATAAGTGAGACCATATGGTAGCTGTCTTTCTCTCTCTGACTTATTTCAATTAGCATAATTCTCTCTAGATGCACTCATGTTGTTGCAAATGGCAACATTTCATTTTTTACACCTGAATAATATTCCTGAGTAATATTTCATGTTTATGTCTGAGTAAAGTACCGGCATGCTCATTTTTCTCTAGTGTAGCAAGAAACTCACAAGTCTGTCCCTCAAGGGACTATTTATGACCTGGACATTTTGCCTGCAATAGAGATACACTCTCACCAGAAGGCAGTGTGGTCCAAGCAGCTCTTTCC
>NW_006769874.1:1374940-1383453 GCF_000442215.2 Lipotes vexillifer | reverse complement strand
TTCCCTACAGGCGCTGTTACCAAAAAGAGGACTCCCACTTTTCCCATCCAACTTTACTTTTTCAACAAGAACATAGTTCAAGCATTTGAAGTTACTTCTTCTGATGCTACCAAGTTTCAAACAATGACAACATTTATCATCCAAACACTTTTCTGCTTGTTCTCTTAGCAATGACCCCAGTGGACTCCCAGGTTGGTTATAAGAATCTGCTTCTGAATTAGCCTTTTTTTTCAGGTCAAATCTGGCTTTCTGGAACACAGCTTGAAACCCCACTTCAAAGATCAGCATACAGGTGGTAGTGATTGGAGGGATCTCTGCGCTGGACACTGAGCCCGGGGAAGCTTACTTGCTGACCTCTCTGAGCGTGTCAGCCCTGGTGGTGGGGCAGCCTCAGGGAGTGGGCTTGCTGCTCAGTCCCCCTCCCTGGATGAGGAAGGGGGAGCCCTCAGCAAGACCTCACCTCTGCCAAGCTGCCTCTATGCTTGTTGCAAAACTAAGATAAGCCAACAGTTTACTTGTTTTAATGTAATAAGTGGAGAGCAAACTTCACTGCTACTCTGTGGCAAAATATCAATAACAAAGTAAGTAAGATTCTCTGCCTGAAAATACATTCTTATTTCTTGTTAAATATCTCTTTTAACTACGGGAAATAGGAACTGATATAAACAGCACTGAGAAGTCAACAGTCTAGCATATGCTCTTCCACTGGCGGGCAGTTCCCTGGCTGTGACCTCTGGAGAAGTTACTTATCTCCCCTGGTCCCTACAGAAGGGAAATTTTGATGATTAAATGGGATAGAGAAGTGTATAGAAAGCACCTGATGCTTAGTAGATTTTTATTAAAACTGCTAGTTCCCTACTTTTGTTCTTTATGGTCTCAGTTTCCGTTTTTCGAAATTAGAATTTGAAAGTAGCTGGCATCTATAGCCTCTGCTGTAACATTCTATTTGGGTCTTTGGAAGAGATGAAGCTAATTAATGCTCTTGGTCTTGCAGATGTTTGAGAGAGAACCTCATCCTGAAGACTGACGGAAAGGGATGGGTCTCCTCAGGGGTCTGAACGCAAGCCTGTCCCGGACGTGATTCCAGGTCCCTTACATCTCCCAATAGAGGGTTGGACAGACCTCTCCTGCCGTTTCTCCCTGAACCTTAAAATACTGTTTAACATGAAAACTCACCTCATCAGGAGTTTTCCAGGTGCCTGATTGGCAATTTGGATGCTGTGTGGGCAGATGGAGAGAGGAGGGCGTACGTGCAGGTCCATCTCAGTCACGGGTTCCAGTGTGCAGTGGGTATCGTCCTGCAATCACTCCCTTTGATGTCAGGAGCTTAACTAGGGCGTAGCTTCCATAACATGATGCATGGGACCCTTAGCCCCATGTCCCCCTGAGGCATCCGCCCACCTTCCTCTGAAGCAGTCTCCCCTCTCCAGCCTCCCAAGCTGACCTCTGCTCCTCCCTCATTCTTTTCTCTTGACAACCATCCTATCATCATACGGTACTCATCACAGCGCTTCTCAACCTGTGTGACATCGCCCCCTAGGGGACATTCTCAACATGTCATCGTGTTGTCTCCGTTATCACCAAGACAACTGACCCTCAGGGGCTGGCAGCAGGGTGCTAAACACACTGAAAGGAAGGGGATCTTCCCGCAGGGGGAAAGCCTACTTCTCATCACAGGAACACAGTCTAAGCCTGCTTTACTGTTAACACCCGTCTTCAGGCCAAGTCTCCACAAGCACTGAATTTACCTGGAACACACAGCCCTCTGACTTGCAGGCAGATCGCACTTGGCTTTGCTTGAAATTCTCAATAACTTGTGTTAATTGATTCACTCTAGGTTTCTTGGTGTCAGTCTGCATCTTGACTGCATCCATGGGGATCTTAATATTAGTGAGTGGTTAGCTAACAGCAGACACCATCGTTATCTTCTTGGCTACAGCACCCAAGCACTCAGATACCAAAATACATGTTATGTTATTAAATTACTGTATTCGTCAGGGTCCTGCAGAGGAACAGAACCAATAATATATATATATAAAATACATATATTTATGAAAGGAATTGGTTCACGAGGTTATGGAGGCTGAGAAGCCCCACACATGCCGTCTGCAAGCTGAGACCAGGAGAGCAGGTGGTGTGATTCGGCCTCGGTCTGAAAGCTTGAGAACCAGCAGAGCTGGTGGTGTAAATCCCAGCTGGAGGGCAGGAGAAGATGAATGAGACAGAGTCCAGTGCATCAGTGAGGCAGGAAAAGCAGGATCCCCCTCCCTGCACCTTTTGTCCCACTGGGGCCTCAGCAGACTGGACGCTGCCCACCCACACTGGGCAGGGCAACCTGCTTTACTGAGTCCACCGATTCAAATGCTCATCTTGCCCGGAAACACCCTCACACACGTCCAGAGTCCTGCCTCATCCGGCGCCCTGTGCCAATCAAGGTGACACAAAATTTACCATCACAATTGCTTTCTTTTTACTTCTCCTTCATATAAAGGTGAGAGCCTTATATTGCTTTTTAAAAAGGTTGTGCTATCTGTGAATTCCACTTGAAGATCATAAAGAAGCATCACGAATGTTCGCTGCAGCGGGGGAGGTGTGCTGTCTGATCAAATAAAACCGCGTTTATGAATAATGGTTCACGGGGTTACTGTTCCCGGGGTGTGGGCATTTTTCATCAAGGCTCTTAAAGACTGAAATGCTTAAAGGTCTTAAGATAATCTATGTCTAGTGGGGAGATTTCAGAAGACATGACAAAGAAAGATTCAGGAATAAGTGGGGAATTTTCTGCTGCCCCTGAAATTACAGCTCGCAGATGGCTACTGGATTCTGCCTTTCACAAGAAAAATGCCATGTTAATAAGCTGAGCCCAGGCTTACTAAATCTGAAATAATGATTTTTGATCCAGGCATGGGATTAAAGCAGTGACCATCAGGCCCTGAGGGAATCGCCCCAGGCTCAGGCCCTTGGCAGGGGAGGGAATTGTGTGTCCCTAACCTCAGGCCGGAGGCTTCCTGGCTGTCCCTGGACCACGGCCGGCCAGCGGTAGGGGCCCTGCCTTCGTAGTCTCCTTTCTCTGGGTCCACGCTGCTAAGTGAGCAAACTCAGAGGCCAGAACGTGGCCTGCGGGGATTCTCCTTCACTTCCCACCACTGATGTCTCAATGCTGGCGCGACCCTGCAGAGCCTCGTGCTGGATTCAAGCCCCAGGGAGACACTGAAGTTGACCTGGGGGGTCCCGAAGCTGCTCACACACACACCCCCCTCCTTCCCCACGGCTTCCCGGGGACACAGCAAAGAGGGAGGGAAGCATAGCCTCCTCCTTCTGCAGCCCACAAAATCGGGAGACAAAGACAATCCCTGGGGCTCTGGCGAATACCCTGTTTCCTCCAAATTAACTGGGAGAGTAACACGGAGCAGTGGCTCGCTTTGCTTTAGCCAGTCAAGCAATTGCTTCCATTCTTTCCTTTTCTTTTTCAAGAAAAGTAAAGGAAAAAATTGAAGGAAGGAGGGGTATATTGAAGGAAGGAAGAGAAACAGAAATTTTCAAACCTACAACTGCAGCTTTCCAGGGTCCGCTTGGAGAGCTGAATGCTTCTGAGCCCTTGTATGTGTGGTGTGAAGGGAACCCTGGCCCCTTCTGAAGGAAGGCCTTCGTGGCCACTGCTATGTTTTTTGAAAAAGCTGCAGCTTTGAAGATGTACTGCAGCTATTTATTGCTCACGTTCAGAAAGCAGCTTTATATTCTTTTCTCTTTCAGGTTTTTCTGCTAAGTTCGGAAAACTATCTTTTCATTTACTGCCACCTCCTGTTCCGCCCTGGTGGTTTTTAGATGACGCCTTACCAAAGGGCCTGATTAGTGTGCGATGGGATGCCCGCTCCTGCGGGAGGGGCCGGATGGGGAGAGACAGGAGGCAGATTTGTCTGGTGAGGTTCCTGGTCCCTAACTAAGAATTAACGATGGAGGAGCCACCTGCCTTCCTTCCTTCCATGGGCATCTTCTTTTTCATTCCTGAATTCTCCCCACTTTGTTGGGAGGCCCTGGGGTTTGGAAAAGTGTGAGAGAAAGCCCGGCTTGGACTCCGCTGAGCGAGGCTGGTGGCGGCCCTGACAGCCTGGCGGGGTTTACTGAGCCCAGGACCTTTCCAGCTTCCCCGCCTGGCAGGCGAGGCCACGTGGCTGATTCTGGCCTGTGAGGAGGGGGCAAATGAGCCCTGTCTCTGGGTGCTTCTGACCGAGGCGGGGCCTCTCTCCCTACTCCTCCTCTGGCTGAATGGGGAGGACTTCGGGGACGGAAGGGTGGGAACACGGAGGGACCCAGTGCAACCATGGAAAAGGTCACTTACCCACCCAATGTTTTCTAAGCAAAAGTTAACTTTCTGAGATTAAGCTACAGAATTGAGGGTTTATGTGTCGGGTCAGCCAGTACTATTCTGAGAAACAGAGGCCTGTTACCCCACCTCGAAGCCCTGGTTTTCTTGTCTACACAGAGTGAGAAATAACACTGCCTGCCTTGCTGTGCTCACACCAAGATCAAAGGACATGAAATTTGGGGGTGTGCCTTGACCACCCCCAAATATTTGACAAACCAAATATTTATCAAGCATCTGTCTGGCCTTGGCAGACAGGCTCTCACCTCTCTGATTATCTTCGCTGCCTTTCTCTGAAACGTCTCCATCCCTTTGCTCATTTGTGTGGCACAAAAATCCTCACAACTGCCCATGATGTACAGTGAGGGCAGCGCCATGACTCTGCAGCGGGCTACGCCCTGTCTTCTGCCATCTGCCGTTGTCATTCTTGCCAAGTAACATTCCCTCCACCCCGCCAGTTTCATCTGGTACACCAAGGGGATCAAAATCAGGACACCGGGACAAACGTGTCTGTCTATCAAACCGACACCTAATACAAAGAGGGCTCCAGTCCCACAATTGTCAGGATGACGGAGTCGCTCCCAGTAGGAACCAGGCTGGTATCACTCCCTAAGAGCTCATAATTATGTGTCTGCCAGCTGCACACCCAGGCAGAAATGCGCCGAGCACAGGCTCCAGGCAGGAGGCAGCGGCCCTGCCAGGGCTGGCGGAGTCCTGGTCCTGAGGTCGGCCCCGCAGCCTGTCTCTGGGTGCCAGACACCAGCATCTCCCTAAGTCCCGGCCCTGGGGGCACCCACAGAGCAGGGCCCACCTTTTTAAAAAAGTTAATTTCTTTTTCCCAGCTTGATTGGGGTATAAGTGACAAGTGAAACTTACATATGTAAGGTGTACGACATGGTGTTTTGAGTAGGAATACGTGGAAACTGTTTAGCACACCAAGTTCACTGACACATCCACACCTCACATAGATACTTTTATTTTTTTCTCATGATGAGAGCACTTAAATCTACCCTCTGAGCAAATTTCAAGTATACAAAAACGTATTACTAACTACAGGCCCCATGCTGGCACCTGATCCCAGGATGTCCTTACCTTTTAAGTGGAGGTTTGTGCCCTTCGACCGACATCTCCCCATTCCCTGCCCCAGCCGCTGGTGACAACCGCCCTGCTCTGGCCTGGCAGCTGGACTGCTTTAGATGCACCACAGGTAAGGCAGGCAGTGTTTGCCTTTCTGTGTCTGGCTCATTTCACCAGACACCCTCTGGTCCATCCATGCAAACGACAGGAGTTCTTTCTTTGTCATGGCTGGATAATATTCCTCACATGGGGAGTGCAGAGCAGATGGAATTGGGGCCTGTTTCAGAGATCAGAGCAAAGAAGGAGCTGCAGGCGCCCCTTTCAAGTGGACTCTGAGATGCTCTGAGTCAGAAGAATGTGATTAAAGGGCTTGGCCTGGGCGGGAAGCTCCTTTACCAAGGGCACAACCGGGCCCAACTAGGGTCCCCAGAAGCAGGGGCAAAATGGACCATAGGAAATGCAGCTCGTACATTACACACCACCTGTGTCTCACACGCGTGCACACACACACACACACACACACAAACTCACGAGGCTCTCCCACAAGCCACTGCTGTGAACCAGGCACTGGCTGTCTGCTTCATATGACACCCTTACACTCACACCTCTGATCTCCGTGCATGGGGGAGACCCAAGGCCAGTGGCCTGACACCGTCTCAGCGGAGTCACGTCTGCTGCTGTTCTGTATCTGCCATCAGAGGTGATGACTCCCCTGAGGAGCCGGCAAAATCCCAGTTCTCCCCGCTCAATGTGATCTCAAAACACACAGTCCCCAGACCCAACCGCTGGCCCGTGGCCCTCATCAGCCCTGAAATCTCAGACAGGACGGCCAAGGGGAAGGGCTGTCTGCCTGCCATCCATCCGCACGACGGACAGATCCACGGGCTTCCTCGCCTCGTGGGGCAAAAGCCGTGCCCTAGAGGCCTTAGAAACCCCACTAACAATTCATCTCTCATATGAGGGGAAAGAGAGTCTTGCGGGCTTCAGACCAGAATACCGGTGACTTGCTTCGCAGAAATGGCAGACTTGGGAGGTTTCCAAGGGGGGCAGCCAGCCGAGGGCAAAGGGGAGACAGGAACAGCATTTGGCGGAGAAAGTGAAGGGAGGTTGAGGGCCCGGGGCTTCCCCACGCAGAGTTGGGGCTGAGGACGGCTACACAGTTTGCAAAGAGAAACTGTGTGTGTGTGTGTGTGTGTGTGTGTGTACACGCATGTATGTGCACGTGTGTGTGCACGCATGTGTGTGTATGTGTCGATGAAAAAAAATGCACAGCGTGAGAGTTGTGGGTTAGGGTTTATTTGACTGTAGCCCGGGAGACAGCACTTCAGACAGCTCTGAGGAGCTGCTCCAAAGAGGCAGCGGGGAAGGTCAGTGTGTGTGTGATTTTGGTGAAGGTGGGTGCAGGCAATCAAGCACACATTTTTGCAGAAGGTTTCTGCTAGTCACTCCTTGCAGGGGGTGTTGAAGGTCAGCGGTCACAGCAGCTTGTGATTTAATCATTGTAGAGGCAGACGGCAAGTGCCGACGTTTAGTCGGCGTGTGCGTGTGTGCACGTGTGTGTCCTTTCCTTCCCGCAGTTCCTGCCCTCAGGGGTCAGGGATTGTCACCTGTGACGGCTGACCCCTTCGGGCATGTGAGGAACAAAGCGGTGGTCCAGACCCTTGGCTGCCAAGGCGCAGAGCAGCCCTCCCTAGTCCAGGTGTGTGAAGGCAGGAGTCCACACCTGGAGATGCTTCCTTGCCAGGCTGGCTGGGACGGCTTTGGCTCTGATCTTGCACCAGGTTCTGGCGACTGCAAGGACGCATGTGCAACCAGAGCCTTTGGAGTGTGATGCAGGACAAAGATTTCTTCTGACTTGATGTTTCAAAGACTCAGACGTGTGCTTTGCAAACTCTCCTTTGATTTGGTGGTGCGGACTCAGGCACCACCATCTTTCTATCTTTAATTGAAAGATCTTTTAAAAAGAAATAACAAGCCCAAAATGGAGTCATTTGTCCCCCCCAGGACAGCTTCTGCTGCTTTCTGTTCATTGCAGTTTCAAGCTCTCCCAGAAGCGGGACCTTTAAATAGACTGTCCGAAATGCCTGATTAGCACCGGTGAGGTCATTGGTGTGATTAGGCCCCTGCCTTCCCTTCCCCCAGAAGAAGGTGGCCTGGCCTGGAACAGTCCCTTTTCTCCTCTGTGACATCTTCCTGCCCCTTCACCCCGCCCCCCTGTAAAACCCTTTCTTTTGGGTCCTTCCTCAGAGCTCCCTTCTCGTTGCTCTAAGGGCTGCTGCCAGATACGCGAATCACTGAATAAAGCCAGCTGGACCTTCGCATTTTACTCAACCTACTTTTGTATTTTAACAGATCAGAGCCATTGGCTCTCCATCCTCCCAGCCAAAGCATCCACGTGTGTGCGGCGACAGCGGGTCCCCTTGGTGCGGTGATTTCTTTCCACTGCCCATGTTCCCACGTCCCACACGGGGGCCCTTCCCTTCTCAGTCACACGTCAGCTACAGGTCTACGTGGGAGATGATGATTCCCGTCACATCTTGTAAAATCTCCTTGGGTGACAGTTGATATTTCCTGAAATGATGGTCTTACCAGATCTGCACCCATCTAGAGAAGGGCTGGGATCCAGGCTCCGTTACCTCCCGCCCTGCTTCGGGCACCTCCCCAGCCTCGGGCTTTGTTTCTCATCCTCAAACCCAACAGCAAAACCGCCAAGCAGAGGGCCTTGCTGCGCTCAGTAAGGACGTGATGAAACGTCTGTGAAGTGCGCTCCCCCTAAGCTCATGCTGTCAGTGAAAATTGCTTGGTCAGGACCATTCCCTTAGCACCTGGAGAAAGCACCTCTCAGTGGAGAGAGAAGTGAGTCCCCCGTACACGCTGCCCCCAGACCCAGCCGATGATCCCAGCACATTGTCCACGATAGGCCAGGCCCCAGTTCTCA
The DNA here is from genome assembly GCF_000442215.2 of Lipotes vexillifer. NCBI lineage: Eukaryota > Metazoa > Chordata > Mammalia > Artiodactyla > Lipotidae > Lipotes > Lipotes vexillifer. The sequence goes on along the minus strand of NW_006769874.1, from coordinate 1,375,075 downwards.
ACCACAGAGGACCCAGCAAGCGTGGCACAGGGGTCCTTGGGGCAGGCCCTGGGCACAGCCTGCCCTGTTCAGGACGCTGCCCTTGGAGGCACTTGGGGTGTCTCTCCTCACTTCTCACTGCACTGCTGGCAGTCC
>NW_006769874.1:1345148-1374773 GCF_000442215.2 Lipotes vexillifer | reverse complement strand
TGCTGAAGCTCTGGGGCCTGGCTCTTCACCGCCTGGAGGAGGTGACTTTCCGGTGCGTCTGCACAAATGTGGTCAGAGTCCCAGCCTGTGTCAGTCACCTGAGCGGGCAAAGCCCCCCAGGACAGCTGGTTTCTCCTCAATCACTCCTCTGTCACAGCCCGGAGCCCACACGGGACGTACCGCCATTGCCATTGGGTCAATCTCTCTGCCTTTGTTTCTGTTCCACTCGGAGCGGACACCCTGTTCCTCCCGAAGGACAGGCTCTGGTATCCCAAGAATGAGTCTTTCCTTTGATCTGGATCTGAGCTGAATTCCCTGGAATTAGGGGAAAAGCAACAAGGATGGGCTCTGGGCGCGTTGAGATTAGAATTTAAGAGTTGAGATTAGAATTTAAGAATAGTAACCGTTGCAGGAAGATAAAAGCTTTTTCCTAAAAACTTAAAAACTTTTGCCAGCCATTCTCTAGCGATTACTCTTGAGGTGAAACGCTCGAGGTTTTGTGGCCCAACCTTTATCCCCCTTTCAGGTAGATGTTGCACTCTGAGAAATGTTGGGTTTAGCAATACAGCAAAATTGGAAAACAATGTCATTATTTTTTGTAGACACTAGTTTGTTTGGATTTTTATAAATTCACCTGCTAAGTATGTTATTGTTGCAGGAAGGGGGACCCCTTCCAGGGCCCAAGAGTGGACTCGGAAATGAATTGTCCACGGAGACACACGTGCTGACAAAGCAGGAGACTTTATTGGGAAGGGGCGCCCTGGTGGAGAGCAGCAGGGTCAGGGAACCCAGGAGAACGGCTCTGCCACGTGGCTCGCAGTCTTGGGTTTTATGGTGATGGGATTAGTTTCCGGGTAGTCTCTGGCCGATCATTCTGACTCAGGGTCCTTCCTGGTGGCGCGCATCACTCGGCCAAGATGGATTCCAGCCAGGAGGATTCTGGGAGGCTGGTAGGACATACGGACTGGAGACTCCTCTCTCCTTTTGACCTTTCCCAAATTCTTCCGGTTGGTGGTAGCTTGTTAGTTCCAAGTTCCTTACCTCCTGTTGTAAGATAGCTCGTGCAACTGGTTACTACGGTGCCTGGCAGGGGTGGGTGGTTTCAATCAGTGGTCCCCCTAACATTATGACTCAGCATTTCCTGCAAGCTCACGTGGGGACATCTTAAGAGAGAGAGGGAGTTCCTCAGGGCCCCTCCACTGAGGGGGCACCCCTGTTACTTTTCTCTAAAAGGACAGAGAAAATTTTCTTTCTGCACGACACATCGTGATTTTACCTTTCTCTGAAGATTTTCTTTCAGACATAATATACAGACACAATGCACAGAACGTATTGTGAATGAAGAATGTTGCTGCCATATCAGTAAACAAAGGATATTGCTGCTGCCCCCAAAAGTGCACCCTGAGGGTACTCAGGATGGGAAAGAACAGAATGCCGGCCCCAGGTAGCTAAGGCGCATATCAGTGTAAGGTAGATAGCTAGTGGGAAGCAGCCGCATAGCACAGGGAGATCAGCTCGGTGCTTTGTGACCACCTAGAGGGGTGGGATAGGGAGGTGGGAGGCAGGGAGATGCAAGAGGGAAGAGATACGGGAACATATGTATATGTATAGCTGATTCACTTTGTTATAAAGCAGAAACCAACACACCATTGTAAAGCAATTATACTCTAATAAAGATGTAAAAAAAAAAAAACAGAGGACTGACTTCAATGACCCAGACACTTGCATCTTCCCATACGCAGAAAAGCACTAAATTCATTAACTTGAGATGTCTGATTTTCTTTAATTAGCAGTACTCTTTTGATGTTCTGACTACCTGGTTTCTGTTGCACGTATCCTGGCTCCCCACTCACCTCTTGGGAGCAGTCCCTCAGAGCCATCAGAGAAGCGGTCTTCCAGACTAAAGTCCTCAGAAAGTCCAGCAAATAAAACGTAATTCTCAACTTTTAGGTTGTGCATTTTTTTCAGTGGACAGCATTATACTGTTTAGACTTTTGGTCCATGGTTCATGTTCTATTACATGTGAGTGACCATTTTAGATTCTGGGCTTCCAGGAATCAGAAAGCATACTTTCTCCTTGATTCTGTTCCGAGTATGACCGTAGAAAGGATCCAATACTTACAGCACTTCTGCAGAAAATATTTGTATAGTTTGCCTCAGGCGGGGCACTACCACAGGAAAATCGGGGGTCAAAGAATTTAGTGAGCACCAATTGTGTGCTCCGCAAGGTGCCAGAGAGCAAAGCAGCCAGACCCTTGTCCTTGGAGAGTGAAAGAGGATGCAGTGTGTGAAGGGCTTGGAACACCCAGCTTTGTGGTTCAAAGTAGTGTGACCGAGCAGGACCCGATGGGGACTTCCTGGGACAGGCCGCTCCCCCAGGTCCTCTGCGTCAGCTCTGCTCTGAAGTACCCAGATCATAGTATCTGACGCACCTTTCCCGAGTTGTTTTACAGATGCTAAAACCGCCACCAAATGGAAGAAATTAACTACTTGACGACCATGGGCACGTAGCCCCCAGCCCTACTGGCACCTAAGGATTGATCATGTGAACCCCTGTGACCCCACCCTGTGACCTCACCATCAACCAATCAGAGAACTGTGCACGAGCTGATCACACACCCTGGGACCCCCCTGCTCCCTCAGCTGGGCTTTGAAAATGCTTTCCTGAAACGCATCAGGGAGTTCAGGTGTTTTGAGCACAAGCTGTCTGGACTGTTTCTTGACACCTGCAGTGAACACTGCACTTTCCTCCCCCACAGCCCGGGGTCAGTGGTTTGGCTTTACTGCTCTGGTGAGTGGACCCAAGTTTGGCTCAGTTACACAATGCCAGTTGAATTCGAATCTGAATTATCTGGGAAAATAAGACTATATGAAATACCTAGAGGACAATGCCAGGCAATCCATAATTTACTGTGAGATAGTGTAATAAAATACGTTCTCAAGGAAATCCAAGAAAGCAAATGCCATTGTGAGCTCAAGAAGACATTTGCTTTCCATGAATCGCAGAACCCCCAGCTCACCGTCAGCTCACATCACTGACCTTTACTGATAGCTGTCAGCATCAGTTTTCACAGCCCAAGCTCATCTTTCAAGCTACCCAGTCATATGTAAATGAGATGTTCAAAAGCAGAGAACCAGGTCCTACAATCAGCAAAAGGAACCCCACCCCCGCCTTGTGTAGCAGACTCATCACCCAGCCTAACCCTGCGTGGGCTGCTGTAAGCCCAGGTGGGTTCTCTTTCAGATATCTGTAGAGGCTGGGGGATACAGGTGCACCCTTGCTTCTGGGGAAGAGAAAGTGCTTTACAGGGGATGTGCTAATATTGAGGGGGAAAATGTTGTCCCCTACTCTTCTAGGTTCTGGCTGGTCTAAGAATTAAACTGACATGAGACAGATTAACAGGAGAACATCAAACAAAAGTTTAATAACACGTATACATGGGAGACTCCCCAGGAAAACTGAGTAACTTTTCACAATGGCCAAAACCCTCACCTTAAATACCATAAAGATAAAAGAGGATGTTGAGATGGGGAGAGTCAGTTATGGGAAGTCACCAGGAAAAGTGCAGTAAATAAAGATGATTGTGACGCAGATTTAAGTCTTGGCTTCTCCACTGATAAAGAGTTTCTAGAGATATGGTCACCTTCCTCTTCCAGGTATAGAAAGGGAGACACCCTTACAAACCTACTCAGTTTCAGAGTTTTTTCCATGTCTGCTGTTTCTTATAAATAGTCACCTTAAAATAATTAATACTCCAAAGAGGCATATTTCAGGGTGACCTCTTCTGCTCCCTACACTAGCTTCATTGCAACAGCACCCCGAGTTCTGTCTTCAGAGAAGGCAGGAGGCATCCTGTTCCTGAGTTTTTGTTTCAAAGGGCTTCATGTGTTTGCCAGCTAAAAATTGGCACTTGCCGTCTGCCTCTATAAAGACTAAGTTGCAAACTGCTACGGCCACTGACCTACAGCAACCTGAAAGGAGCTCAGGGTGGCGAGCAGGGATGGGACGCTCTGTGCTCTGGGAAAAGCTGGCAGAACAGGCCTTCGGGTAGTTAGATATTTTCAGAAGATTTTAGGAACCCAATTCTTGCATCTCCTGGTATCTAGAAAAGCAGTAAAACCATGAGCGGTGACGTCTGCTCCTCGTGACTGGCAGCCGGCCTCTGCCGCCACGTGTGCCTGATACACGCGCCCCCTTCTCTAAAATCGTATGTAACACTGACCTTCCCCAGCCTCTTTGCAGCGGTTCCTCCGAGCTCTCTGAGATGCTGTCTCCCGGGCCATAGTCCGTGTTTTGCCCCCAATAAAACTTAACTCACGACTCTCACATTGTGCTTCTTTTCAGTTGACATGTATAACAAGGAATGTGGGCAGTTTGGAGCATTTTGGGTCCTGCTGTTTCAAATGACAATTAAAAAACATTATTGATATCCCAGTCTTTAAGAGATTCAAAGAAAGCCTGAGGCAGGCTGAGTTAGGACGCCTTGAGCGACCTCCCTTGTGGAGCCCACAGCTGGGCTCACACTGGCTCCAGAGGGACAGTGCAGGGCCCTGAGGACCAGGGGACCTGGACCCTCACCCAGGCCCAGCTCCCAGGCAGCAGATGGATGGGCCTGGCAGGGCCTTCCTGTGCCCACGTGGACTCGGGACTCTAGAGCCAAGGCTGGAATTTGCAGGGTGTAGGGGAGTAAAATTTACCACCCCAGAATGTGTCTCTGTGCAATGACAATTATTTTAGGCACCTTATTTATTTTTTATTTTTGGCTGCATTCAGTCTTCATCGCTATGCGTGGGCTTTCTCTAGTTGCAGCGAGCAGGGGCTACTCTTCGTTGAGGTGCACGGCCTTCTCCTTGCGGTAGCTTCTCTTGTTGCGGAGCACAGGCTCCAGGCGCACGGGCTTCAGTAGTTGTGGCTCGCGGGCTCTAGAGCGCAGGCTCAGTAGTTGCGGTGCACGGGCTTCGTTGCTCCGTGGCACGTGGGATCTTCCCGGACCAGGGCTCGAACCTGTGTCCCCTGCCTTGGAAGGCGGACTCTTAACCACTGTGCAACCAGGGAAGTCCTAGCACCTTATTTTTAAGAAACAGAAGACTCAAGAAGTTTTTCTTTTTACCTCCCCCTTTAGCTACCTAAAGAATTTAGATTAAAGGGCCCGTTCTTGGAAGAGAGTTCCATAGTTCACTATAGTATGAAGGTGTACAGACATGGAGGAACCTGTCTACAGGTTTTTGTTGGGGCAAAGAATAGCGACTTTATTCAGGAAGCCAGCAGACGGAGAAGGTGGTGGACTCGTGCCCCAAAGAACCATGTTGCCTGAGTTAGAATTCAGGCTCTTTTTATACTGAAAGGGGAGGGAGTAAAGTCAAACACTTCCTGGTTCCGGGCAGCCTCCAGAGGGGATGTGTTCATTTCTTCTTCCCTGTAGTCATTCACAGGTGGGCTGGACAGGATGTTTTTGTTAAAATTCCTCTCTGTGTCCCACTGTCTCTGCTGGCTCAGCAAACATTAATTTACCCAACATTTGCTTTTCCATCTCCACGTGAATTGCCTTCCTCCCCTTTGAGGTCCCAAACCTCCAACATCCTCTTTTGTGTTTAGCTGAAAATGGTATTTAAGGGGAGGGCTTTGGCCATTTTGGTGACTTACTTAGTTTTCTTGGGTCTCTCTCATGTATACATGTCATTAAACTTTTGTGTGATTTTTCTCCTGCTGACCTGTCTCATGTCAATCTAATTCTTAGATTCGCCAAAAGAACCGAAAAGGGTAGAGGACAATTTCTTCCCTGCCCGCAGTTGGCACAGGCGGCCGGATTCACCTTTACTAGCTGAACACTCCTTGCTCCAAGGCTGCTGCAGCTCAGAGAGCCTGGGACACCTGAGAAAAGCAGGCAGGAGGTAAGCATTTTTATTGTCAGTTAGTCTCCCAGATCTCTGCCTGCAGGGTCTGTTAGAAACAGAGCGGTAAGTGCCCTTTATATCTTTTCTAAAATTATATTAGCAGGAGAAAATACTTGTGCTAATTCCTTGGCTCAGTGACTTTGGGGAAATTTGGTAAATTACTCTTGGTTTGTGGATTCTTTTCCTGCCAGAGGCGGTCACTCTTTTTCTTTGTTTTTTATGCGTTTGTCATAAGGAAGGAAACCATTGGTCTGATTAGTCTTCCTTTCATTTTCTTCTGAGTCTTGAGAGTGCAGGGGAGCACAAAGCAGAAGGGAGACGAGCTCCCTCAACAGGAGCTGGAGAAAGACGGGGACCGAGAAAAGGCAGGAGCAGAGGAGCGACTTTCTCGCTTGGCTCCAGCTTAAAGCCTAGTTGGCAGTCTATGTTCGGTTTCTCTTAGCTGTTGGTTTCTAAGCCTTGAGGTATTTTGTTACCACCTTTTTGCTCATTTCCATTGTTTCTTGGCAGTCCCAGCTTGACTACATAGGGACAAGAAAACTCCCCTGCCCAACCTGGAGGAGGGGCTGATGATGGAAGCTTGATGTCTACTCATGAATGAGGAAGATGGGGCTTCCCTGGTGGCGCAGTGGTTGAGACTCCGCCTGCCGATGCAGGGGACGCAGGTTCGTGCCCCGGTCCGGGAAGATCCCACGTGCCGCGGAGCGGCTGGGCCCGTGAGCCATGGCCGCTGAGCCTGCGCGTCCCGAGCCTGTGCTCTGCAGCGGGAGAGGACTGTGTACAGCAAAAAAAAAAAAAAAAAAAAAAAAAAGATTGAGGAGGAAGGTGGTCTTTCTCCCCTCCCCACTTTTCCTTTGATTATAAAACTAACCCACTAAGTTCTCAGGGATGGCACCCTCTTGCCCACCTGCTTGTATGCTCACAAGCATCCTATTCTAATAAATCACTTCTTATCTGTCACTTTACTTCTCACTGAATTCTTTCTGCACTGAGACATAAAGAAACGGAGCTCCTTGGATCCCCCAAAACACCACCTAGAAGTTTCAGTTTCAGGCTTCGGTTTTGATTTGCTTGGGTAGAGGCTACAAAAGTACTAAAACCACCCCAGTCTGATGGACTTCTTGTTCAATGAATTTAGCAGTTCCCCCGGGGTTTGGGGGAAGCATTTTGGAATCAGTGCCACCCTCAGTCACCATCAGGATTAAGTTGTTCTTGTCTCATCATGAAACTCGTAGGTTTTGATGTCAGGTCCATGGAAGAATTGCTTTGGTTGTTCACCTGGTTTCTGTTTCTCCAAGCACAGGCAGACCATCTGATGCAGTGTTGGTGGCTGGGAACCCAATATTTAAGAACTTTGAGAGAACATAGTACACCCGGAAGACTACAGTGACGGCTATTAGGAGGATAATTCCAAGAGACTAGAGTATACTCCTTAGCCAGGACCCCCATGGACCAAAGGAGTTGGTATCAAATAAATCAAAGAATGCACCTGAGAGGGCAACAACCTCTTTTAACCAAGTGGCTTGTTTGTTAATTCCCTGTATTTGCTATAGCAGAGGCGTGGATCCAGGTACAGCAGGAGGTAACAACTATGATGCAGATTCCCTTGTTCAGCTGAAGCCTCTAGGTGGCATCTCAGGGGGCTCCAAGGAGCTCTGGTGCTTTACGTCTGAGCGCAGAAAGAATTCAGCGAGAGGCAAAGTGATAGATAAGAAGTGATTTTATTAGAATAGGACGCTTGTGAGGCTTACAAACAGATGGGCAAGGGAGTGCTGTGCCCTGAGAACTTAGTGGGCTACAGCTTTATAATCAAAGAAAAAGTGGGGAGGGGAGAAAGACCACCTTCCTCCTCATTCTTGAGTAGCCGTCGAGCTTCCATCATCAGCTCCTCCTTCACGGTGGGTGGGGGAGTTTTCTTGTCCCTACGTGGTCAAGCCAGGACTGTCATGGTGCAAAGGAAATGAGCAAAAAGGTGGCATATGCTAAAAATAGTAAATCATTTCAGGTTTCAGTATAATGTCACCCTTTCCTTATATTTTTGTTTTTAATGTGTCCAGAAGAGCATGTCCTAGGAATCACTAACTTACTGAGCTCACTGGGACAGGATGTGGGTCTCAGGCCACCATTGTTGTATTGTTTGGGGGCATGTCTCATGCTTCTGTTGCATGGTTTTGTTGCTAAACAAGCCTGCTTGGTTTTGTGGTTAAGCAAACCGCTTTCATGAGTGATCATTAACTTACGGGGGTGTCCCACACCTTTTCTTTCTACTTACCATCGTCTAGTGGGATTAACTGTTTAATTACCTGCTTTGTCCCTTTACTCTGTCCCTATCACAGCCAGTAAGTAATCTGGAGCAATTCTCTGATCTAAAGTCACCTTAGCGAGGAAGCCAAGGGGTTTTTGTTACGCAGCTGTGACTTCAGTGGCAGACTCAGTGAACGTTACCAGAGTTAAGGACTATCGTCTCCCTGCACACTAACAGAGAGGAGAGCCAAGTAGCAAAACTGCTAGAGGAGTAAAGGTTTCCTTCTGGAGCTGAGGATCTTGACCCATGATCTTGGGGGAGCTGTCCACCTCAAGATGTCCTCTGCTTCTGGGGGACCTCCCTGCTCAATTTTAATTTTAGATTTCCAGCTGGTATGCCGTTCCGAGAGTCTGAAGGAGCCCTGTTTAATTGAGAGAAGTGGACCCAAGGTTTAAGTCCCTGATGTCTGTCTGCTCTCTGGGTGCTGAGGAGGACCTGGCATGGTCCCTTCCAAGGACGTTCAAGGGCAGTTCTTTTTTTTTTTTTTTCTTTGCGGTACTCTGCCCTCTCACTGCCGTGGCCTCTCCCATTGCGGATCACAGGCTCCGGACGCACAGCCTCAGCGGCCATGGCTCACGGGCCCAGCCACTCCGCAGCATGTGGGATCTTCCTGGACCGGGGCACGAACCCGCGTCCCCTGCATGGGCAGGCGGACTCCCAACCACCGCACCACCAGGGAAGCCCCAAGGGCAGTTCTTGTTCCAGTTCAGTGATGTAATCTGAAAGTTATCAGAAACCTGTACTTGTCAGAGGCCTTTTCATGAATCTCTCTGAGAGGTACTTTCGGAAAAACATCAGAGTAAAGCAATAACTGTCTTTTTGTCTGTAAATGACAAAAAAAGACTTTTCAAAAATCACCATGGTTAGAGATTTGATGAGAGTTCATTTGATAAGAAAATTTAGTTATTTCTGTGCCATACAACAGTTTCAGATAATAACTGGACAATGAGGGTATTGACAAATTTCTATGAAGTTCAAACAGTTTCTGGATACCCATATTACTAAGAAATATTTATATACATGTAAACTAAGAAGGCTTATCATCAGTTCCTATCTGACACTTCCCACATAATTTCACACACCAGATTAACTTCATGTATCTTTTTAAAAAAAATTTTATTGAAATATAGTTGATTTACAATGTTGTGTTAGTTTCAGATGTATAGCAAAGTGATTCAGTTTTATATATATATATATATATACATTCTTTTTTTACATTCTCTTCCCTTATAGGCTGTTACAAGACATTGAGTAGAGTTCCCTGTGCTAGACAGTAGGTCCTTGTGGATTATCTATTTCATATATAGTAGTGTGTGTATGTTAACCCCAAACTCCTAATTTATCCCTCCCCCCATCCCCTTTTGTAACCATAAGTTTGTTTTCTATGTCTGTGAGTCAATTTCTATTTTGTAAATAAGTTCCTTTGTACCTATTGTGTTGGCCAAAACGTTCATTCGGGTTTTTCCATAACATATGGAAAACCCAAATGAACGTTTTGGCCAACCCAATATTTTTCAGATTCCATATATAAGCTATGTCACATGATATTTGTCTTTTCTGTCTGGCTTATTTCCCTTAGTATGATCATTTCAGGGTACATCCATGTTCCTGCAAATGGCATTATTTCATTCTTTTTACGGCTTTTCCACTGTATATATATATATATATATATATATATATATATATATATATATATATATATATATATACCATATTTTATTCATTCATCTGTCTATGGACATTTAGGTTGCTTCCATGCCCTGACTATTGTAAATAGTGCTGCAATGAACATTAGGGTGCATGTATCTTTTCAAATTATGGTTTTCTCTGGATATATGCCCAGGAGTGGGATTGCTGGGTCATGTGGTAGTTCTATTTTTAGTTTTTTAAGGAACCTCCATACTGTCCTCCATAGGGGCTGTACCAATTTACATTCCCACCAACAGTGTAGGAAGGTTTCCTTTTCTCCACACCCTCTCCAGCATTTATTGTTTGTAGACTTCTTGATGATGGCCATTCTGACCGGTGTGAGGTGATACCTCATTGTAGTTTTGATTTGCGTTTCTCTAATAATTAGCGGTGGTGAGCATCTTTTCATGTGCTTTTTGGCCATCTGTATGTCTTCTTTGGGGAAATGCCTGTTTAGATCTTCTGCCCATTTTGATTGGGTTGTTTGGTTTTTGATATTGAGCTGTATGAGCTGCTTGTATATTCTGGAGATTAATCCATGTTGGTGGCATCGTTTGCAAATATTTTCTCCCATTCTGTAGATTGACTTTTAGTTTTGTTTAACTTCACGTATCTTTTAGCAGGGTCCCTCTGGGAAATTTCAAAGTTAGTTTGAGGTCAAAAAGATTCCATTCAAACTTTGATTTGGGGAAGTTGTCAAAAATGTCAACAGATTTGAACATTTGATCAAATAAGATCACAGATCATTATGAAATAATGCTTAATTGTCTATTGAAACAAAGTGACAAGGGGAGATTTTAAAGGCAAATACAGAAGTTTACATAATTGTGAATAAAATTTAGCTCTTTTAATATTGAGAAGACTCAGTTCTCCCAAGCAAAGATCTGTTAAAGACACAAAGCACAGGAAATTTTGGTAGGACACAAAATCTTTGCTTTCCAGGCAGATTACCCAAAAGGTAAAGAAAAACTTTTCATGCTCTCTTATCAAGAGCAGAACAATAGTCTAAGAAAATTGTGCTCTTTTAACAAAAGAAAACTAAATTCTAATTTTGCACCAGATTGCACTTGTGTAGTTAGTTAGAAACCAGTCTGTGATTTGAAAGTTGAAACTCAAAGGGTATCTGAAGGCCAATGAAAGAAACTCAGAAACTGTACAGACTATGTGATGTGCTGGGAAAGGCATGGCTTTGATGTGAGGGGCAGAGTCAGTTCCTCTATCTTAAATTTAAGGGCACAGCACTACCTGTGTCCATCACAGCATCATTCTTACAAAATGAATAGTATAAAGCGTTTGGCAAAACATAAAGTGCCACACTAACGAGAGTGATGACAGACTGTGAGTGTTAAATGAATTCATGTATGTAGAGTTTTTATTACAGAGGATGGCGTGTGCTAAGTGTTCAGTGAAGGGAGAGGGCAATGTTCAATGAAAAATTCAATTACAGTTCAATGAATCACATAACAGACACACCGTTATAACAAACATGCTGGGAGAACAGAACGCATAGTACCTGCTCTGGCTGGAAGAATTGGAGAAGACTTTGAGAGGAGGTAATTTTTCTGCAAGGACTTAAATTCTAAAGGAAAGTTCACCAAGGCAGAGAGAGGTGGGTAGGAGGGAAGGCAGGTAGGAAGGCACGACATGTGCTCAATAAAGACAAAGAGAAAGGAAGGGCAGCCAGCTAGTTCAGAGTATGGGCTTTACAGAGAGCAAAGTGGGGACAAGAGAACAGTGTAGAGAAGAAAAATACCTTCTTAGGTTGTCTGCAGGGGCCCTGCCAGTTAGGCTCACAAAAGGCAGATTAACAAGAGACAAATGACAGAAGTTTAAAGTTTAAGGTGTGCATTGCACTTACACGTGGGAGCACCTGGGGATGAGTAACTCACAGCAGTGGTTGGAACCTGAGGTCTCCAGACCCAACTTTATAGGGAGGGAAGGGCACTTATGGAAAAGCAAGTGACATTTTGAAAAAATAATGGGCCTCTAGGAAACTAGATGAGAGATGATAGGATTTGCATTTGCTATCAGAGCGATCTAGAGGTATTCCACATCTGGAGCTGCGTTACACTGCTTAGAAATCCTGGCTTAATGCAAGACAGAAGAGAGGAGACCAAAAGAAGCTCTTTAAAGCAGCCAGAGAGAAAACTCAGATCACCCACGAATGAATGGCACTAGATTGATGTGAACTTCTGAACTACAGAAATCTAGAAGATCTTCAAAGTTCAAAGTGCTGACCTAGAATTATATGCCCAGAATTAACCATCTTTTAAAAATAACAGTGCCATAATTACAGTTTAAGATTAAAACAAACAAAAAACTGGGAGGTTTTACCACCCAAGAACTCACTAAAGGAAATTCTATAGAATAAACTTCAAAAAAGGGAAAGTTATCCAGTAGAACGGTCTGACACATAAGAAGGAATAATGAGTAAAGACAGTGTTGAGCATACAAGTAAATGTAAATTAATATTGTCCATAGAAAATGAAGTTTAATTTGGGAGATTAAATTTAAAATAGCTAATATACTACAAAACAGCAACATATAAATTGGGAAGGATGTTCTTAAATTCTTATTATTCAAATGGAAGGGTTAAGACATTAATTCACTTAAGGTTAGTTACATATGTGTGGTTAAAAGTCAAGGATCACCATTAAAGGAGTAGAAAAAGAGTACTTAATCTCTAAAATAGAGAGAAAATGGAGTATGTAAACAAGTATAAAGTCAACCGAATAAAAAGGAACTGTATAGGAGAACAAAAAGAGTAAAAAATTAGGACAAAGAAAAAACACAAATAATATTGACAAAAATAAGTTTAAATATTTCAATAGTCACAATATTATTGAACTAAATTTCAAGTGAATAGGTTAATTTTTCAGATTAGATTCTTTAAAAATTCAGCTATATCTTGAGACACACCTAAATTATAAGAATATGAAAAAGTTGCAAATAAAAGTATGGAAAAGTATATGTTAAGCAAATAGCAGTCTTTAGAAATTTATCATTATTATATCTGTATCAAAAATTCTTTAGGACAAGAGCATTATTGAATAAATAGGGTCACTAAATAATTATAAAGATTCAACTCAGGGACTTCCCTGGTGGCACAGTAGTTAAGAATCTGCCTGCCAGTGCAGGGGACACCGGTTCGAGCCCTGGTCCAGGAAGATCTCACATGCCGTGGAACAACTAAGCCACAACTACTGAGCCTGCACTCTAGAGCCCACGAGCCACAACTGTTGAGCCTGCAGGCTGCAACTACTGAAGCCTGCATGCCTAGAGCCTGTGCTCTGCAACAAGAGAAAGCCACCGCAATGAGAAGCCCGCGCACCACAAGGAAGAGTAGCCTCCACTCGCGGCAACTAGAGAAAGCCCGCGCGCAGCAGCGAAGACCCCATGCGGCCAAAAATAAAATAAAAAATCTTTTTAAAAAAAGTCAACTCAGTAAGAAGATATAACAAATCTAAACTTATAAAGAAATAGGCTTTATTAAGCAGAGAAAGACAAATACCACGTGATTTTACTTATACGTGGAATCTAAAAAACAAAATAAATAAACATAACAGAAACAGTCATAGATACAGAGAACAAACAGGGCAGAGAGATTGGGGGAGGGAAAAAAATAGGTGAGAGAGGGAGTTCCCTGGCGGTCCAGTGGTTAGGACTCAGCACTTCCACTGCAGGGAGTCCGGGTTCAATCTCTGGTCAGGGAACTAAGATCCTGCAAGCCATGGTATGGCCAATAATAATAATAATAATAATAGGTGAGAGAGATTAAGAGGGACAAAACTTCCAGGTATTAAAATAAATGAATCGTGTATGAAATGTACAGTGTGGGGAGTATAGTCAATAATTATGGAATATCTTTGATTGGTGACAGATGGTAACTAGACTTATAATGGTGATTATTTAGTAATATATAGAAATATCGAATTACTATGTTGTGCACCGGGAATTAACATAGGGTTGTAGGTCAAGTATACTTCAAAAAACAAACAAACAAACAAAATCATAGAAAAAGACATCAGATTTGTTGTTACCAGGGGTAAAGGATGGGAGGAAGGGGGAACTAAATGAAAGCAGTCAAAAAGTACAAACCGTTTTGGAAAAAAAAAAGGGAAAAAAGAAATAAAATAGGCTTTAGAATATTTAAAGCAAAACTGATGGCTCACCAAGGGAGTAACAGGTAAATTCACCATCATGGTGTGAGATTCAGTCTTATTTCTCTCAATTACTAACAGGTCAAGAAGACAAAAAATAATCAAAAACATAGATATTTTGAGAAGTGCACTAAACTAGCTTCATCTAATAGAGAAAAAATATATATATAGATACCACTCTGTACTAAAAAGTATAGTAAGCGGGCTTCTCACTGTTGTGGCCTCTCCCGTTGCGGAGCACAGGCTCCGGACGCGCAGGCTCAGCGGCCGTGGCACACGGGCCCAGCCGCTCCGCGGCACGTGGGATCCTCCCGGACCGGGGCACGAACCCGTGTCCCCTGCATCGGCAGGCAGACTCTCAACCACTGCGCCACCAGGGAAGCCCTGCCCATCTTTTTATATGCTTATTGACCGTTTGGATAAATGTCTTTTTTAAATAAATGTCTAGTTTTTAGTTTTATTGTCTTTTTATTGTTGAGTTGTAAGAGTCTTTATATATTCTTGATACTAGAACCTTATTAGATACATCATTTACAAGTATTTCCTCCCATTCTGTGTTCTTTTTCACTTTAAAAAAAATCATACTTCATATATACACTAATATATATAAAATGGGTAGCTAATAAGAACCTGCTGTTTAAAAATTAAATAAAATAAAATTCCAAAAAAAATAAAATCATACTTCAGTTCTTATCTTCTGAAGCCAGGATGCTGACCCAGGTCTGCACATCTGGGACTAGGAATGTTGGGATTTCTATCCTGGAACAGGGCGGGGGTCTTGTTTGGAAGCTTCACTGACCTAAAGGTAAATCCAATTCCTTGTGAAATCAGTATCTAATTGATCTTTGAATAAAGCACAAAACGCCCTGTGTCGCAAAATCAATCAAAAATCGCAAGAATTTACTCCACTTGAGAGAAGAGCTATGAAGGATGAGCCCTCTTTTGAAATGAGGCGGTGCCCATCCATTGTCTGAAAACCACTTCTAAACCCAGACCTGCACAGGGACTCCCGAATTCCCGGGGGTCGGTCTGGCTTCCGTTGCCCACTGCTGGCGGTGTCTCCGATGGCAGCCTGGCTAACGGTACCCTTCCCAGAACCAAGTATCCTGTGCTGAATCTATCAATAAATGAGTGGGCCGAGGGAAGGAGAGAGAGAGGAGGCTATACTCTGTCTTCTCCCACACCTCTTGGAGCTTCTCCAGCCCTATAGGTTCTGTTCTCCAGAGAAGGGTTTGATGTGAATCTACTTACAGACTCATGGCACGTAGGTATACATGTGCCTGTATAGATGCGTGTCCATATGTATATATTCTTACATGCATACGCACAGATGCAGGGGATCTTTTTCATTAAAATGATTTCCTACCATTTTTCTTCAGAACCCACGCAATCGTTTTCAACAGAGGTCTTTACAAAACGTTCTCATTTAATGACACCAAGTCCTCTTCCAGTCTCTCTCTCTCTACATCTTGCCAACACATCTTTTCCAAAGAGTTCAGTAGTTCCCAGGTCAGCAGCTGCCCGGGCACCTGCAATTTACAAACAGCTCCTGCCACTTGCTGGAGTGAAAATAGGTGTTACCATGTGATTCCCCAACATCCTATCGAAAGGAGTTATTTCCCCGCAACCAAAAGCAAACCAGGGAAACATCTCAGCGTTCCGAAGCTCTCCAAGACTGAGAAGCCGCGCACTAGGATGGTGACTGGGACTTGAGGAGGTCACAGAGCTAGGTCAAATTGACAGAGGATGGCATTATTTGGTTTGGGGACAAAATTCAAATTTTATAGATGTTTGTGTGTGGTGGACACAAAGGCACAAAATCGTCTTTGGCAATTTACCAACGTAATGCTACATTGCTCCGCC
Organism: Lipotes vexillifer; assembly: GCF_000442215.2. NCBI lineage: Eukaryota > Metazoa > Chordata > Mammalia > Artiodactyla > Lipotidae > Lipotes > Lipotes vexillifer. The sequence continues at coordinate 1,358,861 of NW_006769874.1, read as the reverse complement.
TTTGCCTGTACAGAAAATATAATCGATCAAAAACTACAGCATAGTCATCACTTTTGCCCCCATCGGGCGTCGTGGGCCCATGTGCATTTGGCCCTCGGCTGTCCAAATTATGGCCTCAGATTCCTTAGCTACTCAGCGTTCTGCCGGGCCTCATTGGAACTGCCTGCTCTGATGTGCTGGGCTCACCGCGCCGGGCTGTGAGCTGCAGAACTGGAACGTTCAGTCGCCGTGGAGAGAAATCTGTCTGAGTTTTCATCTGGGGAGCTGAGCGGCTGTATCAGTGGCTTGAGGTTATTCTGCCACTTTGTGGAGATGTGGGGCTGGGAACCGAACAGGACCGCCTCCCCAGACTTTCTATCAGATGACCTGCTTTATTTTGGGATGACACATATCTCCCCTGAATTCGTTTGATTCTTCTCTTTGCTTTGCTATTTCCTGTTCATCCGCTAGTACAGGAGCCCTCGCCATCCCTTCCGTGTGGAGCCCCAGCACCGGGAGGGGTACCTGGCACAGGTGGGCACCCAACAGGCCGCATGCAATGACTGTGAAAGCAGTTCTCTGTCTAGGGCGGCAGAGGGTCCACTGGAAAGGGAAAAGGTTATGCCTTCGGTAAAGGAAAGGTGTGCATGCGCGTGTGCACCTGTGTGCACAGCACTTGTGGGTACGTCTGTGCACGCACGAGTGTGTTCTACCCCAGGAGCCGCCATCATCCCTCTGAATACCATGGGGCGGGGGGCGGTGAAGATCGCCCCCTCTGACTCATTCCACTTTGCAAGGCTGACGGGGCGAGTGAAAGGCGTGGTCGCTGTGGCCTGCTGGCCGCCTCCACCGGGTTCTGAAACCGCACTCCTTCGGATGGACTCGAACCCACAGTCTCTGCCTTAGGTAGGAGGGGCCTTGAACCCGGTCGCACCTCAGCTGGGACTCGAACCCACTATCTTCTAACCGAAACCACACAACTCATCTCAGGCTCTAAATGAAGCTCAGGTTCTTCATGTCCCAGCACAGAAGGAACTCCGCGAGAGGCAAAGGGAGTAGATTTATTAATACAGGACGCTTGCGAGGGACACCAACGGGTAGGTGAGAGGGCTGTGCCCCGAGAACTTAGTGAGCTACTTTTTGTAACCAAAGGAAAAGTGGGGAGGGAGAGAAGACCGCCTGCTTCCTCTTCCTTTGTAAAGATGCTGCAGGAAAATGGGGCACGAGAGGATGGTCACGTCCCAGGTCTCAGGGGGAGTCCCTGGGACTGGCTGCCAAGTGAGGGTCCTTGGCTTGGAGCAGGAAAGAACTCAAGATCAAGCCACAGTCAAGTGAAAGCAGGTTTACTGAGAGAGACACCCGTTCCATAGACGGGATGTGGTCCCTCTGAAAAGGCTAGAGCGCCCCGAGGTGTGGGGTGCTTAGTTTCCACGAACTGAGCAATTTCATGGGCTAATGAGTGGGGTGGTTACTCCAAATCTTTGGGGGAGGGGCGGAGATTTCCAGGAACTGGGCCACCGCCCACTTTTTGGCCTCCTGTGGTTGGCCTGGGAACTGTGATGGCACCTGTGGGCGTGTCATTTAGCTGATGTGTTACCATGAGGGTCTGCTGAGGCTCAAGGTCCACTGGAAGTTGAATCTTCTGCCATCTTGGGCGTAGTTAGTTCTAACCAGTTTATGTCGTCCTCAATGGCTATGTCATTCTTTTAAGGTTGTGCCCTGCCCCTTCCCCTCCTGTCTCAGTTCAACAGAGGGCGTGTGACCTCACCAGATGCCGCGGGGCAGGGGGCTCTGCAGCTTCCCCTGGAAGGTTCTGGCTGCAGAGTTAAGCCTCTTAAATGTCCCAGGTGGAAATGGGTGCTAAGGACCCCAAGGGCAGAGAAGACCCAGAATCTTGTGAGGGCTGGGGGCTGATACCACCTGTGAGTGTTGTGAGGGTGGACTGTTTCATGTCTTTTTCTGGCCCTGCTTCAGCTGAGTTTCCCTCAGGGTCTCTGCTGTCTCTGATAAGTGATGGGAATGAACTAAAGGGTGCTGGCAGAGGGAGGGCTCGGCCTAGAAGAACCCCCGCCCAGCTCCAGCGTCTTTGTCCCCGCCGCCCGTCTCAACGCAGAGGACAGCAGGCGACGCTGCCGCTCCGAGGTTTTAGCTGCTTTGGAAGACTTGCTATGAGAAGACGCTTTCTCAAGCCAGAGTCATGCTAACGTAAATCGCTTTTCTTTTTCTTTTTTCCTTAAAAACAAAACACTGAGTACATTTATTTCCAAAGTGTAAGAATTCCTAACTGAGGCAATAATTTGTTCCATGCCCTAGCTATACATTTTTCATCTTTATGTAGGTGAAAGTTTAATTAATGTATAGGACAAATATGAATTCATTTCGTACTGCTTTTATTAAGAAAGATGTCAGATTTAAATGTCAGGAAAGGCAATATTAATTTTCTTACATAAGTAATTTCTTTAAAAGAGCAAACCATTGATGGGGACTCTCCTTAAATTGAGAGTAATCTCTAGCTTCTTAGCAGGAAGTTTGCTGATTTTAAATGTGATTCTTTAGCACTCAAACCCATGCGACGCGGCTTCTGGTGAACTCGGGTAACAGAACAGTGACACCTAGTGGCTGGTAGAATCACGCCCCATGTCAGCTGTCCCCTGTTCTCTAGAACATTCCATCAATTTCCTATCCAATAAGTGATCATGAAAATTTAAGCAGGTCTACAAAATTGTCTTTTGTCCTCAAAGTTATATGGTCTTGATGTTCATATTGAGAGAGAAATGATCATTGATGTCTTTTGAGTCATTCATCCTCATCTCTTTGGCCACTTGAGGGTTGCCCTGGCCTGGGGTTCACGGCTCTGGGGACACATCACCGATGGTGCAAAAATTGACTGAAAGGTCAAGACACCTTCCAGGGTCCTGGAAATTCCCATGGTCTTCCCATCCCAACCACGTGTTTGCAGGAGTGTGAGTCAGTGGGGACACTCCCCACTGGGTGCCTTTGATTATGAGGAAAGTATCACGTTACTGTCCTCATCACAGTAACAATTTGCGAGCAGTCCCTGTGGACGTTTCTTCTAAGAAGTATTTTGGGAGAGTGATGTCGCCAAGATGTTTTGACATAGGTCGTTCCCGACTTCACTCCCCTCACAAGAAGGGCAACTAACAACATTCGAGAACAAAACAGCTCTGAGACAACCCTAGAACTCTGGACTGAGCCTGCAGCGCCCCTGACCCCAGGGACCAAGAGAGATTGCGTTGCCGGGTAAGAAAGCGGCCACAGGCTGACCGCATTACCCTCCACCAGGCTGGCACAGCACCACGTGGAGAGGCCTCCCCGAGCCCCCGAGCCCCCGGATCCCCAGTGGGAAAAGAGAACCCATGGTGGGCGGGGCAACCTCCCCCTGCCCCCAGCATTGTGGGTCACTTTGCTGGGTGCAGCTCTGCCTGCTTTAGATCCTCAAACAGGAGTTTTACTGACCTAAGAGCTCTATTTGCCCAGGTCCAGGCAAGGAGATGAGTCACAGCCTTGCCCTCTGTGCAGGCTGATTTCCAGCCCCATCTGACCAGAAGGGCTGGCAAGGACTCCTGGAAGCTGTGTGGCCCAGCTGTGCTTGAGCTGAGAGGTAGGGGGAGCTCATGGCTTGCATAGCAAAGCCAATGACTCTAATCAGAGAGCTTGGGATGCAGGTCAGCTTCAGTAGCTTGGGATGCAGGTCAGCTTCAGTAGCTTGGGATGCAGGTCAGCTTCAGTAGCTTGGGATGCAGGTCAGCTTCAGTAGCTTGGGATGCAGGTCAGCTTCAGTAGCTTGGGATGCAGGTCAGCTTCAGTTAAGGAAACACGGAGCTTGCCTGGCCGTAGGGCTGCTTCTCCCACCATGTCTGGGCAGGAAATCTAACCCACAGCCCTGTTCATCGCTGAATACAGCCTTCAGCCTGTCTGGCCAGAGAACACACCCGGAGCACACGGGAGCCGCAAAACCCGTTCAACAGCCCCACGTACAGTGGGACTTGGACACAGAGCACAGCCTGTGGCTTCCCCTGTCTGAAGAGCAGAGCCAGTGGCCTCCCAGATCAGAGATTTCAGTGCACACTCAGACCTGACTTGGGGCCCCAAACAACATGCTATACAGACCCTGGGTCTCGTCCTGCCACCCTGCCAGGGAGGGAAGGTTTTTCATGACCCTATCTACTAATGGATACAGTATCCAGTTCTGACCAGGAAATCCAGGCAACTGTGGTGCCCGTTCTATGACCTCACTTAGGTATGAAACACAAGTCCTATCCCACTGTTCTCAGCCAGTGACATCACACCCCCAATCCCCATCCTCAGAGGTCGAACAGATGCCATGTCCAGAAATAGGCCATAAGAGCAGAACTTTCCTCAAACTCTTTCAGAAAGGCAAAGAGGAGGAAACACTCCTAAACTCACTTTATAAGACCAGCATTATCCTGATACCTATACCAGAAAAGAAGACTACTAGAAAAGAAAACCATAAGCCAATACCCCTGATGAATATAGATGCAAAAATTCTCGGTAAAACAATATCAAGCCAAATTCAGCAACACTTAAAAGGATCATTCACCATGATCAGCTGGGATTTATCCCTGGGATGCAAGGATGGGTCAATATACCCAAATCAGTGTGACACATCACATTAAAAGAATGCAAGAGAAGAATCATTTGATCATCTTAATAGGTGTGGAAAAAGCATTTGACAAAGTTTAACATCCATTCATGATAAAAACTCTTAACACATTAGGCATAGAAGGAACATATCCCAACATAATAAAGACCATACATGACAAGCTCACAGCTAACATCATACTCAATGGTGAAAGGTTGAAAGCTTTTCCTCTAAGATCAGAAACAAGACAAGACGACTCTTACCATTCTTATGCAACATAGTACTGGAAGTCCTAGCCGGGTCAGTCAGGCAAGAAAAAGAAATAAAAGGCATCAAAATTGTAAAGAGAAAAGTAAAATTGTCCCTATTTGCAGGTGACATGATTTTATATATAGAAAATTCTAAAGACTCAACCAAAAAGTCAAATTAATGAATTAAGTAAAGTTGCAGGATACAAACATATAACATATAAAAATCAGTAGTGTTTCTATACAATAACAACAAATCTTCTGGAAAAGAAATAAAGAAATTGATCTCACAACAGCATCAAAACCAATAAAATACTTGGGAACAAATTTAGCTAAGAAGGCGAAGGATTTCTACTCTGACAACTACAAGACACTGATGAAAGAAATTAAAGACATCAATAAATGGAAAGGTGTTCTGTGTTCATGGATTGGAAGAATTAACATTGTTAAAATGTCAATACTATCAAAAGCTGCCTGTAGCTTCAATGCAATCTCCATCAAGATTCCAATGACATTTTTTATAGAAGTAGAAAAAACACTCCTAAAATTTATATGGAACCACAAAAGATCCTAAATAGCCAAAGAAATCCTGAGAAAGAAGAACAAAGCAAGAGCCATCACACTTCCTGATTTCAAGCTATACTATAAAGCTATAGTCATCAAAATAGTGTGGTACTGACATAATAACAGAAAATTAGACAATGGAACAGAATCAAGAGCCCAGGAATAAACCTAATCATATACAGTCAACTAATATTTGACAAGGGAATCAAGAATACTCCATCGTTGGTGCTGGGACCATTGGATATTCACATGTAAAAGAATGAAACAGGACCTATACTTTACACCACTCACAAAAAGTAACTCAAAATGGATTAAAAACTTTAATTAAAAACTTTTAAAACTTTAACTTTAATTAAAGTTTTTAATTCAAGATTCTCACAGACGTGGATCTTGGCAATGATTTTTTGGATATGCCACACCTAAAGCACAAGCAACAAAATAAAAAATAAACAGGTGGGACTACATTAAACTAAAAAGCTTCTTCACAGGAAAAGAAATCATCAACAAAGTGAAAAGACAACTTACAGAATGGGAAGAACATATTTGCAAATAACATATCTGATAAGGGGATAATATTCAAAATATATAAAGCACTCATATAACTCAATAGCAAAAAATAAATAAAATAACCCAATTAAAAAATGGGCAAAGCACCTGAACATTTCTTCAAGAAGATATATGAAAGACCAACAGGTACATGGAAAGATGTTCAACATTGCTAATTGTTAAAGAAATGCAAATTAAAACCACAGTGTGGTATCACCTCACACCTGTTAGAACTGCCATCATCAGAAAGACAGGAGATGCTGGCGAGAATATAGAGAAAAGGGAACTTTCACACACTGTCCGTGGGTATGTAGATTGGTGCAGCCACTATGGAAAACAGTATGGGGGCTTCTCAAAAAATTAAAAACAGAACTACCATTTGGTCTAGCAATTCCACTTCTGGGTATTTATACAAAGAAAATGAAAATACTAACTTAAAAAGATATCTGGGGGGCTTCCCTGGTGGCGCAGTGGTTAAGAATCCGCCTGCCAATGCAGGGTACACGGGTTCGATCCCTGGTCCGGGAAGATCTCACATGCCGCGGAGCAACTAAGCCCATGTGCCAAAACTACTGAAGCCCGCGCGCCTAAAGCCCGTGCTCTGCAACAAGAGAAGCCACCACAATGAGCCATCCACACGCACCGAAACGAAGAGTAGCCCCCCTTCGCCGCAACTAGAGAAAGCCCGTACAGCTAGGAAGACCCAACGCAGCCAAAAAATTAATTATTAGCTAATTAATTAATTAATTAAAATAAAGATAAAATGATACCTGCACCCCCCCAGGCACATAGCAGCGTTATGTACAATAGCCAAGACATGGAAACAACATAAGTGTTTATCAACAGATGAATGAATAAAGTTGTGGTATATATATATATATATATATATATATATACACACACACACACAACATAATATTATTCCGTTTTTTATTATTGTAAAAAATGAGGAAATCCTGTGCTTTGTGACCACATGGATGGACCTTGAGGGCATTATACTAAGTGAAGTTAAGTCAGACAGAGAAAGAGAAATACTGTATGAGCTCACTTATATTGGGAATCTTTTTAAAACATTTAAAAACAAACTCATAGACAAAGAGATCAAACTTATGGTTACCAGAGGTAGAGGGAGGAGGGAGGGGGGGTTGGAGGAAGGTGGTCTAAAGGTACAAACGTCCATTTATAAGATAAATAAGTACTAGTTACATAGTGTATGACATGATGACTATAGTTGGCACTTCTCTTTAATATGAAGGAATGTTATTAAGGGAGTAAATCCTAAGAGTTCTCATCACAAGGAAACTTTTTCTCCTTTTTTCTTTTCTCTTTTCTTTTCTTTTTATTGGATCTCTAAGAGAAGATGGATGTTAGCCGAACCCCACAATACTGCGCAGGTAAATCAAACCATACGCCTTAAGCATATACAGTGATGTATGTCAATTATCTCTCAATAAAACTGGAGGGGAGAAAAGAAACATTTTGTCTTGCTAGAGAGTGAGGTCGACTGAGAACCACTTGTTCATCTAAGATATCCCTCTTAAAATAAAGGGGAGGGCTTCCCTGGTGGCGCAGTGCTTGAGAGTCCGCCTGCCGTTGCAGGAGACGCGGGTTCGTGCCCCGTTTCGGGAAGATCCCACATGCCGCGGAGCGGCTGGGCCCGTGAGCCATGGCCGCTGGGCCTGCGCGTCCGGAGCCTGTGCTCCGCAAATGGGAGAGGCCACAACAGTGAGAGGCCCGCATAACGCAAGAAAAAAAAAAAAAATAAAGGGGAAAAACAGAGAGGGAGGCTGAAACACCAAACATGATTAAAGCGATTATTTTAGTGACTGATTCCTGACTAGAAGAAAGACAGTTAGAGGGACGGGGCAGGGGTGGAAGAGACCAGAAGCAGACCCCCGACGTTCCTTTGCACAAGCTCAGAGCTCCTCAGGAGATACTGGTTGACCGTGGAAAGGGCTGGGTCAGCGGCTACTGGGAGCTGCACACTGGAACCAGTTAGAAAATCCAGAAGATCGTCCGGTAACTTTGAACAGTGAGTAGCAGGAGAAAACCTCAGGAAGGTCTTCTGATATCAAAATGTAAGTCATCTGTGGGTAAAGACAGGTCAAAATTGAAGTAAGCTGGAGTGCCGCTGAAAAACAAAAAGGAACTCAGATAACTGATAACAAGACTGGTGAGAGAAGTGCATATGCTATGCTAAGTATGACATTTCTTTAAATATTGTCCCCACTGATAATTTCACTGAAAGTTAACGTCATCTTAGCTGATTTACATTCACTGGTGATTTCTATGTGCCAGGGCTGTTCCAAGGGCTTTCCCAACGGTTAGCTTCTTAAAATTTTGCAGCCCTCCTTTTTCAAGAGGAGACTGAGGTTTGGAAAGTCACGCGATCCACCTGCGATGGTCCAGCTAAGAAGTTACAGGATTACGGTTAGAACTTCCAGATCTCATTCGTGTCCAGGGTTATCATCCCCTTTCCTAGACTGTGCTGCTCACGTGTCCCTGTAAGTGTGAAAATACATGTTTAGTTAATCCCCCAAACTCTTATTTTCCCCCAAAATGTAATTTTCATAGGAATAAGTGAAGCTGCAAAGGGCAAGAAGTTTATCATGCTATTCAAATGGTAAAGGTTTGCTTCCCTGAGCTGTGTCACCAGCCCGTGTGACATTTACCTACACTGTAAGGTTTGCCTTATTGATCCCAACTAGATGAAAATAACTGATTTCACAGAACCTTGGAAACAATCTCCAAACTCCAAATTTTACCAACAATGGAATAAAGCAACTGAACTAACAATTGGAAACACAAATGCTTTCGCTTGCTTATTGGCTGTGAGATGTGGGGTATGTCTAAACTCTAGACTGGTCCTGTCCAATATGATAGCCACTGGCCAAAGGTAGCTATTTAAATTTAAAATTTAATCAATTAAAATTAAGTGCAATTACGCATTCAGTTCCTCAGTTGCACTAGCCGCGTTTCAAGTGCTCAGAAGCCACGTGTAACTAGTGGCTACTGTATTGGGTAGTGCAGAAAGTTCTCTTGGACAGCACTGCTCTAAACCTGAAATCCGAAACCTCCAAAGTCTTCTGAAGCTCTTTCCTGTCTGATAATGGGTCTAAATTCTAATGATAAGTATCACAGCACTGTCGTAGGACAGCATGTAAAAGTGCTTTGCAAATTATAAAGTGTTATATAATTTTTTTAAATTATTGCAGTGTTGTAAAATCATAGCCTTTGACGTACTAATACTTTGGCCCTTGGATCTTCTAATCATGTTAACTCTTTTTCAGAATTTGAACTATAGATCTTGAAACTGACATTTATACTTTGTTCTTTAAGACTGAAGTGCATTCCAAGTTCTGCACCACTGACAACTTCTCTTAATGAGGAAGGTACCATTTATATGTATGTATGTGTGTGTGTGTGTGTGTGTATCTATAAAGATATACACGTAATACTATGTAATATATATAATTATATAATATACGCGATCATATATATAATATGAAAATCACCACTTTCCTCTAAGGACTATATCTATCAGAAATTAGTAGAAGAATGTTCCAGTCCATATGAGCTGATAAGAGTCCTAATTTTTGCCCAGTTAGAAAGTGATAACTGTGGGTTCCAGAGAAGGTGAATGAGTAACAGCCCCGGGTGCTTCAGTGACTGTCAAGTTCATTAACGCTCAGCAGCCTTAGTGACTGATACACGTCTAACTCAGACTCCAAGACAGAATGTGACTTCTAGGTACTGACTGCTTTTGCTGAACCCTGATTGGTTTCTTTTAGGGAACTACAAATCTCCTGGTGCTTGAAGCTTTTAGGCAGCACGATGGAAAGAAGCCTGAAGAATGTCCTGGTGCTTTCCTTTGGATTTCTGCTTCTCTTTACTGCCTACGGAGGTCTGCAGAGTCTGCAGGTAGGTGTGTACAGTCGTCATGTGATCTTACCTTCTGAATGTCTCTGGGGCTCCAAGAATTCCCGTGGCACAGACAGCAAGGAACGTGGGGTTTCACCCTCCAAAATCCTCTAAAACAAACAGCAGTTTTTATGTGCAGCCCCAACTCCCAGTTCAGCGGGATGGCACAACTGCGGGTGTTTGACCCTCGGACAACGAGAGCTGGTCATGGGTTAGTGATAAAATCCGCTTTGCCTTTGCGTGGGTAAAAGGAGACACAAGACGAATCACTGTGAATTTGTGGTCAGGGGCAGTAATGAGAATTCATCAGAGCTCCTGATACCGCGTAGATTCCTGCTAGATCTTCCCCCGGGTAGTTCCATTTTAAGTCTGATCTTTAACTGTGAATGAAACCCCAAGGAAGCCCCAGGGCTGGTCAGGAGGAAGCAGGCTGTCATCACGCCCTCGTGCTTTCTTCACCAGCTTCGAGCTCTGCGGCCTGGGGGCTGCCACACAGTGACGTATCTGCAAGGTTTCTGATGACAAGTTAGTGTGGTCCTGGAAGGTCTGTCAGTCAGCGACAAGAAGTAGGCGCCTACTGTGTGCACAGAGCTGAACAAGAAAAGCACGTGCAGGGGGCTCAGAATTGGAGGTGCAGGACAAGAGAGGAGAGATTCAAATTTTCTGTCTTCATTGTTACAGTACAAACCCTTTGGACCTGTAGGTTGGACCTGGTGGCTCAGATTCAGCCCTGAATTCCAAGTACATGTTTTCCTCCGTGAAAACATTCAGTCTTTTTTCTGATTAGGGTCACAGAGAATGAAATTTTAGCCCATGGTGATTCCCAGAATGAAGCTGAAGGGGAAGAACAGTCCTCTTTCTTGCCAGGATACTCCATGACTTTGTAGACATTGCTCAGAACGTTGTGATGTTGTAAAATGCTGATGTGTGTGAAACACCTGTTGTGTCATGCTGCCTTGAGCTCACGCTGAATGTAGTGTGTGCTTTCTGGAAGGAGAACATAGCGAGACCATGGACCCATCGGTGACACTGTCCCTACAGAAGCTTGCCCCACCGGAGGAAGTCCCACTGTCGGCAGGTGGGGCAGATCCCCTGAGTTCGGGCGTGACTGACGGGGTCTGAGTTCTCAGGAAGCAGGTGTGATCTGACAGCTGCAGCTGAATGACGGCAAACTGGCCCCCTTGGAAGCCGGGGGAGGGAGTGGGGGGACCCTAGGAGCTGCCAGGTGTCCCTTCTCTCAGGCAATGACTGTGGGACACTGAGGCCACACACAACGTGGAAGCCTCACTCAGGAAACTCTCGGAGTGGCGTCTGTGTGGAGAGAGCAGTGCAGCTGCGGGGAAGCCACATTGGCCTCCACGTTCCCCAGGGCTCCTGGGCTGGGCACTGCTGTCACTGGTGTGGCCTCTTCCTCTCCAGAAGACCGGAGACGTTAGAGAACCAGCCCTCCCACCCTACCGTGGAACTATCCCACCCACCACTCACCGCTGCTCCAGTCCCCGCCCTTATCTGGCCCTATTTCCTCGCCCACTGCTCCAGTACATGTCAACATGTTTTAACTGTCAGTCAGGACTGGCTTCGGGAACAGCAGGTAAGGACAGGGATGGATGTGGCCCTAGGGATGGCTGGATCCCAGCCACGTTGAAGGGACCTGCCAGTCTCCATCACTTCCTCCTGCTTTCATCTGCTTGGCTTCTTTCTCAGGCCCCAGCGAGGCAGCAAAGGTGGCCATAGGCATCCCCAGAGTGCCAGCCCCGGTCTGGATTCGGTCGTGCACTTGCCCAGGACGCAGACACGCATCTACACTGCCTTCCCCACAGCAGACGGTCTCTTATTTATTATTCAGATCTCAATGTGCACATCACACTTCCTTCTCCCCCTTCCCTGTGCCCTGGGTCACTCGTCTGGCTGAGGCACCCCTGTGTGCACGCCAGGTCCTGTGGCGCACACCACACTGTGCCTGTGAGCTCCATGAGGCCAGGCCCTCACCACCCCGTCCATCACTGTATCCCCTGCCTCAGATAGCACTCAGCACTGGATCCAATGGATCCAATCCATTCCCTAGTATGGTGTCTGGGGCTCCTATTGGTCTAGTCTGGCTGGCTGTCCAGCCTCACCTCACCAGAAGAGCTCAACAGCTGTGGCCAAAGCAGCTGAATTCTCCTTGGGGTCCTTTCTCTCAGGATGGGGCCTCTGTAAACACATCCCCTAAACGTCCCTCCTCACCCATACCTCCCGACCTTTCCCTGGTCACCTCCGCACCCTGCAGGTTTCGCGAGGCCTTCACTCCTTCCAGAAAGTCTTCTGACGCCTCTGGACTGGACTTCGTGCCCCTCCAGGAGCTTGGCCCCTGAGCTTCCCCTTGCAGGACTCACTGTCCCACTGCAAGTGGCCTGCTGGAGGCGTCACCGGCCCTGGCAGTCCTGTCCATCACCCGCTCCTGGGTGGTGGCTGGTGGCTGTTGTCTTTCCCTTTTGTATCCCAGGAGCCACAAGTAAGCCTCTGTTGGTCAGTGCTTACAGCCGATCAGTCGATCGACTTGCTGAGTGAGTTGAGTGACCGTCCTCGTTGTTTACATACAGGTCACTCCCATGGGCTTCTCCTTGGGCATGGATTTTGCAGGTTGGCTCTCCTAACACATGGAGAGACAGGTATTTGAACATGGTCATTCACTTAAAAAAAAAAGACATTTGGTTTCGAAATTTGGTTCCCACTTTGGAGATTGAAATCCGCCTTCCTTTCCAGCGGTGGACAGCGGAACTCCATTATAAATAACAAACGTACCTCGCTGCCGACTGGCAGCAGGGCTGTGGGTGGAAAGGAAATTCCAGAGCAGAGCAGAGCAGTGCTGCCAGCCTCTCATTAGCACACAAAGAGGCAAGCTCACTAATACATGAGACCCTAATACATAAGTATTAAGCCAACAAAGGGCCCCGGCTGAGCCAGTTTCCACATTCCACACTCCTAGCAACTGGAGTTAGGAGCAGAAATTTCCAGACAACCCCACTTCAGGCGGACTCTTCAACTTTTGTCTTCCAACCAGACTTCAGAATTTTCACGGGACCAGATGTTCTTGTGTTCAGTTTCAATTAATCAACAAACATGACTAAGTACCTGTTCGGGGCAAGGCACTGGGAGAGATTCAGAAAAAGCAGAACATTCCCTGTGCTCAAGACCCTTGGAGACCCTTGGCACACACTTGAAGAAAGGGCACCATCTGGAAAGAGGATGAAGGCGGTCAGAGTGTGTTGAGGGGTGGAAAGGGAGAGGAAATCCTGGGGTGAGAATACAGCCTATGGGGTTTGGAGTCTCCAGAACAGGAAAGGGATGGTCGGGGACGGCCTCAGAGAGGCCCCCGGCTGATGGGTGGGATCTTCTGTCGACTTCCTGGGGGACCAGGCAGGAAGGAATGGTAATAGTCCTGGCGTTAAAGTCCTGGCTTTGGGGTCATCTGGACTCGTTAGCTGAGTGTAGGATCCTACGCCGTGTGTTTCTTTCCCGCGTGGAGGTAGCAACACCTGTCTCAGCCGCAAAGGAGAAGGAACATAGAAGCTCTTATTCTGGTGTTTGCACTTTGTCGACTCTCTAACGGTGGTGGTTTTCTGAGTTTGGGGCTCTGGCTTCTGCAAGGGAAGAGACCCTGTGTGCGAATTTTTCTTCTCTGGTGTCTGGTCAGTTGTGTGGGGCACAGCGGGGACCCCCTGCACAGTGACCACAGGGTCGGGCTGAGCTGGATGTGGAAGCGAAGGAAACACACGGACAGACCCTTGTGAAGCAAGGTCTGGCTGCGAATAGAAGCACTAGTCTTCTTCCCCGCCCCCTCCCCCTCCC
>NW_006769874.1:1343109-1344885 GCF_000442215.2 Lipotes vexillifer | reverse complement strand
TCCCGCCCCTCCCAATCCTCCTCCCCTTCTCTCCCTTCCTCTTCCTTTCTTTCTCCCCCCTCCGGCCCACTTGCTCCCGTCCCTCCCCTCCCCTCCCCCTCCTGTCCCTTTACAAGTGAAATAAACGAGGAAGCAATTATGCTAATAGGTTTTTCTTTCACAGCAAAAGCCAAATGTCACAGCTGCCATTGCCTTTGCCTGAGCTGGCTCTGGTTACCTATTTGACCTTTTGTTCGCGTCACACCAAGCTATGCTAGGCACCAACTGAGGAATGACAAAAACAAGAAAAATGTGCACTGTGTTTACACAGCGTTAAGCTGGAGCTGCTTGCTCTGCCTCAGGCATAGTGGGAACCTGAGGAGGAGCCTGGAGATGCGCCGGCCCCTGGCTGCCCTGGCACCCCGCCTTCTCAGGGATGAGGCAGGGGCTGCGGGAAGCAGGAAGCGTGAGGGCCCCTCTGCCCCAGGCGGGCCACGCTGGCTGCTTCCCCCTCGTCTGCACTTGCTGAGCCCCCTTAACCAGAGTTCACCGCAGTCTCCCATCCCTCAGCTGGAGGACAGGCCGCCCGCCCAGGCAACCTGTTGCTGGGGCTCTCCAGGACCTGGAGATGACCCAGACCACCTAGCCCTGGCAGCCGGGCACCTGACCAGGCTGGCCTTGTCCCCGCAGAGCAGCCTGTACAGCGAGGAGGGCCTGGGGGTGGCGGCGCTCAGCACGCTCTATGGTGGGATGCTGCTGTCCTCCATGTTCCTGCCGCCCATCGTCATTAAGAAGCTCGGCTGCAAGTGGACCATCGTCGTCGCCATGTGCTGCTACGTGACCTTCACCCTGGGCAACTTCTATGCCAGCTGGTACGCCCACGTTCAGATGCTTCCCGAAATTCCCCTCTCAGCTTCTGGGACAGGACGGTAGCGTGGCCTCCTTCCCATATTTTCCCACCAAGATGTCTCTGTCCCCTCTGCTGGGCCCATGCTCGCCCGATTGCCCATCCTGGCCTCTCCTGAGGCCTCCAGCTTCCCTCCTGGGCCAGGGCACGTTTATGGCCCAGCAACGAGGGGGGAATCCACCTAAGATGCAGAGGGTGAATCTCAGGGGGACTTAGCAGAATGTGACCTGTGGACCAAACCCCACACCCTCACCCCATCACAGGGAGTGGACGCAGCAGGGCTGGGGCCAGTGCCCCAGGCCGGGCCTGAGCTCTACCTGCGCCCGGACAGAAAGGGACCCTCGGAGACCAAGCTCTGAGGGCAAGGGCCACATGCCCTTGTTGCCAGGCATGCACTTATCAAGCATCTCTTTGAGAGACGCCCCGCTGCCATCCAGGATGTATTGATAGGGTGGCTTCACGGTATCCTCTTTCTTGTTACCGTAGAGTTGTTCCCATACAGAACCCTCATGGAGGGGAGCGACAGCCAGATGGATACGTAGCAGATAGACAAGTAGATAGACTGAGAGACAGGAAAGCGTTCCTAACGTACTGACGTTAGAAATACCTAGGGCCCAGAAAAGGAAATACCTAGAACCCGCCCAGCCTTATTTGTAACCCCAGCTCACTGTAGCTACGTCCAAACACAAAGAAACTGCACTGGCACCGAATTTCACTCTTACAAATGATGCTGAAGCAGAAAAGACGCAGATTTTCGCGTTCACCTGAGGCTAAGGGGCGCCTCTGTCAAGCAGAGCACCACCGATGACACGGCAGTGCTTCTCTGGGCCAGGCAAGGAGCTTCCTTCTCCCCAGGTGGAGGGAAGAACGGAGAGCCCAAGGCACCCCAT
>NW_006769874.1:1336394-1342992 GCF_000442215.2 Lipotes vexillifer | reverse complement strand
GAGGAAAGAGCGGAGAGCCCAAGGCACCCCATGCCCGCGTTTCATTTCTCAGGTACACACTGATCCCCACTTCCACCCTGCTGGGACTGGCAGCGGCCCCGCTGTGGTCTGCGCAGGGCACCTACCTCACCATCATGGGAAACGCCCACGCAGAGAAGACAGGAGAGGTTGGCCAGGACGTGGTCAGCCAGTACTTTGGCACCTTCTTTTTCATGTACCAGGCGTCTGGCGTGTGTGGCAACCTGATCTCGTCTCTGGTGTTCGGCCAGACGCCCACTCAAGGTAACAGGAAGGAAGTGGTGACCGTGGGGGGCCCCTGGTCCCGCTACACATGTCCTCATTCAGGACTTGAGCAGGTGGTCCCGTGAGGCCACAGGGCATGGCTCTCAGGCTGCCTGTGCCTCAGGGTCACCTGGGCCCCGCCTCTTCCCCAGACAGTCTGGTCGGGTCTGAGGGTCCGTCTGGTCCACGGGTGCCCCAGCGATTCCAACCCTGGCCTCCCCTGAGCACAGGGGAGCCTGGGGTGCCCTGGGGAAACAACTGTGGAACTCGGGTTCACGGAGTCCATTATTATCCTTCTAGACTAAGAATGGGTCCCATGGATTTATTTTGCCACTGAATTGATCCATTCACCACGTTTTTCTTGTTACGCAAAGGATCACTTAACAGATTTGAACATTTGGTGACTGATGCTTTAATTCATCTGTCTGCCTGACCACACTCAGACAGGGTTGCAAAGTGTGGATCTGCTTTATGCCTGCACCCTTCGATGTCTGGGGACTTAGACCAAGGACAGAGGAAATAAATATGTTCAATTCTCACAGGAAATTTATTAATGGGGAAAAATGTTCTAACTCTCCTGCTGTTATCAGGATCATGTCTCTCTCTCTCTCTGCCCTGGTCCCGTTAACCCATGTAAAGTCCCACGTTTGGGAAACTGTAATAAAAAATCCGTCTCCCCTTTTTGCTCATGTGATGTCATCACTTGCTAAGTGCATCCACAGAAGGGAACCTTTACGGTGGACGGACACCAATCGTTACTCAGTATTGGAGAAACCGTCAGCAATCAGCCAACAGAAGCTGGGGTGAAGGTTCAGTCTCTGACGTGACGGTGGTGAAGGAGCGAACGGGTTTACTTTTAAAGACATACAGACAAGTGAGCTTCAGTCTCTGCCTGGTCATAGGACACAGAATTCGAGGGCTGGAAGGCACTGTGAGAACACTGCCAGTTTTCTCAACCTCTCTAGGCTTCCAGCCTCCACACTGCCTTCTCATCCGACGAGCTGCGCACCTCACCGGCCAAGGGGAATTTGCAGCATTTTATGTGATAAAATCTGTGTGATGGAAACAATGAAACACTGAGGATTCTCTCCTCCATGACATCCATCGTCTCTCTCCCGAGATTCTGATGTGGCTCTACTGAGGGTCATTGATCGTTCAAATTTTATTCTTTTAATGGGGAAGAAAGTAACATTCAGAGAAGTTATGCAATAACCTGCCAGAGGTCATGAGACTGGTTCCAGATGAACCTGAGAGAGAACCCAGTGGGCCCGACACCCAGTCTAATGTACTCTAGTTCTGAATTAATTCTGAAAAGGGGGCAAGGTTCAATTACGTCAAGAATGTAATGTAACAAGTCACCGACATTTATTGCACATTGGTCCAGAGTGTCTTAAAATCAAGTACCCAGACACGTGCCCAATGGGAAAAGCGTTCTGAGACACTGGGTCAAACGAGCCCTTGTCTCATGACTCTGACCTACGGTGATGTCTTGTCCTCTGCGTGTCCAGGCTCCTTTTCCCTGGGCGTTTTCTTCCTTGTGTACCGTCTCCTGTCAAGTTACCCTTGTCCTCAAAGCACCTCTTTGCTTCCCCCTTCACAGGGGCCATCCCAGAGGAGCAGCTCCTGTCCTGTGGGGCCAGTGACTGCCTGATGGCCACGGCGTCCACCAACAGCACAAACCGTCCCTCCCAGGAGCTGATCTACACCCTGCTGGGCATCTACACGGGTACGTGCTCGGCACCGGGAACCCAGGCAAAGCAAGCCCCGTCGCCTTCCTGGGTTGAAAAGACCACCTGCTCAAAGTATGAATAGTCTCTCTTCACCTGCAAAAGCCCCACAAAATGCGTTCAGCTGGTTCGTACTCAGCCTTTTCCACGTGAAATCGAATGCAGCAGCCCCTGCTGACCGAGGTCTCCCGTGATGATACAAGCATTCCACATCTGCACCATCCAGGCCAGTAGCCATTACGTGCACTTACTTAAATTCTAATTAACGAAAGTAAAATTACTGTTCTGAGCTCACAGCAGCCACGTTCCAAGTGCTGAATGGCCACGCGGAGCGATGGCGGCCCCATCAAGGGGACCACGGCCTTGGTGGGTTGGCTACTCGTGTTCTAAGTATGTCCAGGTGGATTTGGGAAGTCCCAAATCCCGGGGTTATCACCTTTTTCCGAGGAGTACATTTAAACGGCTTCTGCTGAGAGGCTGGGTTTGGGCACGGGTCTCCCCAGCACCCACCCTCGGGCATCGGCGAGGCCTTGGGGCTCCCACTGCTGGTCACAGGGCAGCGGAAGGCACAGGACATTGGAAGTTCATGAAAGATGGTTGCCCGAGGGAGTGAACCCCTATGGTTCTTACCCTTAGACGCTCATTTGAATGGAAAATGTTTATGTTAATAGCTTTCTAAATGACTTTGCTCTTACAGATGTGTCACCACTTTGACGGGCGTACCCTTAGACTAGTTTTGTTGTTGTTACCATTTGAAGAAAATTTAAGGGTATCCTTTGTCATTCTTTTTTTTTGTGTGGTACGCGGGCGCCTCACTGTTGTGGCCTCTCCCGTTGCGGAGCACAGGCTCCGGACGCGCAGGCTCAGCGGCCATGGCTCACGGGCCCAGCCGCTCCGCGGCACGTGGGATCCTCCCGGACCGGGGCACGAACCCGCGTCCCCTGCATCGGCAGGCGGACTCCCAACCACTGCGCCACCAGGGAAGCCCTGTCATTCTTGAATTCTAGAATCTGTAAAGGTCTTGGACTGTGTCCTTCTTAAAGATCAAGAGTCTGATAGGTATCAGATTTGGTGGGACTGAGTGCAGGACTCCACTGGGAATCAAAGGTCCAGAAGCCACGTGCATGGTCAGTTTGTCTCCCCTGTGAGATAAGCTGCCACCAACACGCCGGTCTCTTTCAAGGTGGCTTCCAAGTCAGAGGTGCCAAGTGAGCCCTTTATGCTACAAGGCAGAGCGAGCGCTGGCAGACGCCGAGCGATGTGCTAGAGCTTCTGTGGCCCAGAAACCAGCCGGACAAGACCCTGACTTTCAGTGACCTTAGAGTCCAGATGTGCCTTCAACTAACCAAAACTTTTTTTTTTTTTTGTTTGCAGTATGAGGGCGCCTCACTGTTGTGGCCTCTCCCGTTGCGGAGCACAGGCTCCGGACGCGCAGGCTCAGCGGCCATGGCTCACGGGCCCAGCCGCTCCGCGGCACGTGGGATCCTCCCGGACCGGGGCACGAACCCGCGTCCCCTGCATCGGCAGGCGGACTCCCAACCACTGCGCCACCAGGGAAGCCCTGTCATTCTTGAATTCTAGAATCTGTAAAGGTCTTGGACTGTGTCCTTCTTAAAGATCAAGAGTCTGATAGGTATCAGATTTGGTGGGACTGAGTGCAGGACTCCACTGGGAATCAAAGGTCCAGAAGCCACGTGCATGGTCAGTTTGTCTCCCCTGTGAGATAAGCTGCCACCAACACGCCGGTCTCTTTCAAGGTGGCTTCCAAGTCAGAGGTGCCAAGTGAGCCCTTTATGCTACAAGGCAGAGCGAGCGCTGGCAGACGCCGAGCGATGTGCTAGAGCTTCTGTGGCCCAGAAACCAGCCGGACAAGACCCTGACTTTCAGTGACCTTAGAGTCCAGATGTGCCTTCAACTAACCAAAATTTGATAGGATGTGTGTTTTGAACAAAGTTCCCAGTTGACATGTAGTTACATCTTCTGGGGAAGTTGTGTTCTGGGGCAGCTTTGATGGGGAGGTGGTGCCCAAGCCAGGTCTTGAAGGGTGAGTAGGAGTTTACCAGGCAGAGAAGGGGACGTGAAGGACACTGAAGGCGGAGAAGCCCCAGAGGGAGCCAGAGTGGCTGGAGGACAGGGGCCTGGAGGGGTCAGAGGAGCCAGAGATGGGCGTGACCAGCGGTGGCCTTGAGTCTGCATGCGCACTTATTTGTCTTGTAGACAGATTCTCTTGTTAGTTTAGTGTGGGCGTGAGAAAAACAGCGGACAGAGAAACCAGTGCAGGGGCGATACAGTGACCCAGAAGATGAAGGGGAGTGAGCACGGTGTGCAGAGCAAGGGAGGGGCGGCGCAAGAGAGTTAGAGTGACAGCCAGCAAGACTTACCTACGGACTGGACACGGGATATGGGAGCGGACGGGCCGACATTCTGTTTGGGAAACGTTCAGCCTGATGTGAGGGCAGAACAGTGTGTCCCCTGGGCGGTTAGGGACCTTCCACAGAGGTCCTGGTTCACAGAGAATCCAGCCGCCTAAGTCCAGACGTTTATGTAAAGCAGGGACCTTGCAGACATCATACGGGGAAACAAGCAAGGCCATGTTATCACAAAGACAAAAGAAAATGATAAAAAACAGAACTAAAATAAGGAAGGAGAAAAACAGACCAAAGCCAAGAGAGAACCATCTCCCTGGAGTAATTTCCTGGGACTCCTGAGCTCTGTCCTAATGATGCAGCGTATTAGCCCTAGCACCAGCAACCGCCCGGTCCACGCCCCTGCAGATGGCCCTGGACCAAGGGACCCTCTGGACACGTGTCTGTGTCCTGGTGAACATGTGGCTTCTAGTCCTACCCCCGGCCCCCCGCTGCTGCATCTCAGCCCCTGTCCCGGGGAAGCTGTGTCCTGGGGCTGCTCCGAGCTCAGGCCGGGGAAGGAGCTGTGGCAGGTGGTGGGTGCTCTCAGCCAGCTGATGCGCCGGTTTGGAGGAGCGCCTGCGTGCGCTGACTTGCTTTGACAGTTAGGTGGGAATCGTGACCCCAGAGGACATCAGTGCCATTGTGAAATGTCTGCAGGACCAGAGTCCGGCCTAATAAACTTGGTCACAAGGCTGAGTTACCATGAAATGGGGGAGGGGACCAATGTTTAGCCAAGAGGAAAAGTAGCTGAATTACAGAGATAAAGCTTAGATGTAAAGTGGTACTCCTCAGCGTGGAAATGTATTTATTAACTACAGACTTCTCTGGGATGCGTGGGGGGACTGGTTTTACTATTTCTCAGGCAATCTGGAGGAGGGCTGACTTGGTAAGCCTCACGGTTTCAGGCAGCTACACCACAGTGAGGGGCGAGCCTTCTGCCTTGGGCGTCTGTGGCTACAAGAGATGGAAGAATAGCAGACAAGGTTGGGGACCAGTAAAGACACAAAATGGCTCAAATCCTCTTTAAAGGGTGATGGGTCAAAGCCAGCAATAAGCGATAAAAACTGTTCTGAAGGGTCCCCGATCCCACCAGGGAGAGGAATGACCACCAGCGGTCCTGAATTCATCTGTGGATCCCAAACCATGTGTATCATTATCACTGTAGATGGAAGAACAGTAGAGACATAAGAAATGACAAAGGGCCCTCAGCCTCAGTGAGGGAGCGAAAAGGTGTCCACGTAAAGAACAGGAAGATTAAACAGACATTCATTCTCCCTCGAGAGACAGGAAGGTGGGTTCATGGCAGAGAAAGAGATCTCATCATCACCTTCCGGAATCATGAAAGCACAGGATATCCCCTCAAGGGTGAAAGGAATAGTTGTCTTGAGTCACTTTTTGATAGATCCCCTGTTCACATGGTCACAAATACAAATATTGTGAAAGGGAAAATCCCCCTCTCACCGCCACCCAGCTTTCCCGCAGCCATAGACAACCCACATAGTCTTTAATTCTTAGACACACCTACCGCACGTCTAAACAGATATGTCTTTATGCCCCTCCATATCCAAATCAAATGGGAGCACAGTAGACTCCCAGCTCTGCACCTGGCTTTTCCTTTTAGCCATTTGTCTTGGGGGGAAACTTCCCATCTCAGTATGCAAAGAGCTCCTTTCCTTTCTCCAAACGCATCATCCCACTGGGGTTGGGAGATACCCTAATACACGCAGCTCCTACCACAGGACATTTGGATGAAGAGATCTGGGATGATCATGAAGAGAAGCCAATGGTAACTTTCCTGGCGGGACCCATAACCCTGAGAAGGGAGCCTAGCTGTTGGTAGAAATTACTTTGAGGATTCTGACGAGAGAAATGGTGCATGGTTAAGGGCCCTGAGGACCTCGGGGGTCTCTCCCCCGGTGTCTGTGTTTCCCATCACCTGCTCTGTGGGTGAGACAGCCCGACAGTCACAAAACCAGCACACGAGGATCGAGGCAACGTGTGTGGCCTCCGAGTCCACAACAGGGGTCAGGGGCTCAGGCTGCCTCCGTCACCTTAAATGTGGATCTGAAACCCACCCTCCGTTTCTAGAGGAGGAGGAAGTGAGGAGGTGAGTCCGCGCGCGTGCGCGGTGCCGCTGGAGCCCGTCACAGCAGCCTGTGTCCGTCCCCCCCCCCCCCCCCC
>NW_006769874.1:1331940-1336331 GCF_000442215.2 Lipotes vexillifer | reverse complement strand
CCTCGCGTCCCCCCCCCCCCCCCCCCCCGTCCTTTCAGGGAGCGGCTTCCTGGCGGTCCTGGTCACCGCCGTGTTTCTGGAACCCGTAAAAGATGCTCAGCAGAAAAGTGAGGGAGAGAAGCAAGCACCACCGTTCTGGTCCACTTTGCTGTCGACGATCAAGCTGTTCAGAGACAAGCGCCTGTGCCTCCTGGCGCTGCTGCCACTGTACTGCGGGTTCCAGCAAGCCTTCCTGGCCGGCGACTACACGCGGGTAGGAGAGGAGGCCGGCGGGGCCGGCACGGGGTCCGGGGCTGCGCTGGGTCCTTCCCGGCCTCAGGAGAGCTGCCGTGTGGTTAGGACATCAGCCCACCTGGGAACACCCCTCACCTGAGATGTGCTTTCAGGGAAAGGACCAAAGCTGCTCCGGAGTCATTGCAGGGACACTTACTTGCCTGCATCTCACCCTGTGTCCTCATTTTAGAGCGAAAAATAGGGAAAACCATGAAATCCACGAATAACACTGAAAATCCTTATTACCTAGTTTTTAAAAAATTTTTATTTTCTATTGGAATATAGTTGATTTACAATGTTGTGTTAGTTTCAGGTGTACAGCAAAGTGATTCAGTTATACATATACACGTATCTATTCTTTTTCAAATTCGTTTCCCATTTAGGTTATTACAGAATATTGAGTAGAGCTGCCTGTGCTATACAGTAGGTCCTTGTTGGTTTTCCATTTTAAATACAGCAGTGTGTACATGTCTGTCGATCTCAAACTCTCGGTCTATCCCTCCCCCCAACCCTTTCCCCCTGGTGACCATAAGTTCGTTCTCTAAGTCTGTGAGTCCGTTTCTGTTTTGTAAATAAGTTCATTTGTATCATTTTTTTAGATATCGCACATACACATTATCATATGATATTTGTCTTTGACTTACTTCACCTAGTATGATAATCTCTAGGTCCATCCATGTTGCTGCAAATGGCATTATTTCATTCTTTTTAATGGCTGAGTAGTATTCCATTGTATATATGTACCATATCTTCTTTAGCCATTCATCTGTTGATGGACATCAGCAGGTTGTTTCCATGTCCTGGCTATTGTAAACAGGGATGTAATGAACATTAGGGTCCACGTGCCTTTTCCTACCATGTTTTTCTCTGGATATATGCGCAGTAGTGGGATTGCAGGATCATATGGTAACTCCATTTTTAGTTTCTTAAGGAACCTCCATCCTGTTCTCCATAGTGGCTGTATCAGTTTACATTCCCACCAGCAGTGCAAGGGGGTCCCTTTTCTCCACACCCTCTCCAGCATTTGTTGTTTGTAGACTTTTTGATGATGGCTATTCTGACTGGTGTGAGGTGATATCTCATTGTAGGTTTGATTTGCATTTCTCTAATGATGAGTGATGTTGAGCATCTTTTCATGTGCCTCTTGGCCATCTGTACGTCTTCTTTGGAGAAATATCTGTTTAGGTCTTCTGCCCATTACCTAGTGTTTAAATGATGCGTTACAATCTAGAAATGGAGGTTGGTCTCAGCCTGGTCACCCTGGCTACTCAGACACTCCTTCCCTGGATGCCCGCCTGACCCCTGCACTGCCTTCCCACTTTGTGCCTAAAGGGGCGCCCTCTTTGGGGGAGGCTGGAGTGGTGCCCCAACACGGGACACCAAGCGTGACCCATGTCTGGCCGACCACCTTCCATCAAGGGTCTCTCCCTGAGCCTCTGTCTCCCTAGTTCCCCTGCCCAGGTGGGATCCTGTCCTGAAGAACCTTCTGGGATGCCGTGGAAGGGAAGCCATAGACGGAGATGTTAGAGTTAGGGTCCTTGTGGGGAAGAGAAGCCTGGCCTGGTGGGAGCTGGAGACAGCCAGGGTCAAGGCTGGACCCGTCGGCCTGTGTCCGAGGGGCTCCGCCCCTGAGGACCACCCTTCTCATCCAGGAAACTTCCTGTTCCATCCCCACCCCAGCTCCCTCCCGGGAAGGCTTGCCAAATGGGCAAGATAAAAGGCAGGGTAAAAATCTGAATTTCAGATAAACCACAAATATCTCTCAGTGTAAGTATGGCCCTGAGTATTTGGACACCCAAGAGTTTCTTTGGCAACCCTGCTCTTAAGACAGTCCTGTTGGGGTCTTGGAGTTTCAAAGAATGAAGACAGAATGACAAACAGTCCCCGCCGCTATCCGGATGCAAGGGGCCTCCTAGCCAGTCTCCTGTCTGTCCCCAGCCCTGCCCCCGAGTCGCTGCAGGAGTGCTTCCTCTTCTCATCTCTATGGAGATTCCCTTCCTGTTCCTTCCATCTTCTTTTTTATTAAGACTTTATTTTCTTAGAGCAGTTTTAGGTTCACAGCAAAACTGAGCGGAAAGGACAGAGAATTCCCGCGTACCCTCTGCCCCCGCACGGGCACATCTCGCCTGCTGCCCGCCTCCAGAGGGTCCATTTGTTACAACCGAGGAACCTACATGGATACATCGTCATCACCCCGAGTCCACAGCTTACCTGAGGGCTCGTTCTTGGTGCTCTTCATTCTCAGGGTTTGGACAGATGCATAATGACATGAAGCCATCATTACAGTATCGTTCAGAGGAGTTTCAAGGCCCTAAAAATCCCCTGAGCTCTGCCTGTTCACTCCCCGGCTCTGTCCTCACCCAGCTGTCTTATAGGCAGGATGGGAAATGACCCACACCAGCAAGCAGAGTTCAGATTCGCCCTTGTATAAATAACATATGGTACAGATACGCGGGGAGAATTTTGCCAGACATCCATCCAAAGCGTTCCCTGTTAGTTCTTACTCAGAAGAGGGTTTTCCTACAAGCGCCAGCAGTGTTCTCCACCCTGGGAGCGGGGGGCCCGGACAAGCTTTCGGGCCAGCTTAGCAGGCCAGAGTCACAGGGCAGAAAGCGTTTTAGCATGGGCTGTATTCCCGGATCAAAGTGAACCCCCAAACTGCAACTTCAGAGCTCAGCCCTGGAGCAGGCCTGAGGCAGCGCAGGTGACTGGTCTGTGCTTCCCCTCCAGTCCTACGTCACCTGCGCCCTGGGGATCCAGTTCGTGGGCTACGTGATGATCTGCTTCTCAGCTGTCAACGCACTGTGCTCCGTGCTGTATGGGAAGCTGGCCCAGTACACGGGCAGGACCGCTCTCTTCGCGTTGGGTAGGTGGACCGTGAACGCACAGTGGACGCAGTCCTGGGGCAGGTCTGGCTCCACTGCGGGTGATTAGAGCGTGTGTGATGAGGGCCATGGTTGGAGTAAGGACGGGGTCTGGTGGAGGCACAGAAAGGGGGGCCCACACCCGCAGTGGGGGCCATGGGGTCAGGCAGAAGACAGGGAGCCTTCCAGAAGGAGGAGGTCTGTGTTCACGTGGTGGATGAAGCTGGTCTTCTAAACGGACATCACCTTCTATTTTTTCTTGAGGAAGCAAGAAGGATCAGAGACAGCATGAATAAGGAGAAATGAGGGTGTTAAGGAGGCAGCTACCTGGTGGCCCAGTCAAGGCCCAAAGGGTCTGTGGTGATGCAGCAAGGGGGAGGGAACACATTAACCATTGGTCAGTGCTCACTGGGGGCCAAGTAATTTGCTTTATATTAAGGAGAGAACAGAGAAGCAGAGTAACTTGCCCAAGGTCACACAGCCTCGGAGAACCCGGGATGCACCTGCTGTTTCTGCTCCTTGGCAGTCCCTGAGGGTCATAAGCTGCTCTGTTCCCACATTCGAGGGACATCACAGTGTCTGCAGAATCACGAGGCCAGGGCTTAGGACTCATAAGATAAAGTCAGGAGGAATGAGGGAGTTCTCCCCCAGCCTCTCCCTCCTTGTCCCGTTTGGAAGCCCCAGCTCCCCGGCTGGGGGCACCCCTTCCTGTCCCCTCCTCATGCCCCCTACTCAGTGAGAAGCAGGGGTCCCACCACTCGCTCCTAATGAGGAAGCCCTTCTCTCTCCCACTCTGAACCCCCATAATCTGGGGCCCCCCATGCCCAGCAAGGCGACACTTTCCTCTAAGACACAGAGGTGTGTCACCCCCAGGCCCCCCACCCGATGATGTGGAGGCCAGAGGTGGATGGAATCGCACACCTGCCAGGCGTGCCCCGCATTTCACCTGCAGTCTCTGTGTGCCACGTCAAAACCCACCTGAAGAAATCAGTCTGGATTATTTTAGGAAACATCATTCCAGCCTGGAAGCAAATGATCAGAAGACTCGACCTGTAGCACAGAGTGTCTGAGAGAAGCCCCTTTCCCCGCTCACAGGTGCCGCGACCCACATGTCTTGCATCATCGCCCTCCTGCTGTGGAAACCTCACCCCCGCCAGCTGCCTTTGTTCTTTGCATTTTCGGGCCTCTGGGGGGCGGCCGACGCCGTCTGGCAGACACAGAACAATGGTGAGTGCCCGGCACAGAGCCATTCCT
>NW_006769874.1:1318509-1331866 GCF_000442215.2 Lipotes vexillifer | reverse complement strand
CCTGCTCAGGTGGCCCCGCCTTGGCCAGTCATGGGGGGACACGTGGTGGGTGGAGGGCCCCGCAGGGGGACGTGGTGACATGTGCAATAAGGGCAGTGGAGCGGGGACTACACAGGCCGGAGGGCTCCAGTTCCACACTGAGGATTTGCAGTGCTTTCTCTGAGCGTCTACTCAGATCCATGATGTCCATGAGAGAAGGTACCAAGTGTGCAACTTTCTTTCCTGAAATGATGGTTCCTTCGTGGCTTCCCCCTGGAAGAGCTGGTCTGAACAGAACAGCCGCTCTCAGCTGAGGGTGGGGACAGGAGGAAGTGCTTACAGGTTACCGTGACAATGTCCCTGCAGTGGCTCTAGGGCTCGGCGGTGGGTGTCAGTTTTCGGGAGAACGGAGTTAAGGGCGGGAGGGGTCAGCAGAGGCTTCATCATGGGGGCCATGCCCGAGTGGCCTCCTGGAGGATAATCCTCCAGGCAGCGGGGAGCCTGTGGGAGGCAGGGAGGTGGGGAGGTCGGGAGGGAGCCATCTCTGTCGCTTTAGTGCCGTAACAGGACTCCACAGACTGGGGGGGGGGCTTGTAAACAGCAGACATTTACTGCTCAGAGCTCTGGGGCTGGACGTCCAGGGTGAAGGCATTGCAGATTCGGCGTCTGGAGGGCTGGTTCACAGAGGTTCTCTCTCGCCATGCCCTCACTTAGAGGCAGGGGCGAGGGGCCGATCTGGGGCCCCTTCGAAAGGGCACTGACCCCTCCCTGAGGGCCACACCCCACAATCTCGCCCCTCCCAGAGGCCGTCGCCTTGGGGTTTCAGCATGTGTCTCCGGGGGACACTGAGAGGAGAGGCTGGCTGGCCCGACGTAGGGCCGACGTACCGCTGAAGGGTCCACTTTCACTCAGCACTGGTGGAAGCAGCAGCAAGGGTTTAGGGCAGGGGCTGGCAGGGTCACTGCTGCCGTGACTCAGGGGATGGTGCGGACCCACCGGGAGGTGGAGGGCAGGGGCGGGGGCTGGGAAGGAGGCCGAGGGGCGGAGCTTCTGGACGCAGGGACTCAGTGGTCCCGGGGCCAGACTGGGCATCGGGATCCCCAGGCTGAAGGGCGGCAGACAAGCCCACAGACCTGGACGCATCCGCTGAGGGGCTTGGCTTGAGCTTGAACGCGACACGGAGAGGACTCCGGCGGGGGGACCCAGCACTGAAAAGGGGCTGTTTGGGGCGCGTATCACTTACGATTATTTCAGGCTGCGCCGCACGGCACGCGGGATCTTAGTTCCCCGGCCAGGGATTGAACCTGGGCCGCCGTAGTGAGAGCGCTGAGTTCTCACCACTGGACCGCCAGGGAAGTCCCTCTCTTAGGATTTTAGATTCAGACTGAAGGGCTGCGAGGGGAGGAGGAGGGCGGGGGAGGGGCCAGAAAAGGAGGCCGAGCAGCTGGGGGAGGGAGGCCCCTGGCCGGGTGGGGAGGAGTGCCCTTTCTTTGGAACCCGGGGGAGGCAGTCAGAAGGAAGGATGCGGGCCCCTTTTTCACCACGGGGAAAGGAGTTAATTCACGCCTGAGACACGTGGCTTCCTAGAGGAGCCACAGCTAGCGGCGACCTAACAGACGGTCTTCACCGCGAGCTGGCCGTCAGTCCTGCGAGGATTCGTTCGCCGATGTAGGCCAGCCGGGCGGCATCACCCTCAGCGCACCGCCCCCTGCAGAAGCGCGGCCACTGGCCCGGGCCTGGGACAGAGCGGGACTCGGGCCGGAGGTCCAGCTGCAGCCTCAGCTGATGTTGCAAAGAGGGCGGGTGAGAGGCGAGGCGGGCAGAGCCGCTGAGGGCAGGGCGCCTCCCGCCAGTGCAGGGGAACTGGAGAGCTGCCCTCAGGCCGCCGAGAGCAGTGTGCGCGGCCAGTGCTGTCCGGCACCCTCGGGGGCCCTGCACCCCGACACGGCAGCCACCAGACGTTCGACAAAGGCCTCGGAGGCCAGGTTGTGGACGTGAGGGACACGGGAGAGGCAGGCGGGTGGCATCAGGGGAAGAGGTCCCGGCAGCCCCGGGTGCGTGGGGAGCTGGACGGCCGGAGCCAGGCCTGGGCTGGAGGTCCAGGGTTCAGACTGTGGTGCAGGGAGCTCTTCCCTGGGCTGCAGTGGGTGGGAGTCCGGGCCGCCCACAGCGGGTGGGAAGGGAGTGGCCGCAGCCCAGGAGGAGACGTCCAGCCGAGGCCCAGAGAGGCCTCCTGTGGACACAGGCTCCCCGTGTGTCAGGAGGCACCCTGGGTTGGAGGGTTGGCAGCGTGTCCTGCCAGGGGATGAGCCGTAGCTGACCGGGTCCCGGGGGGAGACCACGGGAGAGAGGGGAGAAGGGGGCTGGCGGGCGGCCCATGGGGGACACGGAGGGCAGCTTGAGTTCTGTGTGACCTAACGGGACGAGGGCTGAGGGCGGGAACGCTTGGCCCTGAGTTTCCCGAACCACCTACGGCCCTGGCCCCGGGCGGGGGGGGGGGGGGGGGCCTGGCTGTGGCCTGTGGGGGGAAAGATGCTGTGGGGATGGCTGGGGGGGGGGGGGGGGGGGGGGGTGTCGGAGGCCCCAGGAGGTGAGCCGTCTACACAGCCAGCATCCTGCAGATGCGTGAGCCCAGGGCCCCAGAGGTGAATTTGGCTCAGAAGAGAGCCTCTTCCTTTGGAAACACCACCCGCCATTCAGCCCTTATCGGGGAAACACCCGGGACTGGAAACTGGGTCAGGCCAATCCACAAACAAGCCACAGGCCAGCGTTTCCAGGGACGGGAGGCCTGGCCGCTGTCCCTACACCCAAAGAGAACAGGTACACGTGGCCTCACCCATGGTGGACTCGGTACTCCAGGACGGCCTCTCCTTACCATCTCAGTTGTTGCTGGCTTATGAAACAGCTGAAAACATCACTGAACAAACCCCGTGCTGTTGGAACCAAGGGGTTTGGGTTTCACAATCTTGGCAGGAGGCTCTCCTGAAGTTCTGAACCAGGTGACAAAGGTGTGTTAGGCTCAGTGGCATAGTCTGGTGTGTTTGGACAAAGGTCAGTTGGTGGAAGCAATGACAAACTAGTCTCAGACTGGGCTGCAATGTTGCTCAACAGAAGAAATACTTGATCGGTCGAGGAAAGGTACGCAGACACCACGCTAGCTTTTCTTGGCAGGGCAGACTTCTAAACGAGTGCAGGTCACAACTTCCCCCCGTAGGAATCTTAGGCATTTTCCCCAGGGAGCATCAGGAGAGAATTGCTTTCAACATCCCAGAGGAGGTGTGAAAACCCCCCACTATTTTACTGAACAGTCCAAATGCTTCTGCCGTCTTGCTTTCTAATTAGCTGACATCTCTGAGTTCACTTGAATTTTTTACAGTATTTACACATTAGAAGTCGGCAGGCACGCAATAGTCCATACAATAATTCCTTAGGTGTTTCAAATGATTGCAAATAAAATGTTTGGTTTTCTTTCTTCCTGAGATGTAGGAGTAATGGCTTTAACTCTCCTTTTCTTTCCACGGACATGAGAGACCGTCAGGCAGAGCCTGTCGAAATTGTGCAGAGTTACGTGAGGTCCAGTGAATAACTTGGATAAAGACCTCCTTGGATAAGGAATTTAAAATGAATTATTTCTGTCTTTTTGTTCAGATCAAAAGTAATTTATTTCAAGGAAGCATCAGTTGCTGGGGAAGATTGTTGTTTTCATGTACGATTTGAGAATTTCTTTTGGCGTCTATACTGGCAACCATCTTGGCTAGGAGGGATTTGTTTTGTTTTGTTTGCGGTACGCGGGCCTCTCACTGCTGCGGCCTCTCCCGTTGCGGAGCACAGGCTCCGGACACAGCGGCCGCGGCTCACGGGCCCAGCCGCTCCGCGGCATGTGGGATCTTCCCGGACCGGGGCACGAACCCGCGTCCCCTGCATCGTCAGGCGGACTCTCAACCACTGCGCCACCAGGGAAGCCCTAGGAGGGATGCTTTAATGACTGAGTTCCCTGCAGGCTGGCTCCACCAGGCTCTCTCGGGCTCACCCCCCTGCAGCATGGTCCATCCATACCGTCTCTGTATTTTCAAAAACTGGAAATTTTGTGTAGCTTTTGCCACCTCCCAAGATCAGCTCTCTCTCATTTTTGCTTTTTCAATAGCAAGTTGGATTTCTACTCCTATTCTCCCTGAACGTGTCTCTCTTCTAAGAAGATCTTTGAGCCACATACTTTCCTAGTTAATGAGACTGGATACAAGTCAGTACAATTCAACCCTCCTTTTCAGTCATCACCTCTCAGTTTACAAACTGATTGCTACAGTTCTCCAGTTTAGAGGCAAATCAGGGGCGGGAAGCATCCAAGCCCCCCTGTTCTGGGGCAGAACCATGCTTCTCGCTGCCCACGTTCCCACTGAGCTCCGGGGATCCCTCCGGCCGTTGGAGCCCGTGATCTGGGCGGCTTTCTGTTCATCCGCCCTGACAGTTCACGAAAGGTGGGTACCGTTGCCATGGCAACCCTCGCGTGCCAATGCCTGCACTTGAGATTCAGAATGTCTGGCCTAAAAATACTCTTTGGCCCTGTCAGCCACCAAAGGGGCTGTTTTCAGGTTGATAAACTCAAAAAACCTGTCTTCTCTGACATGTCCAGTTCATGTATCCTGTCTTTTCCAAACAAACAAGACTCCTTCACATCCTGTCATCCGACGACAGGGGTCAGCATCCGGTCACTTCCACCTGGTGCCTTTCCCAGGTCAGGTTGCAAAGCAGGCTTTTCTTTTCCTTTTTCTTTTGGAATACTCTTAGATCAACAGAAAAGTTGCCAAGACAGTACAGAGTTCCCATATACTGTTCACTCTGTTTCCCTTAACTCGAACATCTTACAAAACTGCAGTACATTTGTCAAAACCAAGAAATTAATATTGGTGCATAACGAAGCTTCAGACTTTATTCAAATTTCTCCAGCTTTCCCCTACACCATCCTCTGTGTGCTCCCGGATCCCAGGCAGGCACCACGTTACACGTAGCCGTCCCGTCTCCTTTGTCTGGTCTGTGCCAATTTCTCATTTTTCTTTGTTTTTGATGACCTTGACTTTTGGAGAATACTGATCAGGTGTTTTGTAGACTGTCCCTTAATTTAGGTTCATCTGATGTTTTCTCATAATTAGGCTAGAGCTAAGGGTTTTGGGGAGGAAGACCCCAGAGTGAAGTGCCTTTCTCATCACATTGATCAGGGGTACAGGACAGCACGTAACTGGGCATTGATGTTGTGGACCTTGATCGCTGGTCAAGCCAGGGTCTGGCTCCTCCCACGCAGAGGGCTACTCTTCCCTTCCACTGTCAGTTCTTTGGAAGCCAGTCACCAAGGCTACAATTCAGGGGGAAGTAATTACCCCTCACCTCCTGGAAGAGGAGTGTGTACGTGCATTAGGTATAATTCTTCTAGGACGAACAGTTGTCCCTTCTCCCCAGTTTATTTATCTATTTACTCAAAAGTTTGTCTACATCAGTATGGGCTCATGTATTTATGGTATCCTTTGGGTTACAATCCAATGCTATGTTACTTACTCCTTTGCTCTAATTGTTCCAACTTTGGCGACTGGAGTCTCTCCCGTTGGCACCTGTGTCCTTTCGACTCGCCCCCCGCTCCCCACCACTACCTATTTTGGGTTTTTTTACTTCCTCACTGTTAGGCACTCCAGAATAGTCTAGGCTCATCTGGTAACTCCTGTGCCAGCCCTAGATTAGCCATTTCTCCAAGAAGCCTGGGTGTGTTTTATTGGAGAATGGTATTAGGAAGTAAGATCTGAGTGCTGGATGTGCTCATTGCTACTGAGATGACACCGTTTCTAGGCACTCTCAGTGGACAGAGTGAGGAGATGGGCATGTGCTTACTGGCCCATATATATACACACACATCTATTTATTTCTGTATCTGCATATCTATCTATCTATCATCTATCTATAAAATAAGGCTGAACTCACACTGACGTCCCAGCACACGGGCGCATTCTAGCACCCCCTTCTCACCCGCTACCCCACTGCTGATCTGTAACTTCTTTCTTTGACAGTGAGAAACCCAGTTTCCACTCTATACCACATTGCTTATTTGTTCACTCCTAGCTCACGTGTAATTTCAGAATTGCTGAACTATTGCTTTGAGACTACTTTTCTTTCTGATGTCTTTCCCCTCTGTCCTCCATGTCCTTAACTGTTGGAATTTGACACAATTAATGTGCTGCTTTCTTTACGTTTGGATTAAAATAGGAAACAGATCATGAGTGATTTCCCCAAAAGCCTGACTTGAATCATGACTGGCTCTGCCATCTCCTCCTCAGGCTGGGCCATATTCCCAAATGGGGGCAAATGGAGTCCCCCAGACTCCCTTTCTCTGCGTTTCCTTGGACGGCAATTCTGGCTGCTGGCATCAGCCTTCTGCCGGCCGTGATCCAGCCTCTCCTGGACACAGCCATCTGAGGAGGGGGCAAGGGAGGGGTCCTTCCCTCTTGTCCAGCTGTCACACGTCTTCTTCCATCTCTGTCGTTCATCCAGAGGCACAGCCAGCTTCCCACAGACTTCTGGGTTCCAGGTCCTCCCGGTGAGGCCCCTCCTGCCTCCCAAACTGCTGAGTTTGCCCGTGCCGTGCTGTGTGTGGTCACGTGCTGTGTGTGGACTGCCTCACCAGCGTGGGCTTTTGGGTTGTAAGGGGAAGGGAAGAAAAGGAAGGAGCAGCTCTCCCCGCAGGACTGCCCACCGTTTAATTGGGTTACTGTTTATCCTTTGAGAGGCGTGCTGACCCACAGGGTGTGCTGACCCGCAGGGTGTGCTGACCCACAGGGGTGTGCTGACCCGCAGGGTGTGCTGACCCACAGGGGTGTGCTGACCCACAGGACGTGCTGACACTGCAGGACCGGGCTCAGCATTCTGCCACTTCATGAGTCACCGTCCACCCATGTGTCCAGTCATTCAATAAGGATTTTCGCTGACACTGGGTTGCGCTGGAATTATCATTCCAGATAAGATGGGTTCCTGACTCAGGGAACCCACGGCCTAGCAGAGGACAGGGGGACACAGGGCAAGTCCATCAGCCAAAATGGTAGGCGTGGTTACCAGGCAGCTCCAGGGAGTGCAGTAGGACATCGGCCGGGATGCTCAGGCCGGTCCCCCTGTTGAAAACTTTCCCTTCTTAAGTGTCCACCTTCCAGACACACTGCTGCCTCGCTCACGTCCTGGGGATGGGGTTGATTCCCGTTCGGCAAAACTTTACCACACTGCAAACAGGAACAGAAAATCATTTACCTTCACCTAGAAGCATTATCAGACTGTACTAGTTTGCTAAGGCTGCCGTGACAAAATACAGCAGAAATGGAGACTTGAGGTCTGAGATCCAGGTGTGGCAGGGCTGTTCCCCTGAGGCCTCTCTCCTGGGCGTGTACTCGGCTGTCTTCTCCCCTTGTCCTCATGTGGCCGTCCCTCTGTGCATGTCTGTGTCCTGACCTCCTCTGCTTATATGGACACCTCTTATATAGTCACATGGGATTAGGACCCATCCTGATGATCTCCTTTAACTTAATCACCTCTCTAAAGGCCCAGCTCCAAATACAGTCACACTCTGAGGTCCTGGGGGCCAGAACTAGCACATGTGGATTTGAGGGACACAGTTCAGCCCCTATCACAGACTCAGGTCATTTCTCTCCCAAACCTTCAGACAACCACCCAAGGGCAGAAAGAGAAAGACAAATACCGTATGCTAACACATGTATATGGAATCTAAGACAAAAAAAAAAAGGTCATGAAGAACCTAGGGGCAGGACAGGAATAAAGACACAGACCTACTAGAGAATGGACTTGAGGATATGGGGAGGGGGAAGGGGAAGCTGTGACAAAGCGTGAGAGAGGCATGGACATATATACACTAACAAACGTAAGGTAGATAGCTAGTGGGAAGCAGCCGCATGGCACAGGGAGATCAGCTCGGTGCTTTGTGACCACCTAGAGGGGTGGGATAGGGAGGGTGGGAGGGAGGGAGACACAAGAGGGAGGGGATATGGGAACATATGTATATGTATAACTGATTCCCTTTGTTATACAGCAGAAACTAACACACCTTTGTAAAGCAATTATACTCCAATAAAGATGTAAAAAAAAAAAAAAAAAAAAACCACCCAAGGGGGTTTGAGTCCCTTCATCAAGAACTCGGTGTGGGGCAGTCTCACTTGGAGCCTTCACCTGGCTGAACGCTCTTACCCCTAAAGTCTCCAGGATGGGAAGGAAAGGCCCACACAGTGGTAATCCCCTTGCCCTGAGGCAGGCACCAAAAACCCCACGGTTGAATAACTTATGTACTATGCACTTCCCCTAAGTGCAGGAATGAATGGCCTTTCCCCTCACGACTAAGGCCTTTGTTTGTCTTCACTCTGGGGCATCTCACCTTCACCTACACGGGTCCCACCTCTCGGCCTTGCTTTTCTACCTGCAAAGCTCAGGCTTGGGCCACATCCCTTACAGTGCTAACTTTCATCCGTTCTGTTTCTTGTATATATGATGGCTCTTCACTGCTAGAGAACATCACCTGACTTGCTATCAACCACAGCGTGAAATAATTCCCATTTTTACAAAGGAAGGTCCTGGTTTTATTGGGAAAACTGGGCCGTGGGGAAGCTGCATATTTTCAGCAATGATCAGAAAGGTCGTTTGCGGTTTTACAGTCACATTTTCACCCGTCTCCCCCCTGCAGCTCTTTTCGGGGTCCTGTTTGAGAAGAACAAGGAGGCCGCCTTTGCCAGTTACCACCTGTGTGAAGCCCTGGGCTACGTCATCGCGTTCGGATACAGCATGTTTCTGTGTGTCAGCGTCAAACTCTACGTCCTCCTGGGCATCCTGAGTCTGGCCATGGCGGCATATGGAACTGTCGAGTATCTGGGGTCCAAGAAGGTGGCCAGCTGCTCACCAAAGAGCAGACAAAACCAGCTGAGGAAGGAGTAACACAGACAAAAACGTGAAGCAACAAACCGCATGGTGGATGAACCCAGAGCGTATCAGCGGGACAGTTTTACCTGAAGATGCCTCAGAGTTTATAGTTGATTCTTCACGACCTACTTCAATGATATTTCATTTTTTACGTGAATTTTTTTTCTATTTTATCAAATTTTTCAGTCCACCCTCTCATCCACAGAGATCCAGAGTATACGTGAAAGAAATTAACTCAGGGTACAATCAGCCACTCAGAACTTGCCTAGAATCATGGGGGTAACAGCTTATGCTTGTTTTTGTTGTTGTTGTTAAGAATTGGAAGGCTGCTCTAAAAATGCAGCCCAGGGCTTCCCTGCTGGCGCAGTGGTTGAGAGTCCGCCTGCCGATGCAGGGGACGCGGGTTCGTGCCCCGGTCCGGGAGGATCCCACGTGCCGCGGAGCGGCTGGGCCCGTGAGCCATGGCCGCTGAGCCTGCATGTCCGGAGCCTGTGCTCCGCAACGCGAGAGGCCACAACAGTGAGAGGCCCGCGTCCACAAAAAAAAAAAAAAAAAAATGCAGCCCAACACCATCATTTTACAAACAGGTAAACTGAGGACCAGGCAAGTCAGTGACTACCTCTGAGAGTCAGTGACAAAGCCAGACTAGGGTTTATGTCTCTTGAAACTTATAGAGTATGAGTTTCTAAATAAATGCAATTACATTATAGACTTGACTCTTGTCCACATACTTTGGACACACACACACACACACAAGTCATCACATTACCCTGTTGTAGACCATTGGAGACAACAGACAAAAGTAACTTCCAGGGCTCCCCTGGTGGCGCAGTGGTTAAGAATCTGCCTGCCAGTGCAGGGGGCATGGGTTCAAGCCCTGGTCTGGGAAGATCTCACATGCCGCAGAGCAACTAAGCCCGTGCGCCACAACTACTGAGCCTGCACTCTAGAGCCCGTGAGCCACAACTACTGAGCCTGCGTGCCACAACTACTGAAGTCCGTGTGTCCAGAGCCAGTGCTCCGCAACAAGAGAAGCCACCACAATGAGAAGCCCGCGCACCACAACGAAGAGTGGCCCCCACTCGCCACAGCTAGAGAAAGCCCGCACGCAGCAACAAAGACCCAATGCAAGTAAAAGTAAATGATAGATAAATAAATTTTTGACATCTTTATTGGAGTATAATTGCTTTACAAAGGTGTGTTCGTTTCTGCTTTATAACAAAGTGAATCAGTTATACATATACATATGTTCCC
Source organism: Lipotes vexillifer (assembly GCF_000442215.2). NCBI lineage: Eukaryota > Metazoa > Chordata > Mammalia > Artiodactyla > Lipotidae > Lipotes > Lipotes vexillifer. The sequence goes on along the minus strand of NW_006769874.1, from coordinate 1,321,684 downwards.
ATATCCCCTCCCTCTTGTGTCTCCCTCCCTCCCACCCTCCCTATCCCACCCCTCAAGGTGGTCACAAAGCACAGAGCTGATCTCCCTGTGCTATGCGGCTGCTTCCCACTAGCTGCCTACCTTACATTTGGTAGTGTGTATATGTCCATTCCTCTCTCTAGCTTTGTCCCAGCTTCCCCTTCCCCCTCCCCATATCCTCAAGTCCATTCTCTAGTAGGTCTGTGTCTTTATTCCTGTCTTACCCCTAGGTTCTTCATGACATTTTTTTTTCTTAAATCCCATATATATGTGTTAGCATATGGTATTTGTTTTTCCCTTTCTGACGTACTTCACTCTGTATGACAGACTCTAGGTCCATCCACCTCACTACAAATAACTCAATTTCATTTCTTTTTATGGCTGAGTAATATTCCATTGTCTGTATGTGCCACATCTTCTTTATCCATTCATCTGTTGATGGACACTTAGGTTGCTTCCATGTCCTGGCTAAAATAAATTTTCTTTAAAAAAGAATGTATAGACGTAATCTCCAAAAGGATACGACGTGTGAGGTTGATAACACGATGAGCCTGGAGGTGGGGCATGCCGGTCTCATGCCTTCTGCCCACTCACTAGCAGTACCTACGTCCCTCTGTCTTGCTCCTTCCTCACCATCTTTGATGGCTCAGGAACACTTGGTAACGCAGTCACGGCCATTCTTTGAGCCCCGCTTTCTTTCTGAGGCATCCCAGCCTCTTTTCTCCTTTCGTGGACCTGTCAGTTAGCCAGCTGTTTAAACACCACCCCACTGTGGCCGGTGTTTCCAAGGTGTGTCCTTCAGCCCAGCCCAGCACCCTCCAGGAGGCCACCTGGCCACTCTCAGGGGCACTCTTGCCTCTAGGGCTTTGCTCACCTGCCTCGTAGACCTTGAACGCTCTCCTACCCTCAGCCCCTATCCATTGAGCTTGTCTGGGCTATGCTCGTGGCCCACGAACACACACTTTCTGACCTCGGTCTTTTGTATGAGCATCTCCGCCTGCTGGACCTCAAGCCTCCCGGTGTCCACTATGTAATACTAGTGGGTGCCTAATGGAGGTTTGTTGAGTGAAGAAAATGTAGCAATAATTCAAAGAAGGATGAACCCATCCTTGGCCTGTCCACGAGCTTCCAGCCTGGCCCTTCCTCAGTCATTCGTTCACTCACTCACTCAGTACCAACCGAGCCCCAGATGCCCCAGATGCAAAGCTGAGCCAATACACATGCTGTCCTTCCTTCATGCAGCTTTCAGCTTCAGCCAAGAGAGAAGACAGGTGTTAATCTCATAAATAAACATTTCGGCTGCTGTGAGTAGACACATGAGGCCTCTCAGATGCCACCTGCCCCCGCTGGGATTCGCCCAGGACCCCCAGCTCTGGGACTGGCCGCGCTCTGCACCCCCCGCCGTCCAGGCTGGGCCGTCCTGTCCGTGTGGCACTCTCTTGCCCCACCCGTCCTTCAGACAGCTCAGGGGCCGTGCTTCCCCTCCGTCCTCCAGCCGGTCTCCTCAGGCCACACACAAGGTCAGCCGCTCCGCCTCACATCCTGCCTGCCTTTCATGGCTCCCAACTTCCAGTCCTTTCTGCCGGCGCCAGACCCTCCCCTCCGCCCAGGACAGACCCCCTCCATCCCACAGCCCAGCTGCTTCTGAGGGCTCTCAAGTTCACGGTCTGAACGGACCACGACTATAGTCCTCTTAACACCACTGAGCCTTTACGTTCTCGAAATCTCATAGCACCGTTTCCCCTTTTCTGCCAGTCTTGCTGGCCACCTTGCGCTGTGTCTGTTTGCAGGAGGCCTGACTCCTTTGCATTCCCCCAATGCGGAGCTCAGGTCATTTCGCAGCGAGTCAAAGCTCAGTGAGCATCTCTGCAGGAGGCCCTCAGCGAGGGCTGGATAGCCCGTACCACCTGCCGAGCTGGAGCGCTGAGACTCTGTACGTAAGCCACGTGGGCCCTGCATGCAGATCAGGCTGACCACGGCCTGATTCGGAGCTGAGCTTTGGGTGCTCACTCAGCTCAGAGCACCTGAACCTGAGGTGCCCTGCCTTACTCAGGAATCCCTCAGACCTTGGCCCTGAGACACAGTGGCGCCAGGAGTATGCCCTAGGCTGAGGGTCCAGCAGGGATGCACACTGTCCAACAGTGTCCCAGCATCAGAGCCCGGAGACACCCCAGGCAGTCCTGGGTTTACTTTATTTATTTTAATTTTTCGGAGGCCGGGGAGGCGCCCTCGGTGACTGACAGCACTGGTGTGACCTGACGCAGGGCTGCGTGCTGTTGAGCACCTGCGTGCGCCCCGAGGATGAGCTGACCTGGCTTAGAAGGCAACAGCCAAACACTCAGTACTCTTGCTGGGAGTGCTCAGTCCTCCTGAGCCTGGGTGCTGGTGCTGGGGGTACTCTGCCTGCAGAGATCCGGCAGACACCCAGAAATGAGGGGAATGTGGGCAGAGAGGCCCGGACTTGAATGTCCGGCCCAAGGCTGCCCCATCTCCCAGCTCCAGGCAGAGAAGCCAAGCGGAAGGCATCTCCGCGTGGCCCTGAGGCAGATTCCACTGCCTGAAGAGCCCACTCGAGGCCGAGGCATCACCAGGCTCTGAACAGATGGCTGAGCACCTTGTTTTGTTTGCTGCTGATGCCCAAAGAAAACTGTGCCAGAAGCCCAAGCCCCTCCGGGGACGGGAGGGCGTCAGGTCCAGCTGGACGCAGGCTTGGGCGTCTGGAGGGCAGCCACCAGGGCTGCCGAAGCCTCCCAGCTGGATAACACTTTCCCACCTGCCAACCGGCTGCGGGGCCGGCACGTTGGCCCTCCTGGAAGGCTGCCTACGGCATTCGGGCCGTTTCTTTCCTCTTCATCCTTTGAACTTGGGCGTGTGCCCAGGTGCCCTGGTACGACAGGGACGAGAGGCAGAGTCCTCGGGGCTCTTGTCTCCACCTGGGCCGGAGCGGGTGGGGAGGGTGAGCGGTGGGTCCCTGCGTCATGTCAGCGTTGCTCTGGGAAGGCTGAATGGTAGCAGAAAGCAAGTGATTTAATCTTGCTCTTTTACTATTCCATTTGCAAAATGGGACTATTCCTGCTCCATAAGGAATCATTAAGACAGTGTGTGGGCTTCCCTGGTGGTGCAGTGGTTGAGAGTCCGCCTGCCGATGCAGGGGACA
>NW_006769874.1:1304134-1318160 GCF_000442215.2 Lipotes vexillifer | reverse complement strand
AAAAAAAAAAAAAGTAAGACAGTGTGTTATTAAAAGGGGAAAGGGGCAGGGGAGATAAATTAGGAGTTTGGGATTAGCATAGACACACTACTCTACATAAAATAAACAACAAGGGCCTAGTGTAGAGCACAGGGAAATATACTCAATATTTTATAATAAGCTGTAAGGGAAAAGAATCTGAAAAAGAGGAGAGAGAGAGAGAGAGAGAGAGAGGGAATATATATATGTAAAAAAATAAAATGCTTTGAATGTTTTTAAAAAGACAGTGTTTTATTATAAAACACTGTGAAGGGCTGTACACAGTGGAGTGAAGAGAATGAACACCCCAGACTAAGGTTAAAATGCAATGGTTTTGTCTATCTCTGAACTCCGGTGGAGTTATTACAAGCCTCGACTGGATTGGATCCAACAATCGTAAATCTCTTGACCCACCTCCCAGGGCTCAAGAACAAAGGCATAATGTTATTACTTGCTCAGAGTAATTAATGAGGGCAAGGTTTTTAAAAATATAATGTATGAAAGTATATCACAATATATTGTTAAAAATTTCCTAAAAATTAAAGGTATATCTAAAATAAAATGTTAAATATAGAAATAGCAAAGTTAAAAGCATATGATAATAAGGAGAAAATGAGCATGGCAGTAATCTAGGCTTATGCTGCCAGACTCACAGTCATTGTCTAAAACGAGTGCTGAGTTTACTGGCAGCCCAGGTGATAAAAAAGAACACAGATGGCCTAACAATCATTATCTGATACAGGGAGGCTTGCCAGTGTTTCAAAAGAGAATAATTTTCTAGGTCCTAAGAGAATAGTTTCCGAGGTCCTAAGATGTAAAGGAGTATTCATGTGGGTCGCAGGTGAGGAATGTGGACGAGCCCATGGATGCTGGCTATTTTGTGGCAGGTTGGTCCTTGTGACCATTGACGGTAGCTCAGGGACTTCTGCCAGACGGTGATTCTGTGGACAGGTAGGGCCTGGGGTGCTGCAGGGCCAGGAGGGCGGCTTTCAGTGAATAAGGTCAGTCACTTCCCACTGAGCCCTCCAGGAGCCTGGAAAGTTCTACTCAAGGCCAGGCTTTGGGCCTTAGGTGACCCATACCCTCAGCCTCACCCAGAATGCACTAGCACCGCTCCAACAGGGTTTACGTAGTCAGGGAGTAAAGTACACAGGCCATTTTACTAGTCAGAGATGAAGACAAAATAAATCACATAGAATGTGAGGGTTAAAAAGGACTAAGGTGTTTGGCAATCTTTTCCAGTTTCACGTTCAGATCAAAAACGAGGATGGTGTTTCTTCCCGAGTCCCTTTCCAGGCCCGGGTCGCAGCTTTCCTCCGCATCCCTGAGGCCCCTCCTGCCCCCTCCAGACCTGCTCTCAGAACCTCCCCCTCCCCCAGCCGCACGGCCCTCTCCAGGCCTTCCTCCTGCCCATCATCTGTGTTCATCTCCCATTTCCCACCTCCCCACGCGCTTCCAACTGCTCCATCAAATTACCTCCGCTCCGGCTCACGGGGCCCAAGCTTCCTGGTTTTCTCTTTCAAATACCAGAATTAAATATTTGACATATCAATCTGATTGCACAGTATGTCTCCAGGGCTTCGTCTCTGCTCAAGGGCAAGTCTCCCCCGTCACGTGCCGTGGGGAGGTGAGGCTCTGCAGGCAGACCAGCTGAGACACATTCACGGGTGGTGCTTCGTCTGCTGGCCTCCAGATGCTCGGCTAAGCGTCTGGGTAAAGCAGCCTGTTGTGTGTGGGGGGCGTCTCGTGAGCTGCAGGGGCGCCCCCAGCCCAGGCGACGCGGTGGCCCGCCACAGGGCCGTCCCCACCACCTTGCTGAACCCTTGACCAGCCGTGAGCCTTCTGCATGTGTTAGCTCATTTCATCCCCACGGTTGGGGGCAGTTTGGTTTTGTCTCTCCCGACCTCTGACCCAGGGGTCCAGCCTGGCGTGGAGCCCAGGCATCAGCATTTTTAAAAGCTCCCCAAGTGCTTGAAAGTGTAGCCGGTGTGAGGCTCCCCTGGTTTTAAAATCATGTTACTTCTCTGCTGCTGCAGCAGCTTGCTCTCCCCGGCCTCCATCCACCCACTCCGGGGGCCAGGCCTCCCCTGCAGACCTCTGCCCCCCAACTCAGCCACGGGCAGACAGTACTCGTGAGCCAGATCCAGAGGGTCTGGGCCTCGGCTCTCAGCTCTCTCCCGCCAGGCCCCAGACACTCCTCTGCTTCCAGCATCACCTCCCTCGGTCGCCAGCCCCTGTGGGTTTTACTTCTGCGAAAGCTTCCAGCCCCTGTCTCCTTGGTCTCTGGTGCTTCGTGACCTAACGACAATCTTCCAAAGTGCCAGAGTCACATGCTGCTTTCCCTGCCCACAAACCACCAGCCATGGTCCCTTTCTTTCAGGGTGAAATCCAGCGCCTTAGCCTGGTTTACAGGACCCTCCAGGATTCGGTCCTCTCTCGTCCTTGCCCCCCGCCATCCCTTTTCTCCCCAAGATATAATATACACTTCCCCCAATACAAGTTTATGTGTGCGTTACTTATAAATATAATAATCTCTGCGTCTAAGCGGGTATTGTTGGCTTTATTAAAATTCCTTTCTTCCTCCACTGCTGGCCTACTTTAGTGCTCAAAATTCCCCTTAGATGTCTTTCCTTAGGGGAAGTCTTTTAAAACTGCCCTAACCTCCCCCAGGCAGCAGCCTGGCTGGCTCAGGTGCCCTTCCATGGCCTCCCCAGAGGGTTCTGCCCTTTCTTCCTCGCAGGCCCTTGAGGCTCCTCCCGGATAACAATCTGTCCCCTTGTCTGTCCCCTCCCCAGCGTGAGGGTGGGAACGCGGGCAGATCCCACAGCTGGAGGAACCTGGGCCTGGAGCAGCAGTCGGTTAGTTTGTCCTTTCGTCCCGCAGGGGCTCAGCACCCTGGAGGGGCAGCAGGTGGGAGAGGAGTGCGTGCCCGGGGGGCCGTGGGGTCCGGGCGGGCGGCGCCGCATCACCCGGGCTGCGGGAGCGGGCGCGACGGGTGCACGGCGCCCCCTGGCGGGTGGGGCGGGCGGAACAGGGCGCGCGGGCTGGCGGCCGGTCATTCACCTGAGTTCCCCGGGCGATGCTCCAGCCGCAGGTGATGCTCCTGGCCCACCTTCCTCTGGGCCAGTGACCCGCTTGTTATTTCTGTTAGAACATCAGTCCTACTCGCAGTGCAAAGCTCCTTCACCTGTTCTCCCCCAGTTCCCTACGAAAATAGAACAAAAAACCACAAGCCTCCCCGCAGGCTGCCTTGGGAGGGAAAGCCTCTTATGTAGGAATTCAGAAGCAGGTCATTCTCCGAGGCTCCATCCATGTCTGCTCAGGATGTTTTCATACTGTATGGAGTAGCCCTTAATTAGAGACTAGCTCTTTCCTTCCAGTCTCCAGTCCTGTGGGGTTTCTGTTTCCCTCCACCTACCGCCCTGGAATGTGATCAGGGACCCGAGGAGAGATTTTAACCTGTGGCCATGAGATCCACAAGGATTCACTGGTGGACACACACAGGGAAACACGCATTCCATTGATGAAATTCTGAGGCCAGGGAAACGTCCTTAAAGAAAACCAGGTTTGGGAGGGTTTACATTTAATGTAGGTCTGTGGGAGGTTCCAAGGACGTGAGGAACCCCAGTGCCACTGTTTGAAGGTATTTGTCCCCAGCCCCTCCCCTCTGCTGCTCTCTCCTCAGCGCTCTCGCTGTCCCACCTGCCCCTCCAGCTCTGCAGCAGAGTTTCCTGGAAGGCAGTCTTTTTTTTTTTTTTTGATTGAACTGTAGTTGATTTACAATGTTGTGTTAGTTTCAGGTGTACAGCAAAGTAGTTCAGGTCTATATACATAGATGTTTGTTTTCTAAGTCTGTGAGTCTATTTCTGTTTTGTAAATAAGTTCATTTATATTATTGCTTAGAGTCCATATATGTGATATCAGATGAGATCTGTCTTTCTCTGTCTGACTTACTTCACTTAGTACGACAATCTCTAGGTCCACCCATGTTGCTGCAAATGGCATTATCTCATTCTTTTTTTTATGGCTGAGTAACATTCCTTTGTATATACATAACCACATCTCCTAGAAGGCAGTCTTGACCTCTGCTCTGCCAGCGACCTGTCCTGAGGCTTAATCCTAGCTGTTTAGCTTCCTTTCTTGACCCCAGAAATTCCAAGCAGGCTCGTTTTGCCTTGAACAATCTTGTCACACAAGGAAGTTATCTAGTAAGCAAACTCAAATGTATTCATCCATTTATTCCACAAGTACTTATTAAGCACTTGCTAAGTACCATTGTTCTAGGTCTGGTGGACACAGCGGTGAACAGAACAGCAAAGTTTCTTCTCTGTCACGAATGATAAGCCACTGGGGGAAGGCGCTGTGAGGACCAGTGAAGTGACGTGGGGTGTCAGGACAGCTATCCCTGCAGCGCGGGAGGGAAGCTGCTCTCCCGTGTTGGGTGTGTGTGTCCAGCTCTGTGACGAGGTCCTGAGGGGAAGGATCACAAGGTGCCCAGGAGAGCGGAGCCCAGTCGGGTCAAGGGAAGCCGCCAGCAGCCAGAGGCAGCCTGCAGGCAGGGTGTGTGTGTGTGTGTGTGTGTGTGTGTGTGTGTGTGTGTGTCTGCAGTGTGTGTGTGTGTCTGCAGTGTGTGCGTGTGTGTCTGCAGTGTGTGTATGTGTCAGTGCGTGTGTGTCTGTGTATGTGTGCATGTGTGTTTGTGTGTGTCCCATCTGTGTGTGTGTGTCTGTGCATGTGTGTGTGTCTGTGCGTCTGTGTCTGTGTGTCTGTGTGTGTGCGTGTGTGTCTCTGTGTGTGCGTGTGTCTGTGAGTGTGTGTCTGTGTGTGCATGTGTGTGTGTCTGTGCGTGTGTGCATGTGTTTCTGTGTGTGTCTATGTGTGTGTGTCTGTGTGTGTGCCATCTGTGTGTGTGTCTGTGTGTGTGTGCGTGTGTGTGTGTCTGTGCGTGTGTGTCTGTGTGTGTGTGTTTGTCTGTGTGTGTCTGTGCGTGTGTGTCATCCATGTGTGTGTATGGGGAGGGTGGAGGGCAGTCAGACATGAGGCCAGAAAGGAGCAGAGACCACATCACTAGGGCCTACAGACCAGGTGCGACTTAGGACTGTACTCTGAGCACCAAGGGGGACTGGATTCCTTTCCCATGGCTGCTGTAACAGGTATCACGAACGTGGGAGGCTAAGACAGCAGCAACGTGTCTACTCACGGTTCTGGAGGGCAGCAGTCTGCGGTCAGATGTCGGCAGGGCCACGCTTCCTCTGAGGCTCTGATGGGCAGCCCTTCCTGCATCTTCCAGCTTCTGGTGCTGGCAGCCCTGGATGTCCCTTGACTTGTAGCTTCATCCATTCAGTCTCTGCCTCTGACATCACATGACCGTCCTCCATGTGTCTTGCCTTCACCTCACATTCCCTTCCCTGTGTCTGTCTCTGTGTCTCTTCCTTTCTTATAAGGAGACCCATATATTGGATTAAGGGTGCACCCTTTTCCAATATCATCTCATCATAGCAGATTGCAGATTACATCTACGATTTATCCTACTTCCAAAGAAGGTCACGTTCTGAGGTTCTGGGAAGGATACGGGGGGGGGGGCATTATTTCACCCAGTACAGGACCCACTGGAGAGCACTGATCAGGGGACTGACGTAATATGGCAAATTGTAAACGGCTCGCTGGCTGCGGGTGGAGAAGGCACAGCACGAGGGTGGGACAGAGTCGATTAGGAAACGACTGATTCGATGGGGCAAGAAACGGCATGGCTGGCGCCAAGGTGGGCTGGTGGCTGTGGAGGGGTGAAAGTGGTCTGATCTGGGATATGCTTTAAGTCAGAGTCTACAGGATGTGACGATGTAGAGACAGGGGCCAAGGAAAACTCCAGAAGTCTGGCTTAACAAGAACTGAGGGTGAATTGGCCCCTTAGATGGGGAAGCTGGCAGAAGGGCAAGGTCACGGGGTGAAAACAAGAGTCTGCTTTTGAGTATGTTAGTTTTGATATGTTATCAGACATTCAGGTGGTTTTGTTGAGGGGGTACCACAGGGAGAGAGATAGACTTGGAAGTTATCACCATATAGATGAGACTTAAAGTCGTGGCACAGCAAGAGAGACCAACTCTGAGTGAGTGGAGACGGAGGGAAGCAAAGATCTGGGGTCTGAATCTTTGCATTTTCCAGTCTTTGAACGTCAGCAGGAGGGGCTGGGGAAAAGTGACCAGTGAGATGAATGACAGTGCTGAGAGGAACACCACAGAGCCCAGACGGATAAAGTGTTCCGAGAGACCGGGCGCGCCATGTCCACGGCTGCCCATGCAATGGCCAGACGAGGACGGAGGGTGGGTCATTGGTTTGGCAACGATGAGGTCGCTGGTGTCCATGACTAGAGCAGCACAGGGGAGTTTGGGATGAAGACGTGAACCTAGTGGCTCAAAGAGAAAAGAGAAGTGTCGACGGTGGGTGTTTCCAGCTCTTCCTAGAGGGCTTCTCTGGAAAAGAGGCAACGGCCCAAGCACGGCCTTGGGGTCAAGGGTCATTATGTTGCTGAAAGTGGGGTCCAGCTGCTTGCTGCTCAAAAGCCAGTAAAGAGGCAAGTTTGGTGGAAAGGAAAGCTTGCTTTATTTTGGATGTCAGGAACCAGGGGGGGAGGGCAGACCCCTGTCAAAGACTGGCTCCCCCGTCCCAGACCATCAGTGGGTGAGAGCTTTTAAAAGGGGAGTTTCAGGGGTGTAAAGGTGGAGGGAGGGGCTACATGCAGAAATGGCACAGTCAGCCCTGACGGTCATCTTGAAATTGGTCGTGCGGTGCTCTGATCAGCAATATCTTGATTGTTTTAGGTACGGTTAGTCTTCAGTTCCAGGGTCGGTTTGTTCCCATTTCCTTGAGGCCGGTTCTCAGAATTGTGGTGGCTTATGTCGTGGCTACCGTCTGCTCATCATGTAGTTAACTTCTGTCACCTGGTAGGGGGTTCAGTACCTATTAAAAAGCTCAAGGGACATGGCTCAGAATATTATCTATAACCCTTGAGAAGGAACTAATGACTTTGCTTAATGACCAAACTACTATTATGTAGTCCTACTGGGCTGCTTTACTTTGCTTCTGCATTTTCTCACTTCTCCAATTAAACTTATTCTTAAGCTAAAGTTTTCTCACAGACAAAAGGCAGGCGGAGGACGTGGGGGGCACAGACCATAGGGGTCCTGCTCCATTTCAATTACACGGTTGACATCTGTGGGAGTTGGGAAGGACAGGGCATTAAGATGATCCTAGTTTAAATTCTTCCTGTGATATTGATGAGAAAAGCAAGATGAGTCAGTAAGATTAGTGACTTGGCCTGGGTCACACACCCCAGGTACTAGAAAAAATGGTACTAGAACCTGGCTTCATAACTCCTGGTTGAGGTGTTGGCTACTAAAAGGGGAGACAGTGATAATAGTTCCAAACCTGAGGTAGATGCTCTTAAGTTTTTGGAAGTTTTTCCTGAATTGTAACATAAAGACAGAAAAGGTATACGTGTACAGTTCGATAAATTTTCGCACACTGAACACACCCACATAACCAGCACCTAGAACAAGAAACACGACCACCAGTACGGACCCCTGGGGACGCATTCCCATCACTTCCTCCAAGACAACAGCTCCCCAAACCATAGATTCATTTTATGCACTTATATGTGTCTCTCTCAAGTTTTTATTATCAAAGTATCTTGTTCATGTAAGTCCTTCAAGCAGTACAGAAGTGACGACGGTAATAAGTAAAAGTCCATTCGCAATAAACATTTACCATCCTTCCAATGAACCAGGCACTGTACAAGTTTTGGTTTTCAATGAATGTTAACTGGCAAAATGTCAAGGGCACGGTCACAGGGTGGGAAGATCTTTGGGAGCCAGGAAAGACTTCCACATTCGCTTAATCATGCTGTTTTGCCTGTGTCCCTCCCTCAGGCTTGGTAGATGGGGTCCTTTTTCTATCGACCACCTGGGGTGTGGGTCTTAGAGATGGGACTGAGGGGTAATCAAAATAGTGAAAATTCTATTATGGGTTCAGAGCTTCCTTGGACTCCACCAAAATCCTAGATTTAAACATCATAATGGGACTTCCCTGGTGGCGCAGTGGTTGAGAGTCCGCCTGCCAATGCAGGGGACACGGGTTCGTGCCCCGGTCTGGGAGGATCCCACATGCCGCGGAGCGGCTGGGCCCGTGAGCCATGGCCGCTGAGCCTGCGCGTCCACTTAAAATTTTGTTGAGAGGATAGAACTCAATTTAAGTATTCTTGCCACAATAAAACTAAAGCTAAAAAGATCTTTTTGAAAATTAAAAATCATTTATTCAAATGTTTAGTGAACTGCTCAGAGTCCTGGAATACCATTCAACTAGCCGGTAAAAAAAAAAAAAAAAAAAAAACATCATAATGAATCCAGCTTCCTCCCAATCCTATCAGAGGAGGGCATACAAGATAAGAGCCTCCGGCCGCAAAGAGCAGGCCTGCACACTTGAAGGTGAGGTTAGACGGATGCTATAAATGGTGGGGACTTGTGAGGTCCACGTAACTGATGGGAGAAAGCCCCAAGGGCGTGGGCTTCAGCGTGGAGCTGAGGTGGAAGGCGGCACTTGATCAGCACTGCCCCGGCTCATGGATGCACCTCTGAGTCGGTTTTCTGACCACGAAGCCCACAATGCATGTGGTCAGTGACCAGGGGGCACTGAGCCATCCTGAAGCCTTTCCGTGTCTGAGGGGGCCCGGGGTCTCGTAGAGAACACAAGCCACGGAGAGAACTGAGCCCAATGAGAGCTTATCAAAAGGAAGCTGAACGTGGAAAAGACACAGTTGGAGGGGGAATGTGCTTTCTCATTTTGGAAAACAAAGATCATTGTCATCAGAGAGGTGCTTGCTGCATTTTCCTTACTGTTCAGGTGCCCTTATCTGGACAGTCACCTCCTTTCCCAGCCCTGACGCCCAGGTGGGCACTTAGCTTGACATCCTGGAAGCCCATGCGACCGCCTCAAATTGACGGGAATATTTTAAATTGTTGTTCACACTCAGGAGGTATAAATCGCTCACCTGGACAATGCAGCCCAAATACCCTTACTCAAGTCTGCAGTGCCCTCCCCGGCGTGCACATCACTGAAATACTCCCCAAACCCACCCTTCGTTTTATGCGCCTGAAGACAGTCAGGGGAAGAAATTAATTACACTTCATTTGTACAAAATTTAGCAGCACACGTGGCTGGAGAATAACAATAAATAATGAACAAGCGAACACATCAAAGCGCAAAAGAGAAATGCCTTCTAGGCTACATACAATGAATTACTGTTATTCTTGGTTTGCTAATTAGAAAATCTGCAATGGTTCCCTTTTGCTTGATACAACTTAGCCAACATCTTCAGCTGTTGTGTCGTGCAGTTTTCACTTAGTTACGTGAAGCTGTTTATCGGTCCTGAGAGGTTATAACAGTGCTTGTAATCAAGTAGATAGCAGGGAGACATTAAACAGTAATCAATAGACGTAATAACACACTGGAGCCCGAAGGTGCTGAGTACAAAGATTCTGCAGTGAGGCTCCTGCTTTGAGATGCGAGACAGTTCTCTTGGGTTAAGGCCTAAAGTCCACAGGTGTGGCCCACGGGCCCTGGAAGAGGGGCTGAGACGCTGGGGGCAGCATTCAGCCTTCCTGGAGGGTGGGTCCAACCTGCTGTCTGCTTTAAACGTGGCTTCAACGAATAATAAAGATTCATTTTGGAAACTCAACTGTTTTTATGTAGAAATAATGTATTTTGAGGCCCCACTCAGGTGCATCTCCAGGAGACCCCAGGAGGCCCACCCGACGAGCCTACCGCCTCTGAGTCCTCAGGTGTGTCGTTGACGGTCCACCAAGCCCTTGGCCTGCGTGGGTCTCTTGGAAAGAAGAACCCCCTCCAGGGCGTCCATACCCTGGATGGGCTCCTGAGCCCTGGCCCTGCCCTTGAGGGGCTGACCCCCTTCGTGAGGAGAGCAGCTGCATCGCTAGGTGGCCAGCATGCCGGCCTCTGGTCCTGCCCCCTTCAGCTGGGCTCTGCAGCTGCCAAAGGAAGACCCCAGACACGCCCTCGGACCAGATGAGAGAGAGTTCCCGCATCCACACCAAGCCGGCTGGGGGACCGGCCTATGGAAGTCACACCTACAGCGGGACGGGGGCCCCCGGCGAGCAGGCACCCCAGGACCCGCCCTGCATGAAGCGCTGTGTCCAGGGCTTCTAGGAGTGGTGAGTGAGCATCCTGTCCAGTCTGCCTCCTCTGTCCCTGACCGGGTGGGTGCTACTCCCACCCACTGCCGATCCAGAAAATAGGCAGAGGCCTACTGTGCGCTGGGTGGTCGCCACACAGGGTAAATAGGGTAAACAATGTCTGTGACAAACGTTACCAAAGGGAGAAAGCTTAACTCTGGTGCACCCCGTAGCTGGTGGGAGACATCGACTGAACGCAGCCCAAACGTTGAAGAGCCGAGGGTCTCCATCACTCCAGGTGGAGGGACGCCAGGGCCATAAGACTGACCAAGAGGGTCTCCAGGCGGAGGGACGCCAGGGCCATAAGACTGACCAAGAGGGTCTCCAGGCGGAGGGACGCCAGGGCCATAAGACTGACCAAGAGGGTCTCCAGGCGGAGGGACGCCAGGGCCATAAGACTGACCAAGCGGGTCTCCAGGCGGAGGGACGCCAGGGCCATAAGACTGACCAAGCAGGTCTCCAGGGACACAAATGGCTGTAATGTGCTCCACAAAGCAAGTCTGAAGCGGTGTGGGCCCAGAGGAGGGGGCAGAATCCTGCCGGTGAGAAAGGACAAAGGGCAGGTAAGTGGGCTTTGAGAGCCGTGGGAAAAATCTTTTGGGAAAAATTAAATTCTTTTTTATTCAGAAAAATTCAGAATGTATCGTGTTGCTCATTCTGTGCTGAGACTACAAATACTTATAATTCTTATAATACGTCCCAGCTTTAAGCGATTTATATCCCAGTGAGGAAGACCGATGAGGACACGCATTTGGAAGGAGCGACATGCTGCATAATTCGGTACAGTGTGTACTTGAGTGGCAGCGGGGTCAGGGAGGAGAAACATCCCAAGGCGGCCAGGCACAGGGAGAGGCCCAGCGCCTGGAAGGTGCAGCCGGGGACGTGGAACCACAGCTCAGGCGCAGCTGTGGACGGCCCGCCGGTCCCACGCTGGGAGGGCCGCCCACCTCTCTCAGCCTTGGTTAGCGACTTCCCCACAGATTCTCAGAAGTCCCCAGAGCCAGGCAACGGCCCGGGCCAGAGTCCTGCCCTTCCCCTTCCCGAGGGGCCTCTGCTCTCTCCCACGTGGGCTGACTCTCCAGGAGACTTGCTGACTCTTCACTCTCTCATCTGATTTTCACCTCTGGCCTGGGAGGGGGACCTTACAGAAAGGAGCTATGTCATTTCCAGGAAAAGAGGTCATTTCAGAGGAAGACGCTGGAAGCAGTCTCAGAGGTCGGAAGTCCCCGCCTGGGGCAGTGTGCGGGGGTCCTGGGCACCAGTCTGAGTTTATGGTTCATGTCAAGGAAATTTAGCAACCTCAGAATGTTCCTAGGATGTGAATGAGTGTTTCATGCCTAAGAAATCAGTCATCAGTGTTTCATGCCTAAGAAGTCACCTTGAGCATCATTTATTGTTGCAGAAAAATTTTTAATCTTACAAAAGTAAAATTTCAGCAAAAGTTGAATAATTGTACTTAAACTCCAACACGGTGTGCAAATGCACTTCCTAGTTAAAAAAAAAAAAAAAAAGCCCTTTAATGTTTTTCTTCATTTTTTTTTCAGGACAGGTGTAAATGAACTGAGTTTCAAACTCAAAATGATGAAAATCCCCTACATAGACCTTCTTGAGCGGATACACAAGAGGAAGATGAGGACAGAAGTGAAGGTGACAGCACAGGACTGGTTTTCAAAGGTGTTCTTTTTAGTTTCATTGCTCCTGGAGAAATCAACTTATATCAAAATATGGCATTCCTTATATTTTTTGTGAAACTGAGAATTTGTAATTATGTTATTTATTCATTCATTTGTTTATTCAAGAAATTAGTAGGGACTTCCCTGGTGGCGCAGTGGTTGAGAATCTGCCTGCCAATGCAGGGGACACAGGTTCGAGCCCTGGTCCGGGAAGATCCCACATGCCACGGAGCAGCTAAGCCCGTGCACCACAACTACTGAGCCTGCACTCTAGAGCCCACAAGCCACAACTACTGAGCCTGCACTCTAGAGCCCGTGCGCCACAACTACTGAGCCTGCACTCTAGAGCCTGTGCACCACAACAACTGAGCCTGTACTCTAGAGCCCGTGAGCCACAGCTGCTGAGCCCACGTGCCACAACTACTGAGCCCGCGCACCTAGAGCCCTTGCTCCACAACACAAGAAGTCACCGCAATGAGAAGCCCGCGCACCGCAACGAAGAGTAGCCCCCACTCACCGCAACTAGAGAAAGCCAGCGCGCAGCAACGAAGACCCAGCGTAGCGAAAAATTAATTAATTAATTAATTTTACAAAAAGAAATCGGTGGATCACTGCCACACACCCAGTCCCGCTCTGCCCCTAGGGGTGGAGCTGCGTCTGATCCAGGTGACACACCTGGGTCACCCGGTGGTGGTGAATGAGCGGTGATGACGGCAGTGCTATTTTCGAAGGCTGGTCCTCGGAGACCCTCTTGAGAAGTGACAGTTGAAGCGAGTTCTTGAAAGGAAGTGAGCGCAGGAGCGTCTGCGTGTGGCGCGGAGACACGCACGACGGCGCCTAGAGGTTGAAGAACTTTTTGTGACTTTCTCTTGGAAGGATAAGTAAAAGCCTCCAGAGCGTTTTCTAAATTAGACACCACCACGTCCTCTCAGGGTACGAAAATTAAAACAATCTCACCTTGATGCAGAATTAGAAACTTGAAAGTTCAGCGGAAGGGAATAAGTAGTCAAGAAATAAAGTCAAATATGTAGAATGTGATAAATTTGCTTTTGAATATTTTGTACTTTTGTTTAAAATTTTTCCTTCTGTCGCATCATAGGAAATCACAGATGCCCTTCTGTGGAGCTAGCACCAGCGAGTAGAGACGGTCCATGGGGGACAGGCTCCCAGCGGGCGGGGTCGGCGTGGGGTGTGGCCAGCTGAGTGCCACCCGCTGTCCCGGCCAGGAACCCTGCAGGAAGCAGGTTTCAGCAGTGACCTTCATGACGCTGTTGAAATTTCCATGCCGTAAATGAAACAAAGGTCACTGGAAGCCATGCCACGTCGAGGAAAGGCAGGGAGAAGGGACGTCACCTCCAGGGCTCTGCGCTTGCTGCAGGAGACTTCACGTCTGGAGGTAAACTCACCGAAAGTGTCTTCACCGGGGAAACAAGCGTGAGCAACCCCAGGACGCGGGCCCCCTTTCTCCCTTCAGACGGAGGATACACGTGGGAGCTCGAAACTGGAAGACAGCAAGCAGGGCGTAGCTGCTAACGGTTTACAAGGTGGCCAGTAGCCTCCTGCCTTGACCACGTTTGGGAAGCAGTGGAATCTTAGTCCTTATTTATGCAGCAACGTGGGTGGACCTGGAGATGCTCACACTAAGTGAAGTCCGCCAGACCGAGAAGGACGAGTACCACGCGGTATGACTTACATGTGGGCTCTAAAACACGATCCAGATGAACTTATCCATGAAACAGAAACAGACTCACAGACGTAGAGAACAGACTTGTGGTTGCCAAGTGGGGTGGGGGGATGGATTGGGAGTGTAGGGTCAGCAGATGCAAACTAGTATACATAGAATGGATAAACAACAAGGTCTTACTGTACAGTACAGGGCAATACCCTGTGATAAACCACAATGGAAAAGAATATGAAAAAGAATGCACATATGTATGACTGAATCCCTTTGCTGTAGAGCAGAAAATAACACAACATTGTAAATCAGTTGATTTACTTCAATAAAATACTTTTTTTTTTTTTTTTTTGCCGTACGTGGGCCTCTCACTGTCGCGGCCTCTCCCGTTGCGGAGCACAGGCTCCGGACGCGCA
>NW_006769874.1:1301093-1303928 GCF_000442215.2 Lipotes vexillifer | reverse complement strand
GGCCATGGCTCACGGGCCCAGCCGCTCCGCGGCACGTGGGATCTTCCCGGACCGGGGCACGAACCCGTGTCGCCCGCATCGGCAGGCGGACTCTCAACCACTGCGCCACCAGGGAAGCCCTACACATATATTTTTAAACATAAACTGTCACACAACAACTATTTTTTGTGGCTTATCTGATCATTTTCCCGGATCAGAAGACACGATGCTGCAGGGCGGGTTCCCTGGCGGGTGGTGGGGCTGCCCCCTGCCCGTCCCCTCCTCAGCCTCCCCTGGTCAGCACTGTCTGCAGTTTCTTCTCTCCTCTCTTCCTCTCTTTCTCAGCTCTTCTTTCCCCAGACATTGAGATGAGCCAACATCATTTCTCTAACTGTGAGAGCTTTCGGAAAGGCATTTAGTGGACTTTAAACCCTTATTTTCATGAGATCAGTCACAACATTTTAATCACACGTATTCTCTCTCGCTCCCTCTCTCTCCCTCTCTCTTTCTCTCTGTCTCTGTCTCTTTGTGTGTCTCTCTCTCACCCAGAGGGTGTGATGCCCACATGGACATAATTAACCACACTGCGAGGCTGTGGCTACCACACGGCGTATGCTGCCAGCCTTAGTCTCGGACTGATGCTTCCAAAGAAAGTGGTTCCCTCTCATGTGTAAACTCACAGCTTCATAACTTAATTTTAAAATTTACAGTTACGTCCTGATTATTAAAGTGATCTATTCTGTTATAGAATATATAGGAAGCTCTAAAGTAAAAAAAAAAAAAATCGTTTATAATTCCATTACTTGGAGATAGCTACTTGCTAAAAATTTGGTAAATTTCCTCCCAGTACTTTCTATAAACAAGCAAGATTAGGTGCTGCTCTACACAGTTGACAATGTGGATTTTTTTCTCCATTTAACCTGTAATCTTAAACAACTTCTCACGTCGTTGTGTTTTGAAATATTTAGAACATCGGTTTCATAGACAATCACAGGGATCTCCTGTCGCTAAGTCTTTGTTTATGTCACTAGCTATCACTTTATGAAAGATTCTAAGACATGGAACTTGTGTCCAAGGTATAGGAGGGCTTTGCGTGTGTTTGACTTTAATTTTTGTTGTTCGTTTTTAGTAAATAGGTGTAAAGTTGACAAAGAAGATCTTACATCCCTTTGGTGTTCTTTCTAGATCTGTTAGGCCAGGAATCCGGGGAAGAAAAATAATTTGAGGGGACCTGCCGAGGAGGCACTGAGAGTGGACTCTCCAAGGACGGGACCCTGCGTCCACGGGCACCAGGCCCTACCCCCTGACCCAGACTTGCACCCCTGGGACTGTGTCGCGTCCCGGCAGAGCTGCAGCCCTGTTGTTCTGTCAGTGACCTGAGACATACCCCTCCAGCCTGGTTTCGCTGGGCTCGCCCCAGGTCTCTTCAGCTCTGGGAACTCGTACTCGGCCCACCAAAGTGTGAGTTTCAGGGTCAGGCCCACCTTTTCCTGTTTCTCAGGCTTGTGGTTACGAAGAGCCAGCCGCGCCCCAAGCTGTGACACTGGACGGGCAGCCCCCTCGTGAGTGAGTGGGTGGTAGATTCCCACAGGGCTTGGAGGTGAGGGAAACTTTGAAAGAGAATCACAGTTTACTGACCAAGTATTCTTCATTTGTTGACATCGAACAAAAAGTGAAACCAACTGGAGTGACAACAGAGCAGTTTCCTTAATAGCAAGAGTATTGAAGAAATAGAATGGTTTTTGAAAATGGAGTTTCTAAGGATAAAAAGATTTAACAAGATCCCTAAGGGAAAAGCTCGAATATTATAACTTTAAAAGAGAGGGAGTAAAGGACAATTCAGTCTTTCAGAAGTAAGGGAAATACACCAGGGTGCTGATAAAGACAAGCAGAATTTTCAAAAATTCTGTAACTTTGATTTTCTATTTTTAAAATGAAAAATGTGTAAATATTAATGTTTATGTTACCTATTGAGCTAGAATATTTATAATTTAGAAAGTCTTTGGTGTACTGTGGACAGAAATCTGCAATTAAGGGGTGGCTTTTAACGTCTCTCAAGTTATCAATGTGTTGAGAGAAAGGATTTAATCCGTTTCTTCCCTGCATTTGTGTAACTCCCGTCCCTGAAAAGATGAGTGAGTGCCAGCTTTTCTGGTGTTACTGTGTGTGTGCCATGGCATCCCTGGAGGTGAGACACGTGGTCGCCAGCCAACCCTCACCTGGAACAAACGCATCCTTTTGTGCCCCCAAGGAACCCTTTATAACAGGCATGCAGTTCATGGGAGGTGTCACTAGAGGTAACGGTCGGGACGTTTCTGCAGCTCTGGATGCTTGGACGACTCTCCAAATGCACCTTCTTAGGAAACACGAGGCAGGTGAACCTGCGTGACGCAGAGATGGGGGATGTGTGGGCTGGTGGCCCAGTTGGAAAGGAAAACCCTGATAAAATGAGAGCAAGAAGGACTACAAGTCAGATGACCTGAAATGTCATGCAAATCAATAGTCATGGTGGGCTTCCTGAGACATGGACTTTTCATGCACACAGGAGTGAGGCTGCTGCCAGCAGGGAAGTGGTGGGCAGCGTGGTCAAGACCCTGGGCTCTGGTGCAAGCTGGGCTGGGGGGACCTTGCTCCTGCCGCTGACTGCCCTGTGACCTGGAGCGAGTGACCTAACCTCTCTGAGCTGCCACGCCTTCATCCATAAAATAGAGCTTTCCCAGCGCAGCCAAAAATAAATAAATAAATTTATTTTTTTTTAAATAGAGCTTAGGGCTTCCCTGGTGGCGCAGTGGTTGAGAGTCCGCCTGCCGATGCAGGGGACACGGGTTCGTGCCCCGGTCCGGGAAGATCCCACAT
>NW_006769874.1:1297425-1300892 GCF_000442215.2 Lipotes vexillifer | reverse complement strand
AAAAAAAAAAAAAAAAAAAAAAAAAAGTCTAGGCATCGTTTTGTTAAAAGTCTAAGCATCAGACAGAGGTTAACAATGACTTGCAGCAAATGTATCTGGCACCCGAGATGCCCCAGATACAGTGCACAGTGCTGTACCTGTAAGAGTACCTCAAATACAAGGACGCCGCGGGCAGCTATTGTCATGTTCACCCCACATTGCTGCTAAGTGGAGAGACCAGGTAGAACCAGAGTCCATTTGATTCCAAAGCCCAAACCAGGCTGAGCAGGGACTTCCCTGGGAGTCCAGCGGTTAGGACTCCGAGCTTCCAATGCAGGGGGCACGGGCTCCATCCCTGGTCAGGGAAGCCTCCTCAGCAGAAAATCAAATCTAACAAAACGAAAGGACAGGTGAAAATGGGCAACTACAAAATGGCCAGGCCCCCCCCCCCCATACCCTCTTCGAGGGGAACGCGAGACCAGATCTACGGGAAAACAACGCAAACTAGAGAACCATCTATTTGTTCCCATCATTATTTTAACTTTATAGACAGCAAGTCTTCCCAAACTTCCCAAGCCCCTTCAGTGACAGCTGTGGATGGAGAGCTGTGCTCACGCGGAGACTCTCAGGACACTAGGGCTTCAGTTTAATGCCAGATGTGGGAAGTGAAACACAATTTCCCCGCTTTCAGGGCAAAACAAAACTCCAAGAGGTTTTTTCCCTCTGCCCCGATCCTCTTTCCACAGACAAATTTTAGTTTGCCTTTGACTTTATTCGGATGCTGGTCAGTGTGCTTTCTGTCCTTCTGTGGGAAAGAGCACGACCTCGGGCCTGCGTCCCTGCGCTCCGCTGCGTCAGGCTCAGCCGTGGCGGGGACTCGGCCACATGCTGCCACCCAACTGCTCGGTGGCGCACAGCTACGCGGCGGAGGTGACCACGGCCTTACTGCTGCTGCTGGAGTGTGGCCTGGGCACGCTGGGCAACGCCGTGGCGCTCTGGACCTCCTTCCGTCTGAAGGTGTGGAAGCCCTACGCTGTCTACTTGCTCAACCTGGTCCTAGCAGACCTCCTGCTGGCTGCCTGCCTGCCCTTTCACGCCGCCTTCTACCTGCGGCACAAGACCTGGGGCCTGGGGCGTGCGTCTTGCCAAGGGATGCTCTTCCTGCGGTCCCTGTGCCGCGGGGCGGGTGTCGCCTTCCTCACCGCCATGGCCCTGGACCGCTACCTCCGGGTGGTCCACTCGCGGCTCAAGGTCAACCTTCTGTCCCTGCGGGCGGCCTGGGGCATCTCGGTCCTGGTCTGGCTCATGACGGCAGCCCTCACCCACCAAAGCGTGTTCCTCTCTGAGGCCGAGTGCCCCAGTTCTGAGCCCAGGACGGAGTCCTCCTTCAGGCTCATCTGGCAGGAAGCCCTCTCCTTCCTCCAGTTTATCCTTGCCTTCGGCCTCATCCTGTTCTGCAGCGCCGGCCTCATCAGGACTCTCCGGAAGCGGCTCCGAGACCCACACAAGCAGCCCAAGCTGCAGAGGGCCCAGGCGCTGGTGGCCATGGTTGGGGTGCTGTTCACGCTGTGCTTTCTGCCCAGCTTCCTGGTCCACATCCTACTGGCCACCTTCCGAGGGGCGCTCAGCTGCGGGGTCCTGAGCTCCATGGTCCACGCCGCCGACGTGACCGGCAGCCTCACCTACCTGCAGGGCGCGCTGAACCCCGTGGTGTGCTTCTCGAACCCCACCTTCAGACGCCCCTACCGCGAGCTCCTCACCCTCAGGGCCCGAAAGCAGGAAGCAGAGGCTCCGGGCTGTGAGCTCAGAGATTCTTACTCCTGAGGATGGCCGGCTCCCCACCTCGCGGCCACGACAACTACCCGGGGGGCGCTGAGCAGTCACGATGGTTAGTTAAGATTCCGCACTACAAACTTGAACGCAGCTTCAGCAAGTGTCACTGCTGTTTACCAGGATTTCCTTCAGCTATTTTGTGTTGCAGAGCAGTTCATCAAAATGAGTGAGCAGAGCCTCCTTTACCCAATTCCCACACAGGTTCAATCACTAAATGACTACGACACATTCATAGCTGGGAAAAGATGCTGTGGTGGACCGGTGATGCAGAAGGTGGTGGAAAGCGGTGTTGCAGACACGCTGCTGACTCTGTGTGGTGTTGGCAAGTCACTGTGTCCTTCTATGCTTGAATGCAAAAAATGCAAAAACTCTATGCTCATCTCCTACCTATTGCACAGACTTGTGGTGACTGACATTGGGAAGTGGGGCTTTGGGTCTAAAAACAGTTTCCGCAGGGTGTAAGTGTCCTGAGCTCAGTTCTTCTTAGCTCACAACTGATTGGTAAACTTGAGCTTCACCTGCACAGATTTTACACATTGCATCCAAGACAACACGGTCAGTGCCCTCGTTTATTATAAGGAATACTTTCCTACTAAACGTCTCAAAATTGCTTCTAGTACTTTTTTTTAAGTTTGAATGTCTGAATGCTTTTGGAACTCAACCTGCTTCCCCCGCTCTAAAAAAAGCCACTGTACTTTAAGCCTCCTGGGAGAAACACACAGTATGAGATACCAATTTGCATGTGAAATGGTGATTTCCACCCAATGGCAACTCCTGAGGACAGCAGCTAGGGACCAGCCCGGGTGCAAGGCCACTGCAGGGAAGGTGGGCACAGCCCCTGGACACCAACAACGGCTGCATCTCTTCCTCTCACTCTTCTTAAATTATGTCCCAAATTTGTAGCTCATGCTGGTGACAAAGGATTTAGAAAGTCCGCTTCCTATCTGCCTTATCTCTCACTCCCTGTTCAAGGCGGTTGTGCTCTCCCCCAAAAGGGACTCACCAAAATGCTTAGAAGAGGCCTGGGGTCTGCGTGTAATACAGGGTCCCATGCAGCCCACACCGGGCGGCCTCACCTGGAGCTGCACCTGTACTGCCCCCAGGGAGAGACCTCTGCTTTTCCCCAGAGGTAGTCCTATGATCGCTGTAATATTTAAGGTTAAAACTGCTGGCATCAGGCAATAGAAAAGGGCAAATCCTCTCCCTCTCCCGGAGCTGTTTGCCTGCCGGGTAGGTTCCTTACCAGAACCAGACTTGAAATGCGGCGTGATCCCACTATTGTGCTTCTGAAGGATGTAGACCCTGTTTACACCGGAAGTATAATGTGTCCAGTGGTCCCAGGGGAGCGAGGGTCCCATCAGCAACATTGTGCTATTTTCTCGGGTTTTATTTCCTCCTTAGTGAACAGAATTTCGAAGGGCTTAGAAGGGAAATGTGACCAGATGAGATGCAAAGCGGTCGAATAAAATTCTCTGATGGGAACATTCTATGCTGTGTTTCTTCCCTTTCAAAGAAAAGAAATGTCTCCATTTTTCTTCCTTTGATCTTACTGCATATACAATTTTTAATGCTGCTTTTAAAAAAATCCAACATTTAATATAAATATCTTCCAGATTATGATAAATTCCCCGTAAGCATTACTGATGACCTAATCA
>NW_006769874.1:1292178-1297415 GCF_000442215.2 Lipotes vexillifer | reverse complement strand
CCCAGAAACTGCTTCTTAACCATTCTCCTGCTGATGGCATTTAGATTCTTTACTCCCTACACAAGTAAATTCCACACCCTGAAAGCATGTACCCATCTACAGACATCAGGCGCCCTTAGGTGGGGCAAAGCCACCTCATGTGGTTGTCTAGACAGGCCTGCTGGCGAACACTGGGCACGAATGCTTCCCGCGCACGGTCGGTCCTGCCTGGCTCCCTCCACAATGCTACGGCCAGAGGCTCTGCTGGCGAAACGGGGAGGTCTCCTCACAGCATTACTGCCTCTCGGGCTCTTGCTGACCTTCTCCTGGACTCACTGTGGGATCCGGGAGCTCTAGAAACCCCCATGTCTCGGCTAACCCCGGGGCAGCCTGACTCGGTTGGTCTGGGAGACATGGGTAGGTTCAAAGTCCCCTCATTAATCCCATTACTGTGCAGCCAGGGCTGAGAGTCCCTGGGTTACTGGCCACGGTCAGAGCCTTTGGGTCAGCATCTGCTCAGTCACTTCCCTGCTTTGTGACCCGGGACAATTCACCGAACCACTCTGAACTTTCCTCTTCCGTAAAATGGGGATAATAACAACAGACCGTACGGGATTATTGTGGAGACCAAATAATACATAAAACTCTGTTGGGCACAGAGCCTGGCACACGACAATATTCAGTGGGTGTTACTTTGCTGTTTCCAAGCAATAGGTTTATTCCCTGACCTTTGTTTACGTCTCCAACAGTCTGTGGGCCCTTTGCAGACACAGCTTTTCGCCAGTACACCCTCAACACAGAGCCTCGTGAACTGGATGTCCCATGAGCCTCGTGAACTGGGTGTCAAGCAGCTCTGCTAGGTCAAAGCTTTATTACTATTCTTTCTTTCTAGTAATTCTTTTCTGCATATTTTCAAAGGATTCTGTGAAAAGGACAATGTTTTGTAGTGGAAGCTTCAGGATCCTCTGAACACCCATCTCTGAGGATGTTTTTGTCACCCTGTCCCGTCATTCCCGTCAAAGACGCCAGCTCTGCACCCAGACAGTTGCCTTCTTTAAAGACGTAAAGTGACAAGGTTCTCGTCTTCTCCAAATTATTTTCTCTGAGAAAAGGAAAAGACTCAAGATGAAAGTGTGATTAAAGAGTACATGATGGGCCTCAGAACCACAGCTACTTTGCTACCAGTAGCAGATTTTGGTTTCTTTTCCCTTGTGACTCGCTTCTTGTAATACAGCAGGTACCCAGCCTTGGCTGCGAGGCTTGCAAATCTCAGCATCCCTATTCAGGTAATGCCATCCCTGTTTCAAAATCCTGGTCATCTACGCCTTTTTCTTTCCAAAATCCAGCAGAGGCCACTGAGCCCTCCCTGCACACAGCCTGCAGGTGTTGGTGTGCTGTCTGGGACACTCCAGCCTCTGTCCTGGGAATCCCTACCCGCCACTCAGGTCCACCTCTGGGACCTACCTCTGACATGCCCCAGCCAGACCCCAGCATAGCGCCTGACTCAACCCAGTCCAAAGGCCTCCCGTGGGCCTCACGTCTGCTCTCCCCTCCCCGTCAGCTCCTTGCACGGGGCCTGGCACACAGTAGACGCTTAATAAATCTGTGGAATAAACACATAAACAAATCAAGCAGATTTAAAGTTTAAAAGTTCACTTTATCCACTATTTAATAGGTTTTTTTTTTTAATTCACTTTGAAAGACTAGATCCAGAGGCAAACTTAAAATTGTATCGTAAAGAATCTTCTAGGGAAACACTAATACAAAGGAAAATATAATTTTCACATTTAATGGAGAAAAGCTTTTCCTCTATATTTTCATAATAACTTCTGCCAAGAATTCAGGCAACGATTTTGATTTATCTAAGGGTCGGGGTGGTGAACGGACCCTATGTTTGGCCGTGGCCTTGACGGGAACTGGGAAATGCATCACGTACCTCTCAGAGGCTTCCCGAGCACACCGCCCGTGCTCACGGGAACCCCCCCGCCCCCCGCAAACAACAGTCACCCTCAAAATGTCTCTTTTATAAAACTGGGGTAAAATATACATAAAATGTACGATCTTACCCGTTTTTAAGCATACAGTTCAGCGGCATTAAGTACCTACACACCATTGTGCAATATCCACACCATCCATCTCCAGAACGTTTTTATCGTCCCAAACTGACACTCTGTTCCCATTAAACGCTAGCGCCCCTGCCCTTCCCCCAGTTCCTCCCTCACCCCCTCCTTTCTGTCGCTATGGATCTGACTCCTCCAGAAACTTCGCATACGTAGAAGCGGACAGTACTTGGCTTTTTTCTTAATGATTATTTCACTGCACATAACGTCCTCGGATTTCTTCTATGTTGCAGCCTGTGTCAGTCTTTCCTTCCTTTTTAAGGCTGAGTCATAGTCCACTGCACAAATGCACTGCGTTCCGTTTATCCATGGGTACCAGTGGACACGTGGGTTTCTTTCTCTTCTTGGCTGTTGTGAATAACGCTGCTATGAACATGGGTGTGCAAATATCTCTTCAAGACCCTGGTTTCAGTTCTTCTGAGACTATACGCAGAAGAGGCGTACTGGGTCACGTGATAATTCTAGCTTTAGTTGTTTGAGGACTCTCCATACTGCCTCCACAGAGGCTGCACCAGTTTCCACTCCCACCAACAGTGCAAGGGCTCCAATTTCTTCACACCCTCGCCAACACTTGTTGTTTACTGGTTTTGTTTTTTCTTTGTTTGTTTGTTTGTTTGTTTGTTAGAGTAGCCATCCTAATGGACGTGAAGTGGAGAAATGCTTCTTTGAAAATCGGGAAATGCTTGAGACTAAGAAGAAAACATCCCTGAGCCTGAATCCCGGAACACCAGACCCAGGCCCACCATGAGTTCGTCTGTGGCCGCACTGTTCTCTAACCCACCGAGATCTCACACAGTGTCTGTTGCTAAGGCTCCTTTTCACTGAAACCATAGGCCTGAGGACAAGTGCACCGGGGATTGTCAGAGAAGCCGTCCCCTGGATGCAGAGTCGAGCCACTCCTCTCCCAAGCTCAGCCACAGATGCCGGACGTGCCCTCGGCTCTAAAGTCAGGACCAGACAGGCTGCCGTCTAGCTGGGAGTCCTTCGGCCCTGGCTTGAGTGTAGCCCTGCTGCTCTTTGGCCAAGGGACCTCAGGCACATCACCTTGCGGAGGTTACGTCTTCATCTGAAAAGTGGGGGCGACGACGCTTTCCTGGAAGGATGGCTGGGAGGACGGCTGACCACCCAGGGCCATGTCCTGACCCATCCACGCTCGATGTCACGGGGTCTTCAGTGAAAGGGCCCCTGCAGGACAGCAGTCTGTGGGCTGTGATCAGAAAACAGGAGAACGGGGAGGTGCGAGGCGCCGTCCGTCTTCACACCCTTCGCCTGCCCCCACCCGGCACCCACAGCCCAGTCTCTGCCCGTCTCTCTCTGCCGCGCACGCCAGCCCGGCCCCGTGGCCTGTGCCTCTCATGCGGGGTTACAGACACTCCTCCATGGTCCAGGCTCTTTTATGTTCTCTTCCTCTGTAATCCGACAGGCTTTCCACTAATCGGGCAGGTGGTCTGAGGGTGTAGATGGTCTACACTCGCACACACAGGGCGTGCTGAGCCGAGTTTTGCCAGCCAGTACTGGACCCCCTTCTATGCAGCCGTGTGCTGGTACCAGGCTGTCTGGGAAGAGACAACAGCCCTGACTTGCAGCAATCGAGAGGTGTCAATACTCCCATGTGGCTGACTTGAAGCTGTGACGGACTCACAGCGGCTTCCTGAAGGCTCCCCGATGGGTCTGCAGCTGTGGCCTCCTCTCTCCCCCTGTCCTGGCCATCAGTCCCTGGGAATGATGTGCATCTCACTCCCGCACCTCGGGCCACCCGACAAGAAGACAAGGACAAAATGAAATGCGCTAAGAAGAGAAGAATCTCCCGCAGACCTCGGGGCGGGGGGAGAGGTTCCCACTCAGGGTTGGCAAGGGGGATGCTCGGGAGGGTGTAAGGCGCCCGTGATCCTGCGCCAGCATCTAACCCTGTCAGCCCTGCTCCTTATCGACCAAAAGTATCACGTGCCCCTTGTGGAGACTTCTGGAAACATCCTGCAAGGAGAGCTTGTCTTAAAGGCCACCAAAAGGCCAGTCAAACCCAGGCACCCAGAAGAAACCTAGTGGGATGCTTGGAAGTGTGCGCTTTAGTAAGTAGAGGGTAATGGAAGATAAGGCCTCGGATTTCTGAAGAACTAACAGGAAGCAACGTGCTTCGGCAGATGGTACGTGAAGAGGTCGGACATTCTCAGGCTGGAATTGCAGCTTCTCCGCTTACGGCTTCCAGCTGCCCCCCTAGAGCCGCATGGCCACGCTGTTTGCACGTCTTCAGAGAGGAGCTGATGCTAGTGTGTGCCAAGTGAGACTGGCGTGTCCTCTGAGATGCTCAGCGTGATAAAACCTCCTGGTCCCACACGTCTGGACACATTGAGCTCGGGGCCCTGGTTGGGTCAGGCTCAGTCCTCCTTTCCCTAAGGAGTGAATAAAACAGCATCGCATCTACAGATAGAGGGAACTAAGATGATTTTTGGAGAATATCTTAAATGAAAACTTACAAATGCACGTGATATTCACCAAAACCGCTACAAGATTTCCCTTTCACGTATTTTATTGGAAAAGTATATAATAACACGGAACTTTTTTTTTAAGTGTTCTAATCAAGAATAGCAGCGGATGGGATAAGTGAGAGAAGTGGCGTGGACATATATACACTACCAAAAGTAAAATAGATAGCTAGTGGGAAGCAGCCGCATAGCAGAGGGAGATCAGCTCGGTGCTTTGTGACCACCTAGAGGGGTGGGATAGGGAGGGTGGGAGGGAGGGAGACGCAAGAGGGAAGAGATATGGGGATATATGTGTATGTATAACTGATTCACTTTGTTATAAGCAGGAATATTGGGCCCAAACTATACTCTTATTTCCTAAGTCAAACCACTGACTACGGCACAGCGGGAACTGGGGGAGGAGGTGGGGTCTCTTCGAGCCATCCTTAGCACGAGGGCGCCGACCTCCTTAGGGCCCCGCCTTCCTTTCTACACCTCAGGGTGCTCTAGTGTCCGTCGTGGTGAGCCCTGGGGGCCGCATTTCCAGACAGCGCCTGCTCCCCGGACACGGAGGTGTCACCAGAAGTCATGCGGGAACAGGCACCTGAGCGTCCCAAAGGGCTGGGTGGAGCTGAGACCCCCCCCCCGGCCCCCCCAACCCCCCCCCCCTCCCACG
>NW_006769874.1:1274627-1291946 GCF_000442215.2 Lipotes vexillifer | reverse complement strand
CCCCCAAACCCGCCCCTCCTCCCAGGGCCGCTCCGGGCCCCAGGCTGGGCTGTCAGGGGACACGATGGAAGCTTCTATCCGAGGTCCAGCCCCTGACAGGCAGCACAGGATCTGCTTTCCACATTTTCATTCAAGTGGGACGGTTTGCCCAATGGGCCACTTTGAACGGACCAGACAACAGTCTTCGTTCTGTGACATTTTACGTTACATCCTCAGCAGTTTCTTGGTCCTGTAAAGGGAGATCACGGCAGGAGATTGTGCTCCAGAGGATTCCTGTTGATCCTAGATGCCCAGGCAGCCCTGGCAGACGGAGATTCAGAGAGGGGAGGACACAGATCTGTGTGCAGTGGACGGGGGGAGAGAGAGCGAGGAAGGGAGGGGGTATCGGGCCCACACCTCAGGGGACCTGCACAACCGCTGCCCCGGTCACCCGGCTGTGCACTGCGCCATCACTGCAGCAATCTGACAGCCCTGGGAGGCAGCTCTCCAGTCTGCTGCTGCGTCTGGATGGTTAAATCATTCTCCATCTCAGAATTCTTCAACAGCTGCCCAAGGGCTGCGTTCAGCCCACAGAAGGCTTTTGATTGACTCACAAGTTATTGTTAATGGCTTTATATTATACGTAGTTAAAAAAAAACCCCAAGACTCTACCTTTTTAAAAGTTCAGATTTTCAGCTCTTCTTGAAAAGTGGCAGATCCGCCAGCCCTGGGCGCACACTCCCCCGGCATTGGTGGGGCTGGAGCCCCACTCCTCGGGTGGGTTTCACCTACCAGTCCCTGCGTCTCGGCTGGTGTGTGTCCTTCCTGGTCCCAGCGAGCGTTTACGCCGTCGTAGACCCTGATCTACACCTCACTGCGTTTCAAACGCAGTTTTCAGTTTCCCCTCCTCGGTAAGTGTGATGGTTAATTGTCTGTGTCCGCTTGGCCAGACAGTGGTGCCCGGCCACTCATCAGACACAAACCCAGTTGTTGCGAGAAGGTGCCTGTGGACGAGGTCAGTGTCGTGAGCAAAGGAGATCCCCCCACATAACGTGGTGGGACTCGTCCAATCAGGAGAAGGCCTTAGAGACAGAGCCCCGAGGTTTCCCAGAGAAGGAGGAATTCTGCCCCCAGACCAAACACAGAAACCCGCCGGAGCTTGCAGCCCTGTGAGCTTCAGCCTTGTCACCCTCACAGACGTCGGAGTCAATTCCTTTAAAAAATCCCTGGACCTGTGCACACACCTGTGTCTGCTACCTGCTCTGTTCCTCAGGAAGCAGAGCTGTCCTCCACTCTTGCTGTCTGCCTTCCCATTTAGCAGAGGCAGCGATTTCAGTGGTGGCTGCCAGTGCAGATCTTCAAAAGATTTGCATTTATCGCTTTATTTCTGTTTCCATCACCCCCAGTCTCTCTCACTCACATCTCTTCACGCTCTTAATTTCAGGCTTCACCTGGGCCTCTGTCCGCTTCTCATCCAGAGTGTCCTCCTGTCCTTTGACGCCCTCGTTTCTCCCCCGACACACTTCAGACCCCTGCCTCCAGCTTTTCTCTACAATCTTCTTGTGCCTGCGCTGGCGACAGTCCAGAGACCCCAGAGCTCATGCATTTGGTTTCTGTTCAACATGAAACTGAATGGTTCTTGGTTAGGTTCAGCCTATATCGGATCCGGCTGTATGTTTGTACAGCCCTGTTAAACATGAATGTTCAGCGCAGAAGGTAGGTTTGTTTCTGACCCCTGGACAAAAGCTCAAACTGCTCTGTTATCTATACATTCGTATGACACCTTTTTTCATTTAGCGAGAAAAAAGCAGCCAGGTCTCACAAAATCCTAACCCCATCCAGCACCTGTATGAAATGCAATCACCGGTCCTGAACTACAAGTTTTTGTCAGTTAAAACTCAACAAAGGTATATTTCATAATAGCAATTATCCCCAAATTAAAACTACAGGCAAAAGAAACCTTCTTTAATCCTGAACAGGAAACTGGCCATTCTAGAGAAAATAAATGTGTTTCAGGGAAATAATTCCTCCAGGCAGCCACGAGCTCTGGCTAGGGGGAGACTCCGATGCACTGTTTTTGTTTCTAAATGTGAATTTCAACGTCGAGCGGGAGCAGTTCCTGAAGCCTTTAATGACTCACTTTTCTCATTTTTACCAGAATTCTGATGCAATCATACTTCTATTATGTAAGACTCCAGTCCAGCTGCATAATAACAAGCCTGTTATTCTTATTAACAAGCCTGGGACTCTCCTGTGATTGTATTATTTTACCCACAACACATTAAAAGCATTTACAGCTTTAATTTATGGCTAAAACATTTAGTTTGATTCCCAACACCAGCGTCCTAAAATCTGAAGAGCTGGCTGCCTAGAAAAATGCATTGGCTATTACTTTTGCCAGTACAAAGGTAAACACTGTTAAGATAAAGGAAGAAAACAATAAAAACGAGGTAGCAAAATTACCTGGAAAGTTACCATAGTTACCTAGAGACCATGGTAACTTAGCAGTGGCAATACTTGAAAATTAAATTCCCAACCTGACATTTAAGGGGTGTGGGGGGGTGTGTGATGGGAGGAGACTGAGAAAAGTGAACAGATGCACCAGCAGAGAGGCAGACAAAGGGACTCTGCGTCCTCAGTGGGCAAGTGATGGAAGGGGCGTCCAGTGGATTCTGACCAGAGGACTCACAGGCTCTCTGCCCTTTCACACTGGACAGCAGCTTGAGTGCAGGTGGGAAGGGGCTTCCTGGGCGCTGGTGACAGGCGGATGCTCCCCTCCTGGTCCTGCCCAGCTGCTTGGTAGCCATGGTGGCCATCACCAGCCTGGAGAGACCTCGGGGCCGAAGTTCCTGGCAAGTGTCCGGCTGGTGTCTCTTCCTCAGCTGTGAGACATCGACAGATTCCTTCAGCCCCGAGGGTGGGCGCACAGGGTATGAAAGTCACCAGGTGAGGGTGCAGGAAGCCCAGCTCTGACTTAACAGGAGGGTCGTCATAATTCCCACACAGCGGGCTCTGCGTCTGCTCTTCTGGGTCTGCTGTCCCACCTCCACACTCAGCCTGGGTCCCACGGGGCCTGCGACTTGCACCCTCTTGCCCAGACAAATCGGAACAGCAATGCTGGCATTTCAGGTGGGACCAAAGTATTTATGGAGAGCAAAGCTAGGAACCAAGTGCCAACGACAGGCCAGGCTTTCTAGGCAGAGGGTGCGGACTTGAAAAAATGGCCCCCTGACCACAGGGCCGCCCCTGGGGACCTTCTGCCGTTTGAACAGAAGAATGTGTGATTTTTACACAGCGCAGTGGAATCAGAGCTGCAGCCCAGCCTCAGAGGTCAGGGAGAGTCGGGCAGAAAAGGTACTTGAGTATGAAAGTGTTAAGGACTGTGTCTTCCTCTGTGTGTTAATTAGACAAACACGCTTTGGGTGTGGAACCATATACTATAGACACTGGCCGTCACTGGTGAGACAGACACGATCCTGCCCTAACGCCGGCTCGTCTAGAGTTGGATACAGACTCTAAGAAGTGAAATACATAGAACAAACGGAGGAAGGAATGTGTGAGAGGCTAGGAGGCCACCAAGACGATGCAGAGTTACAAGACAGCGTGGGGACCCACCCGGGTCAGGGAGAGACGTCAGGAAGGCCTCACCAAGAAGGGCACCTTCCAAGGAAGCCTGGCGGGATGAGCAAGCGTGATCCGTGCCCAAAGAGGAGCGTCCAGGCGGAGAGGACAGTGCCAAGGAGGGAAGGCATGGCCTTGGGAGGAAGGGGGCCAAGCTCTGGCTGGGACCCTGGGCGTGAGAGGGGCCTGAGGTGGGTAGGGGGCAATGGGGCCCAGGATGTCAGGCCTAGCAGGGGGCAGTCAGGATTGTCTTCTAACTGCAAAGTCAGCGACTGAAAGGGGTTAAGCAGGGAACTGAGAGGATGCACTTTGGGTTTACAAATCCACTCAGGCTGCAGTGTGAAGGCAGAAAGGAGGGTGAGAAGACAGGCCATCGTGCTACTGCAATGGTCTGTGTGAAAGAAGATGTGGTGGGATGAGGGGCAGTGGGCCCCGCTATGCAGAGATGTGCTGGGAGACAGAGCTGGCGGGCCTGGGGACAGCCTGGAACGGGGGCTCTCCAGGGAGTGGGCTTGGTAAACACAGTGCGCAGAGGCAACAGTAATCAAAAAGAGAAAGACAGGGCAAATCAGCTCTCTGGGAAAGACGGAGCACTCGTCAAGTTCAGTGTGGAATTCGAGGCCCGGTGGAGGTATCTGGCGGGCACATCCAAGAGACAGGTCTGCCTGCGAGCCCAGAACCTTAGGGAAAGTTCCAGACTTGTCATCAGCATGTGGCGGGGGGTGGGGTGCGGTTCTCCGGAAATCCAGGGGTGGGAGGTGGCCTGGGTGGGGGGCACGGGGGGAGGGAGAGAGTCCAGTCGGAGCAGCTCCGCGTCGCGGGGGCGGGTAGAGCAGGAGGGGCCCCCACCGCAGCAGAGAGGATGAGCCCCGGGAGAGAACGCCCCCAGCCAGGACACGTTTGGAGATGCTGCTGAGAGACAGGTGGCCCCTGGGTCTGAGGAGATGGCCACCAAGGTCATGAACGTCTCCAGAACTGCCACCCCGCAGCCCCTGCTCCCCAGATCTGGTGGGTCAGTGGAGGGTCTCTGCGTGGTGGCAGAGACCTGACCTTAGAATTCAGATCTGCAGGTGACCGAGGACAGCTCGTTGGGAAGGCTTTCCCCAAAGGCGAGGCTGTCAGCAGCCTTTGATGGGGGGTCTCCAGTGCGGCCACCCCTCCTCGCCCATCACTCACACCGGCAGACCAGATGCAGGGACATCTCACCTGGAGCCCCTATGACCGCAGCCTGCGTCCAGCAGGTGGCGGCAGCACCCCGTCCAGGAGGCCAGTGGGCAGCGCATCTCCGGTGAAGGACCCTTGTAAGGACTCCTTTACAGCGTCTCATAGATGCGCTTGTTCACTACTAGCGTGGAGAGATGTGCTGGGTCATCGCCTACATGCTCAGCTCAGAAAAAGGACCCCCAGGTGTCCTTTGTAAATTCAAATTCTTAAATTCAAGGAGCCAGTTAATCTTTCAAAATGAGGCGGAGAAATAAAACTTTCTCATTAAAATATTAACCCTGATTCCAAACACGGTACTTGGGCAATTCAGACTGACCAGGTTATCACAAAGGTGGGGAGGGAGGCCACTCCTGGGCGGAGGGGGCTGGACCGACCCCTATTCTCAGAGACCCTGGCCAAGACCATCCCCACTTCTTGTGCTCTGTTCTTTCTACTGCAACTTGAACGTTTCTTTAAAATTTGCAACCTTTGCTCTTTTTTTTGAAGTGAGTGGTACAGCTGCCCTTCCTTCCCTTGAAGTTCATTTTCCCACCGTCTCCCCTCCCCTCCCACAGAGTAACAGTCCATGGTGACAGAACTGTGGTGTATTCACTGTTATTACACGTGTGTGGACACGTAGCCGCCCAGCGGGAGACATTTCTCCAACTTTCTTTCACCTTGTTGTAACCACATGACTAAGTTGAGGCCAATAGGTTGGGAGAAGTGATTCCCACAACTTTCAGATTGTGCCCTTAAAGGAAAGGCCACCTGCCTCCCCCTTTTCCTCTTTCTGTTGCCTGGGGTGAAAATGTGAAAGAGGGAGTTACAGCAGCCCCCTTGCACCATGAAGACAGACTGAAGTTGAGGACAACAGCATCCTGCTAGTGTCCTGGATTGTCTACCTGGACTCTAATACAAGAGAGAAATAAACCAAGGGATTAGAAAAGATACAGCTCCTACTGCTAGCTCTCTCGTAGATTTTCCTAAATAAAACATCAGGAAAATTAGTATATTAGCAAATGCAACTCAAGCAAGAACGTAAGAAAGCAATCTGGCAATTTGCAGTGAGTGTGGCGGGTGTACATACTGAATCATAAAATGTGAAAATAAGTCACGGCTGCTCGTTCTGAGCTCTGGTTCCACAGCCTCCCCGCGTGTAAAGTCCCTGAGCAAAAAGACAGCATATGTACCTCTGGCTCCCACAGGGCAGTGAGCTCCACAACCGAGGACCTGAACTCGGTGAGGGCTGCAGCGATTCGAACGGTCTTCCCGCAGTTGTGAGGGAGGATACGGGCTGCTCTAGGAATCGGATGAGATAACAGAGGCCTCTGAAGTCTCGAGCCAGGAGTGCCCTGTTCATACAAATGGGTGGGCGAAGGGGGTCCCACCCCACCCCCCGACACCGTCACAGCTGCCTTCTGAGGCCACAGCTGCTGCCCACCACCTTGAGGCCCCCAAGAGAAGAGGGTGCTCTCGACATCAAGTACAGAAGTGGCCCAAGTTTGGGGAAATTCCCACTGCACTGAAGAGCTGGAGGGTGAAGCAGGGGGGGCAGGAGAAGCCCCCCTCCCCCAAGGGGCATGGAGGGCAGCAGACTGGCCAGTAGAGATCCTCAGAGGAGGGCCATCTGCTGTGGGAGCGTCAGCGCTCAGTTACTGTGCGGGCTGAACAGGCAGGTGTGGCTGACCAGCACCACAGGTCCGTTGTCATCCTCATTTTATGGGGATATGCACCTGAAAACTGAAAACCTGAACTGGGAATGGCTACCTGGAACCCACCTCACCAGAAAGGGGGACACCACCCGGAAATGAATTCTCACGTGTTTGAAATTAACTCGAATATGAAAAGCTGCTCTGCCTTTAGAAACCTAGTTGTTATGGGCTAGTTGGACTTGTGTCCCCCCAAATTAACACGTTGGTGCCCTGACCCCTATTCCTCAGAACGGGACTGTATTTGGAGAGAGGGCCTTAAAGCGTTGTTAAGTTAAAACGATACCATCAGGGTGAGCCCTAATCCCATGTGACTGGTGTCCCTGTAAGAAGGGGAGGTCAGGACACACACACTCCCCCAACAGAGGGACGACTGTGTGAGGACACAGGGAGAAGACGGCTATCTGCAAGCCACGGGGAGAGGGCTGGGGCGAAACCAGCCCTGCCCATACCTGGATCTCAGACCAGACGGGGAGATAGAAACGTCAGTTGTTTGAGCAGCCTGGTCTGTGATATTTGGTTACGGCAGCCCTCCCAAAGTGATACACCAGTAGGCTCTAAGCATACACACTGTATTCATTTAGACCACATTCTGTGTCCTCATACCTCCCGAACCCTGGAATTTGCACACACTATCAGAAATCTTAAAAGGATTCAAAAATATTGTGCTTTCCTGGCTTCACTTAAAAGCTAGGCTATCTGTCCTCAGAAGCAAATCAATATACAATTTGCAAGATAATACCTCCGTGCCTGAATTTTTCACCTTCGCTGAGATATACATATAGTAAAATCTCAGTTATCCAGAAATAATTGACCGAGACCGCGTCTCAACTACTTTGTAACAGGAACCAAGAAAAATTATCCCCTGGTCAGCACATAGATGTGATTATACATAAACACACACACATGCATATGCAATAAATTACACATGTGCATATGATTAATGTATTAATAACAGCCTGGCGGGCACGAACCCACTGTCCCTATTCATACACAGTCCTGACAAGTGTAGACAGATGATCCCCAAACACAGTGGAACAATGTTTGCAAAGAGTCAGAGGAGGGACGAAAGGCACACACTTAAGGTCCAGTCAGAGGCTGACAGTGAGAGAAGATACGAGAAATAGATGAAAAGGAGACCCGGGAACCGTTAAAGAACAGTCCGGAGCCCTTTAATGTAGGAGCAGAGACCCCGGTAGCCCCGGGTCCCCGGGGGCGTCGGCCTCTGCAGCGCCAAACGGCTGTTAATGCACCTGTTCTGATGCCCAAGGCAGCACGAAAATAGCATGCCATTTAATGAAATAAGATGTGTAGCATATTTTAGAAACACCTTTATTCATTATGGCTGAAATCTGAAAAGGGTTATTGCATAAAGAAGCAAGTTTCACTCCTCTGGAGACTGAGATGCAGAAGACCTTGATTCCAGCTTCGCCGAGTCAGCATGATGTTTCTGTGCCGGTTTTGAAACACGCTCTCACGCATCTCATCAGTGCTCTGGTCAAACCGAAAGAAGCATCTGAGTAACGCCTCCTCTGCTTTGATTTCTGAAGTCACACGCTAACGGGTTTGAAGGACATGGGACTCCTGAACACCAGCGTCTCCCAGTCGGAGCGCTGAGACTGAAAGACAATTTCTACCTCACCCACGGAACAGTTTTATTTTGCAAAAAGCCAAAACCATGTGTTAAAAATACAGGCTTTGGATCTTAAGAGATCATGTTGAGTTTCATGTAGAGATGTAGCTGAAGCTTGTAAGAACAAGAGAAAATTTCAGATAACACATTAAATACACATCAGTATCTTTGCAGCTCATGTCAGGACTTTTCTAATAAGCATTGGTGGGGTTTTTTGTTTGCTTGTTTTGTTTTGTTTTGTTTTGTTTGGCCACGCCTCAAGGCTTGTGGGATCTTAGTTCCCCGACCAGGGATCGAATCTGGGCCCTCAGCAGTGAAAGCACAGAGTGCTAACCACTGGACAGCCAGGGAATTCCCGTGTTTGTGTTTTTGTAAGATGGGTTGATGCTTTTCCACTTAGGTTCATATATTTACAAAGCACTTTCAGAACTTGAGTTCTATGAACTTTTGACGCAGTCAAAGAGATTTGTTGAAAACTGATTCCATAGTTAAGTTCAGACTTTAGGTAAAACCACTTTACTGCAGCAGAAGCCAACGTGATCCAAGCTCTCTGAGAAGCTACTTTGAAGCTCGTCACAGCCAGAGTCCCCTCCACACACATCTTTCTTCAACTCCATGATGGAAATGAACAAAAGTTCTTTCATTGTTGTCTCAGTAAAGTTTCCTGGTTCTTTTTAAAAAAGTACTCTATTTATTTATTTATTTTTTTTGAAAGCAAACTATCATGAGTCATTTATTTAAGTGTTGTGTGGACCATCACATGAAAATAACTGGAGTCTTTCAACACCCCATGACACACAGGAATAGCAAGTCAGACATACGGATCTGACAGGATATGACACAACCCTTACAAACTCTCACTACAGAAGGATGGACACACGGTGTAATTAACCAAGGAGCCAAATGAATACAAACAGCCAGGAAACCTCACCTGTAAATCAAATGAATACAAAATAAAACAAAATGTGGTTATTCTCCTATCAGATTAAGCCAAGCTTCTGTAAGAAAAGTCTTCAAAATGTCTATACCCTTTTGATCCAACAACTCTCTTTCTAAGAATTTAACCAAAAGAAACAGTCAGAGATACAGGTAAGGATACACGTCAGAGCAGAAGTAACTCTATTTATAAAAAAAAAAAAAAAAAAAAAAACACATTTAAACGACTAACTCTTTAAACTACGCTATGAGCTCCAATTTTACTGTGTTCTGTTAAACCAAGAATTATTAAGCCCCTTCTGTATGCTAAACGCATGCAGCCTGATGGATTTTTAGAGGAGAATTTCCAGTCACAGAGGGAAATGAAGCAAACCTACACTTCCTGACGGCCTGTCACGACCTCAACTGCCTTATCCACCGTGACAAGTGTCACTACTACTTATGCAGCCACCTCTTCTGTCTCTGAGCTTGTTTCTCTTCTGCTTTTTTATGAGCTCATGCTTGAGAAATGAGAAAAAGCTCACACTTTTTCACAGGGAAATGAGATAAAGCTCAGCCAGCCCATTTTGCTATTATGATACCAACAGTAACCATCGCGACGGAAAAACGTTTAACCTTCTGCCTAAAATGAGTTACAGGAGGGCTTTCGTTTGTTTTTTTCCATTTTTGTTTTCTGTTTGTTTGTTTTGTTTTTTGCGGTACGCGGGCCTCTCACTGCTGTGGCCTCTCCCGTTGCGGAGCACAGGCTCCGGACGCGCAGGCTCAGCGGCCGTGGCTCACGGGCCCAGCCGCTCCGCGGCACGCGGGATCCTCCCGGACCGGGGCACGAACCCGTGTCCCCTGCGTCGGCAGGCGGACTCTCAACCACTGCGCCACCAGGGAAGCCCATCAGTTTTGGTTTTTTAAGCCATGGGATGTTTTGCGATGACCAGAAGAAATTGTGGTCTAGGGCTGCTTCATGAATATTCCTGAAAGTGTTCACGTTTGTCAGCAATTCATTTTCATTCAGCATTTCCCAAAGCCTGTTTTGCAGAATGCCAGCCATCGGGGACGGGGGCACAGAGCATCCCCGTCAAGTGAGTTTGGGGGATGCTGCCCGTCGGTGCCTGCTATAGCACCCCGAGCGCGTGCAGCCCTGATCTTGGAGGAAAGACCCCGCTCGCTTTGGCTTCATGTCCACACGCCCCGTGCGTTTTTGTCCCGTCCGCCGGCCCATCCGCGCCGAGCCTGGGGGGCGTCACACGGTGAAGGAGGACTGGCCGTCGCTGTCCGCGGTCTCGCTGTTCTGCCGGGAGGTGAGGGTGTCCGCGTGCAGCCGGGAGCACGAGAAGCCCGGCGACTTCTGCCTCCTCTTCACGCACCACAGGTCCTTCGCGATCTTCAGGAAGTAGCTTCTAAACTTCTGACCGACGAAGGCATAGAGCACCGGGTTGAGGCAGCAGTGCAGGAAAGCCAGGACCTCGGTGACGTTCCTGGTGTAGCCCAGCAGCCTCTCGCTGCTGCACGAGCGGTCCGTCCTGCCCAGGTTGACGGCGGTCACGAGCAGCACCATGTTATGTGGGATCTGGCAGGCCAGAAAGACGAGGACCACGGCTATGATCACGCGGATGGCTCTGTGCCTTTTGGAATTCTGAGCTTGAATTAAGGTCTTGACAATAAACATGTAGCAAAATATCATAAACACCAGCGGGATGAAGAAGCCGAACAGGAGCTGCAGTCCCAGCATCAGCAGCTTCCACCGGATTGGCTCGGAGACGGTGTGGTACCTGGGCTCGCAGACGTCGCTGCCTTGCAGCTTGTATTTCTGGTTGAACATGAAGGTCGAGCTGGAGATGAAGATCGACACCACCCACACGACCAAACAGATCATCCTGTGGTGGGCCAAGGCTCTGGACCGGAGCTGGAAGGACTTGGTGGCCTGCACGATGGCGATATAGCGGTCCAGGCTGATACAGGTCAGGAGCAGCATCCCACAGTTAAAGTTGATGGCGTAGATGCCCCGGGTCAGTTTGCACATGACGTTGCTGAAAATCCACTCGCCAGTAGCGTGGTTGACGGCCCAGAACGGGAGGGTAAGGACGAAGAGAATATCTGCGATGGCCATGTTCAAGAGATAAACGTCTGTCATAGACTTGGCTTTCTTATAAAAAGCAAAGGTGACCACCACCAAAATATTGCCCAGGAGGCCAGAGACACATATCAAGGAGTAAGCGAGTGGCACAAATAGCCCAGAGAACTTTCTGACCTCCTGCAAGGAACACAGAAAGCTATCAACATCGAGTAAGTAATCTGAACTATTAGCCAACCCAAAATAATCCTCATTTGCATCGTAGATGTAGGTGGAATTCATGGGTTCCTGGAAGGTGAACAAAGATAGAGTTAGCAGTAGTGTCATTTTCAAGGAGCACGATCGACCGAAATTATACTCCCAACCAAAATAAAAAAGATGCTCACCTCTCTCATGGTGGTGCTTGATCTGGGCAGAGAGTCCGGGTCTGGACTATTAGGGGAGTGGACTTTCAACTCCTCTGGCTCACAGCAGAGAGAATAGGAGAGAAGTGAGTCTAAGGAGGAAAGAAAGCAAAACGCATTACAGTTAAGTATTCTCAGACAGCCAGAGAATTAAGGAAATAGATTTCTTCCCATTTCAACACAAAGAGTGCACAGCACACTATTTTACACAGAAATATTCATTTAGAGCTGGTGTCAGCAACCTCTTTCTGTAAAAGGCCAGATGGTAAATATTTTAGGATCTTCAGGTCCTGTAGTCTCTGACACAGCTACTCAAATCTGCGGGTGCAGTGTGAAAGCAGCTACAGACAGCTACACAAATGAGTGGGCGGACCAGACATGGTGCCATGGGCTGTGATTTGCCCATCCCTGATCTAGAGCATAAAGAAGGGTGATATCAGCAAAACCACAGATCTGATCTGCAGAAACATCTCCTGCAAAATTCAAATTAACTACATTCACAAGATTCCACTGAACAAAACTCGTAGAAATGTAGATGTTGCTAGGAGTCCTATAGCCTGAAAATATTATATATAATATTAAAGGCTGGGTATATAGTTATGGTTTTATATATACGATCCTTAAAAGCCACAGATATGTCCAATGGACAGTCTAGCTAACAACCACTAATCTGCTGGGGCAAACACATCATAATCCTCAGAAACCAGAGTTTGGGAAGGAAGGTTCAGGTTGGCATGGTTAGGGAAGGCTCTGTGGACAGGCCCACTCTGGGTCCTTGGAGAACATGTCACCTGCAGGTGACCGGCTCTGGCTGAAAAGGAACACTGAGCGCTGCATGTCTGTGAAACGGTGTGACCAGCCTGGCCGGGTCAGCCTGACTACACTCCAAACAACCTTGATGGAGCATGTGACATGCTGGGAATGCCAAGAGGGGTGACACGGGGTCCAGGCTCGAGAAATTCACCAGGAGACTAAGAAAGGATGGAGCTGGAGTCTCAGCACGCAGGACTCTGAAATCTATCATTTGAAACAAACAGGAAGGAAAGAAGGATTCTTTGCTCTTGCCACACCCACTCATCTTTCTTTACTTGGTGGTGCTCATCATCCTGCTTTATTATCCAGCCCCAGCCCCACCCCCGACAAAATCCCTGCCCTGGAATCCTGATACTCCTGTGAAATGCACATTCACTCTCCCTCAGCTCCCCCCTTGCCATGTGGCCCAGCAAGGGTCAAGAAGACGGAGGAAAAACAGAAATGCAGGCCTCGGAGGCTCAGACAGGAAGGAGAAAAGCGTCCCATAACCCATCTACCTGTGCCAAGTCAGTCCCCACCTCCACAGTCAACACTAACACCTGGGGGAAGGATTCGGTAGATCACAGAGGTCACCCTGAAGGAGTTTTCTGAACATACTTCTTGTATCTTTTGATTCTCCCGCTGTTGCTTTCCAATCACAGATCAGGTGGCCTGAACCCACTCCTTCCCTGACGCCTGGACACTGAGTGTTCGCTGCGGCTCCGGTCCCTGCTCTGGACACGGGACTGCAGGGAGGCTGGGCTCCCCTCTGCACTTTTGCAATTGCCTGCAAGTGTACGGTTCTAATGGGTGCTTCAGAGTATGCAGAACACGCATAATGCAGAGCTTCTGTGCTGCAAAAGCATATTGAGGAAGCAGACACGTCGATCAGATTATCAGATTAAACGTATCAATCAAAACTCAAGGGCTTCCCTGGTGGCGCAGTGGTTGAGAGTCCGCCTGCCGATGCAGGGGACGCGGGTTCGTGTCCCGGTCCGGGAGGATCCCACATGCCGCGGAGCGGCTGGGCCCGTGAGCCATGGCCGCTGAGCCTGCGCGTCCGGAGCCTGTGCTCCGCAACGGGAGAGGCCACAACAGTGAGAGGTCTGCGTACCGGAAAAAAAAAAAACTCAAGACTTGTGCTTCCAGCCATGATGGATTAACAGAGACCAAATGCACCTTACCGCATTAAACAACCAAGAAAGCCTATAAAATGCATTAAATCACAGTTTACAGACATCACAGGACTATGGTCCCCGACAGGAGACCAGTGAAGTGGGCAATGGTCTGAGCTCTGCGAAGCCCCCAGCTCTCAAGGGGAGCAGTTCCCAGGTGCAGAGCAGAGGGGGTAACCCAGAGAATGGCCCTCTTGCTGAGTTGAGGAGACCAGGACCAGAATTCAGGGAGGCCGGGCGGCTGAGAGAGAAGGCCCTTCACACAGAAAAACGAGGAGACCAGCAGAGTGGTGTCCTTAAGAGGAAACGACGCGCGACTGGGGAAAGAACCACCAGAAAGGATGGGCAGCGGGGCTGGCAGTGCTCTCCCAGGCTGGAAATAGCTCTCCCATGGCCAGATCGCTGTTGCAACAGAAATGAGTTGATAGCCTCCCTCACGTTAAACTTTATTCTTTTAGCCCATCCGGCCACTCTCTCCCACAGATTTTTTTTTTTTTTTTCTTTTTCTTCTTGCTTAACTGCCATTTGAAAGTGATTGCTTTCTGGTTAGAACTGAGCTATGCATCTGGCGTTTACTTCCTGGAGAAAACGCTCCCTACCAGCCCCTCCCTTTGTGAGCCTCTTCTTCATTCC
Organism: Lipotes vexillifer; assembly: GCF_000442215.2. Lineage (NCBI taxonomy): Eukaryota > Metazoa > Chordata > Mammalia > Artiodactyla > Lipotidae > Lipotes > Lipotes vexillifer. The sequence goes on along the minus strand of NW_006769874.1, from coordinate 1,277,793 downwards.
AGAAAGAAGGTCATGGCACGATAGCCTCAAGGACCACCAGAGCCCATCCTGGGACCACCTGACGCCAGCTTTGATGGTTCTGAAACTTTCCTGATGTCAAGAAGGTGCTGCTTGCACCCTTGTCTGCTGCCCGATTTCCCACCCGGGACTATAGAGCCTTTCCTGCTCTCAAGGGAGGGCACGTCTGGAGGGCACGAGCCCACTGAGGCCCCCTCGGCCTGTGGCAAAGCAATAAAAGCACTCTTTCTTACTTCACCCAAAACTCTGTCTCCACATTTCTACTCGGCACCAGTAAAGAGAGGCGGGGTTTCGGCATCAGTGGCGACCATGACCTTCCACCTCCCAGGGCCCTGGGAGCATCCTCAGAAGGGTGCCATCTTAGGAGTAATGGGGTTAAAATAATCTGACCTAAACGCTGCTCTGGACCTGCCGTCCAGAGCAGAGCCTGAGAGGAAGTCTCAAATGATCCATCTGATTCCAATGATGCAACTACATTCCAGAGTAAGCCCAAAATTATTTAAAGAAATAAACAAAATTCAGCCTTCAACATGTAAAATTCATAATGTCAGGCACCCAAACAAAAATCTCCAGACCACAGTAGATTGAATGTTTGCAGCTCCCCAAAATTTGTATGCTGAAGCTGAACCCCCAGTGTGATGGCAGGTAGAGATGGGGCCTCCCCCCATAATGGGATTCGTGCCCTTACGAGACACGACACGGCTTGCTTCCTTTCTCTGCTCTGCACCCTGTGGGGACACAGTGAGAAGACCGCAGACCAGGAAGCAAGCTTTCATCAGACCTGTATCCTCTGGGGCCTTGATCTTGGATTCCTCAACCCCTAGAACGTGAGAAATAAAATGTTTGTTGTTTCAGCAACAAACAACAATTTGTGGTAATTTGTTATAGTAGCTCAAACTGACTAAAGCACAGACATTTAAAATAACAGAAAAGTGTGACCCATGATCTACACAAAGAAACAGAAAAATGACAGAGATGATAGAATTAGCAGAAAAAGATGCTCCAACAGCTACTGTAAATATACTCCATATGATCACGAAGGTAGAGGAAGGCATAAACATGAGAGGAGTGTCATGAAAGATATAAAAAGACCTAAAGAAAGATCCTATACATGAAATACACAATATGTAAAATGAAAATACATTGATTGGGGGACTTCCCTGGCAGTCCAGTGGTTAAGAATCCACACTTCCACTGCAGGGGGCAAGGGTTTGATCCCTGCTTGGGGAACTAAGATCCCACGTGCCTCACGGTGCAGCAAAAAAATAAAAATAAAAAATAAATAAATACACTGATTAGGATTAACATCACACTGGACACCAATGATGGACACAAATCAATTGCAATTCTATGCCCCAGCAACAGCTGGAAATTGAAACTGAAAAATAAATCATAATAGCATCAGAAAACATGAAATGAAATACTTATGAATACATCCACCAAAATGTACACATATCCTGAAAACTACAAAACATTGCTGAGAGAAATTAAATAATCTAAATTAATGGAAAGATATGTCATATGTAGATTAAACAATTCAATATTGTTAAAATGTCAGTTCTCTCCAAACTTATCTACAGATACAACAAAACCCAAATCAAAATCGTGGCAAAAGGGTTTTTGTAGAAATTGACAAGGTAAATCCAAAGTTTATTAAGAAATTCAAGGGATTTAGAATAGCCAAAACAACTTTGAAAAAGAGAACAAAATTGTAGGACTCACAATACCTGATTTCAAGACTTACTATAAGCTACAGCAATTATGACAGTGTGGTATTGGCAAGAGGATAGATTCACAAATCAACAGGACAGAATAAATACAGATTTTTAACAAAACTACCAAGGTAATTCAGTGGGAAAAACAGTCTTTTCAGTAAATGGTGCCAGAACAACTGGATATTCATGTATAAAAGTTGATCCATACCCCTTATATCATACCGTAGGCAAAAAAATAATTCAGAATAGGTTATAGATCTGTATGTGAGAGCTAAAACCGTAAAACATCTAGAAGAAGACATAGGAGAAAATCTCCACGCCCTTGGGAATGAAAGAGATTTCTTGTATAAATTGCTCAAGGCATGAACTGCTATAAAATTGATAAATTGTAACTGATCAGAATTTAAAACTTCTGCCCTTCGAAAGGCTTCAGAAAATGAAAAAGACCATTGCATGGGGAAAAAATTGTAAATTTATATCTGATCATTGTGGCCAACAGCATATTCAAAGAACCCTTACAACTCAGTGTCAAGAAGACAAACAGCTCAAGAAAAATCAAGCAAAAATTTTAAGTCGATTCACCAAAGAAAATACATAGATGTATTTATAAGCACAAGAAAAGGCACTCCATGTCATTAATTATTAGGAAAATGCAAATTAAAACTGCAATAAGAAGTCGTTTCATGCTCACCAGACTGGCTAAAATTAAAAAGGCAAACAAGACTGTGGAAGACTCACCAAAGTGGTGGGGATGCAGCACAGAGACCCGCTCTGAGAAAACAAGTCAAAGTCTCTCATAAGTGAAACACACACTTACCACGTGAACCACAAGTGACCCCTGCGTGTTCACCCAGGAGAATGAAAATGAAAGACTTGTACTCAAAGGTTTATTCTTAACAGCCCCAAACTGGAAAGATCCCCAGTGCCCATCAGCTAGGGAACAGATGTGTAAATTGCACCCCATCCACACACTAGAACGCAGTCGGAAGATGAAAAGTGGCTACTGATGCCCGCTCCACACGTGTGAATTACAAAAGCATTTTTCTGGGTAAAGAATTCAAACATATGAGACCCAGGTACTGCATTATTCCATTTATATGAAATTCTAGAAAAGGCAAAACAATAGTGGCAGAAACCAAGTCAGTGATTGCCGTGGGTGAGGGATAGGAAGAGCCTGGCTGGGCCAGGCTCGGGGACTTTTTGTGGTGCTGGAGATGCTCCCTGTCAGGACGGTGACTGTTGTCAAAACCCACTGAAGGGTGTACTTCAAATTGGTGACATTTATTGTTATAAATTATTGCCTCAAAAAGCTAATAAAGGGCTTCCCTGGTGGCGCAGCGGTTGCGAGTCCGCCTGCCGATGCAGGGGACGCGGGTTCGCGCCCCGGTCCGGGAAGATCCCACGTGCCGCGGAGCGGCTGCGCCCGTGAGCCA
>NW_006769874.1:1261743-1274407 GCF_000442215.2 Lipotes vexillifer | reverse complement strand
CCATGGCCGCTGAGCCTGCGCGTCCGGAGCCTGTGCTCCGCAACGGGAGAGGCCACAACAGTGAGAGGCCCCCGAACCAAAAAAAAAAAAAAAAAAAAGGTGAAAAAAGCTAATAAAAATAACGTGCACATAGCTTCACACAAATGCGCTGATGCGGGGGACTTGTCCTCACTTGGGACTGAGCAGGTGGTGGAAGGTGTATCGGAAGAAGGACTTTCAAGGACTCCAGAAGGAGGAAAAGGTACAGACTGAGGGAGGGGTGGGCTACAGGCGCGTGGGAAGGGGGCTGGGAGCAGAGCAGGAGGGGATACCACGGAAGCGGGGATACCACGGAAGCGGGGATACCACGGAAGCGGGCACACAGGGCTGCCGTGGAGACCACGCCGCTGGGGAGCTGTGCAGGGACCGGGCCCAGACGGAGTCCAGACCTGGGGAGGCAACACGGGTGCTGGTGAGACACAGCTGCGGGGCGCTGGAGTGTCAGGTCTTCATACCATATGGCGGTGGGGTTGGCAATGGTGGGAATGGCAGCCCAGCTAAAATGCGGTAAGGGATGACCCAGCATGCTTGGCCCAGCTGGAACCCCACTTAGGGGAGAGATTTTTTTAACCACACTGTGGTAGATAATGTTTTCTGAATTCAAGTTGAATTCAGTTCAACCAATGTGAGTATCTACTGAGGAGAGACACAGAGGATGCAAAGATGCATTGAACGTCAGCTCCAGCTTCAAGAAGCTGTCAGGTAAACAAATCATTATAAAACTGTGCAGTGCTAGCAATGATAGTGGGGTGTACAGAAAAACAAGGGGTTCCCTCTGGTAAGGAGAAAGCCAGGGTCAGGGAAGGCTTTGCCATGAATGTCGGCAGGAGGGTCTAGGCTGGCACCACAAGAAACCAGATATTCAGGCCATGCTGCCGGCGGGTGCACTCCAGGCCGGAGGCCTTAGAAGTTCGGTCTGAATTATGTCTATTCCTGAGACATTATTTTAATCTCCTTTGAGTTACTCTTATTTCTGGTTAGAATGGCAGAATAAATCACAATAACCCAAATGCGTAAGTTCTGCAGTTTCAGGGATAGTGTTACATAACTGTTGGGTGTAAACCATATAGAAATCTGGATTATGACAAACATAACGCTTCTGTGGTTGAGAATCAGTGTTCTCAAAAAAGACTGCTCTCAGGTTGACACGTACGCGAGGCACTCGCAGTCACTGGAAGTAATTCACCCTGCCCCAGGCCACCATTTTCATTACAAAAATCATGTGAGTTGTTTGGAGGAAATTGTGTTGGTGACAGATTGACATCAGGGGCACCGCAACATGGAAAGAACCTTTCTTTTTTCCTCAAGTAAATTACCTCAAACCTCGAGCAGCAATAGTCAGCTTTTTGGAGAAAGAATCTGCGGACTTTCTGTCATGAAAATTGTGATATTAAGACATTTTGAAAATAGATATTTCGTACCTTCTCTAATGAACTGAGAGTTAAATATATGTGTGGTAATTTGTTATGGAAGCAATAGAAAACTAAAATAATGCTCAATAAAGGTAGCCTGTTAAAAGTAATTGATGTTTTATTTTTAGGCCAAATTATTGCAAGGCTTAGAATGAGGTACGTGATAGTTTCATCAAGTCTACACTGATCAGACTTACATAGTAATTTTGAGTTGAGCTACGGAAAAAATGGCCAGCTGGAATCAATTGAAGCCAAGTGGCTATGATGGTGAAGAGAGACCCCCCCATGTGTCAGAACTGAAGATGTTCCACCTGAAAGGAGGGAGGGCCAGGTAGGAATGAGGTCATCAACTACCCGCAAGGTTGTCATTTGAAAGAGGGTCAAGGCTTACCCGTCCCCGCACAGGGTAAGAATGTGCCCAGTGAGTGGAGATGGTATCCACAGATTTGACCGAACATTAGAAAGAACACTTGAACCGTTTAGTAAGAATGACACGAGCTGCCTTGGGGGACGGCAAACTCTCTGGCAGGCACAGTGGTGAGTCCTTACAGAACACGAGGTGGGTGTGACGTGGGTCACACCTGCTGAATCAGAGTTTCTGGTGATGAGCTCTTTGGTGAGGAAAGGGTTGAAGCAGGTGCAACTCTCCCTTCCAGCTGGAGACACGGGGGCAGGACTAACCTTGACCGGCCTCCTTGGAACCAAGCTAAGTGCATTTGCCTGTGGGGTCCCTGATGGAGAAGCTTTGAGGCAGACAACACCCACGTGCCTGGATGTGGAGCATGGGGGCCGCTGGAGCCCCGTCCACGGGAGGGTGCGGGGCACGAGAAAGAGGCAGCTTCCAACTGTGCGGTGAGCGAGTCAAGCCTGCTGAGCCCTGAGAACAGTGTTTTCACATGTACTCTGCTCATAACACTTCATACTGATCTGAAACCAAAACCCATGTTTAGTAAAGCTGTATCTGATGGTTCGGGGCCCCTCCAGGAAAGCGATGTCACCCTGTGCCTATGCTTGCCTGTGTCTTCTGAGTCATCAGTAAAGTTGGGGGTGAGGTAAGCTCTGGAGTTCTGTGCATGTCCGCGGTGATCATGGACCATCTCCTTTCACACTGTCTCCGGGTTACTCTAATGCACGTTTGTGCGTGAGAACTGTGGCTTCACCGGGAATTCCAGCGTCCAGCAACTTAGATCAGCATTTAAAAGTGAGTTCCCGGGAGATGCTCTGGGTACAAAGACCAGTGGGAGAGAGGGAGAAAGGAAGAGCAGGGGAAAGATTGCTCTGGGGTTGAGTGAGATTGGGCAACGCTACCACCTGCATCCTCCTCTTGAGTATTTATGTCACGGTTTATTACCATGGCTCAGAGCCTTGCTGAGTAACCACACCTTCCCAACCTGCTCACCCACAGGAACTTTAGAGTCGGTGTTCTTTGGAAAACACTTTGGAAAAAGCTGACCTAGAGGAGCTATCCTTTCCTTCCTTCCTTCCTTCCTTCCTTCCTTCCAAGACAAGTATAAATGCCAGGCCCACATGCCGCCCGGTGGCCAGCAGCTCCAGGCTCTGTCCAGCGCTGGCACTGCCTGCCAGGGCAAGCTGGTGAGGGATATCACTAAGGCGAACAGATGCCCTATCTTTAGGCAGCAAGCTGGTCTCCAAGCCGGCCTCCAACTAGGAGTGTATCCACCACTCAGAAATTGCATGAAAGGGAAAGTGCACAGGCCTTGTGCTAGTAACTCCTGATGGATTCTTTTCTCATTGCGGACATACTTAGAAATCATCTGTTATTAAAAGATATATCTTTGAATGGCTTTTCTTCCGTTTATAGAGACACACAGTGATAAGTTGAACCTTCATATGACATTTGCATTTAAGATTTTGAAACAACAAATATATTACTCTTTTAAATGAAAAGTAAATGTGCTAAAGTCCCAAGATTCAACGTATGCACATGGTGAGAGCGTCTGCCTCTCAACTGTCACATTTCAAAGATTTTGTTACGACCCAGGAAAAAAAAAGTGTTACTTCAAGGAAAACTTAATGTTACTTAATTAGATGAACATTTTTAACATAGTGTTTTAAATGCTAATTCACTTTTTTTTTTTTTTTTTTGCAGTTAAACAGTGTGGCTTCCTAGTACCGTTTTCATTAGGTACAATATGCAAAAGAAGGTATCTCAGAAACTAACAGCTAATTGACTGCTTCATTCAAAAATGAAAAGAATGCCCAGTAATACATGTCCCCAAAATCAGAATGGGCCCCACGAGCGGGAGGCAAGGGTCATAGCCCACACCAGGCAGTTTAAGAAACTCCAGGCAGGGGGCTTCCCTGGTGGCACAGTGGTTAAGAATCCGCCCGCCAATGCAGGGGACATGGGTTCGAGCCCTGGTCCAGGAAGATCCCACATGCCGTGGAGCAACTAAGTCTGTGCGCCACAACTACTGAGCCTGTGCTCTAGAGCCCACGAGCCACAACTACTGAGCCTCTGTGCCACAACTACTGGAGCCCATGAGCCACAACTACTGGAGCCCGCGTGCCACAACTACTGAAGCCCACGTGCTTGGATCCCATGCTCCACAAGAGAAGCCACCACAATGAGAAGCCCCTGCACCGCAACAAAGAGTAGCCCCCACTCACCGCAACTAGAGAAAGCCCGTGTGCAGCAACAAAGACCCAACGCAGTCAAAAATAAATAAATAAAATAAATTAATTAAAACAAAAAAAAATTTAAAAAAAAAACAGACTCCAGGCAGTGCCCCTTCTCCCTACTCAGTTGCTCTCAAATCCACCAGAGCCCGCCCCCCGGGCCTCCACTTCACAGGAGCCACTCCTCTGCTCTGGTCTTTGAGGGCTTTGGAAGCCCTCTGGTCACATGCAGAGGACCAGGGACAGGCAGAAAACAGTTTAGGTCATTAGTTTGGGTCATTAGCAGCCAGCGTCTTCACTGGTTATCAGTTGACCAAGGACAGCCTTGCAGGGTCTGTCTGTCAATTACTGGTCTGCTCTCTGTTCAGACCAGGAGTGGGTGGCAGCAAAAAGGAAGTAAAATCCCCAAGAGAAGAGAAGAGGTGGCTGAAAAAGCAGAAGGGGGTGAGTAACAGACCAACTTCAACCTTTTTGTGCATTTGGCCGAGGGCAGAATCTACCCAACAATATTAAATATGGGGAAAACGTGGATAATTTTAACAAAATATTATCAGCAAGGAAACTGTGTTAAATTTTTGATTTAAACAAATTTAATAACAAGTTTAATAGTTTGTTAAAGTTAAAGCAGAAGACTTTAAATCTGTGTTTATTTTCATAAGTAGTGATGTGGCCCACAAGACAAGGAATGAGAGCTAAATGTGTATGTGTACATATGTTGAGTGTATGTATGCACATGCGTACATGTGTGTGTAATGTGTATGCATGTATGCATGTCACATTGTGTGTATGGGTATATGTATGTATGTCGTGTTATGCATTGCATGCATGTGTGATGTGTGTGTGATGTGTGTGCATGTATATATGTTGTGTACACACATAGTCATACGTATGTATATTTTATACGGGTGTGTGCATTGCATGCGTGTATGCGTGTGTATGTTTGTTGAGTGTGTGGAAAGTGGGTGTGCACGCTTTAAATTAAGTTCTAATTACACACTGGGCATTGGGATCACTGCTTTACATCTATTATCCCTTTTAGCCTCACAAAACCCCTCTAAGGTAGACTTATACCCATTTATAGATGGGAAGACTGAAGTTCCTCTAGGGCTGTGAATTAGAGACCTAATTCACCTTGTCTCCAGCAGGTCTTACTGAAGGACTATAAAATTCCCACAAGATCTTAAATAATAAGTTTATTTTTAAACGATATGTATATCAGAATCTCACAAACTACAAAAGTAAGTATTCAATAAGTGTAGGTTCTCTTAATCCATTTGAACCATGGGTGTTTTATCCTTTTTTAGATGAACATCAGTGGAGCTGAAACTCTAGTCTGGCTTTCTTCTGCTTTTGAATAAGAGTGGTTAAGAAAGAAGCCAGAAGGTTTTTTCCAGTGATTGGTATATAGGTTTGTATTTTTTTTCTTTTGGTTCCCTTTGCTTCTTTAAAAGCTCACTTTTACATTTTCTTTTTCATTACAGAAATTATATTTCATATCTCTAATCATTTCCAGAATTAGTGATTAATTAATTCAGACCTTGCATTTGTTTCTCTACTGATCTCTGCAATAGCTATTTTCTGCAACTCCATAGGCTTTGGATGGAACCTACGGCAGACTCTTTTAAAGACCACTGCACATTCTTTTATGGTCATGAGACACTCACTCCACAATCATTGTGGCATTTGCAGCCATTATCAGAGCTTTTCCTGTATTTCACTGAGTCTCACAAAAATTTCCACCCAATCAATTTCTCTTAAGTGACTGCCTGAAAAACTCCTTCCCAATCAATCTCCAGCTATTCGAGATCCTCACTCGTTATCTCTCAGTGCATAAATCACCTATTGCATGGCCGCCAAAACATTATTTTACCTCAGGTTTTAGCTCTGCAAACTCTTTACGTACTTATTTAAATAAAGAATTGCTCTCCAGACAGGTGCCCCCTGGACTTTTCCCCTATGAAGCAATGCCCGAACCATCGCCCAAGCTCCAGTTCGAGGCAATTAGAATGAAATCACTTCCTGTACATTTAGAGGGAAAGCGAGCCTCTTGAACACACAGTACTATTCCTAAAACTATTAGGACACTGTACGTGTGAAAGTGAGAATGTTTTACTAAGTGTAAACACAGACAACATGCCAGCATTCTGGAATTCTTAAGAGTAAAGCACTTCCACGTCTAATATTCCTTAGATGTGGGTATCAAAGAAGAAAATACACTTTTCAAAGGAGTCGAGGGGGCTTAGCAGGGCTCACCTTGAGAAACGCCGTGATCCAAAGTGCCCAGTTCGGTTACACGCCCCTCATGACACCCCAGGAACGCACAGCACCAGTGTGATTCTCTTAACCAGATGCACTTTCTAATGGTCATTAAGAAAAAAGCAGTGAAAGACCAGAATTAACCAAAAGCAAATCACTGAATTACCACTTCCTATGTAAAAGGAACGCCTATTTGCCCAAATACAGATGGTTAACCATCTATATCCTGTAGGTTATAAAATAATCATATGACTCCCTGGAGCTGGTGGTAAAGTTGCTGAGAAGGGAGGGACCTGGGTGCTGTTATCTCCCAGAAGAAAGACTCTGAGTTGCCTTTCAAGGAGTGACAATGAGTTTACGCTCAAACGCTCACTCCGTCTCCTGGTCAGTTACCTCTGGGAGCAAGGGCACTTCGTGGGCTGCCTGGAAAGATTCAGAAGTATTTAGAAAGGGCCGTGTGAGCACTGTGGCTCTGGAGCCCCCTGCCTGTGTTCACCCCGAAAGCTGTGCACCACAGGGAGGTACTGACCTTCTGCACCCCTCATTCTCTCCTCTGTACAATAAAGACCATGACGGGGCAGCCTCAGAGTGTCATGGAGGACAGCAGCCTCAGTTCATGTGACGCTGGTAGGACAGTGCCTGGAGTGGGGTAGCTACTCAATAAACACTAGTTTTTTGGGGGGATAAAAAAACACAAGTATTACTATCGTATCATTTGGGATCAAAAACACCATGTGTGGTGATGGATATTAACTAGACTTACTGTTCATTTCACAATACATGTAAATATCCAATCATTATGTTGTACACTTGAAACCAATATAATGTCATGTCAATTATCTCTCAATTAAAAAAAAAGAAACGTGAGATGCTAAAAAGCTGGGCACTTGATCTTTATGAGATGGCAGGTGACAGATCTAACAGGTGCCCTGTCATTAGGTATAGCAGTTGATGGAAGGAAAAGCAATTGATGAGTCACTTGGAGAACTCATTTTGGGGTGCAAGTGATTTAAAAAAAAAAATGACAGAAAAATAAAAGAAAAAGAATTCTGGAATCATAAAAGTGTTCACCATGGTGTAGTGTGTTGTTGTGATTCAAGTCTCAGGAAATTGGTTTATTTATTTATTTATTTTTATTATACATTTATTTATATTTGGCTGCATTGGGTCTTCGTCACTGCGCATGGGCTTTCTCTGCTTGCGGTAAGCGGGGGCTACTCTTCGTTGTGGTGCGCGGGCTTCTCGTGGTGGCTTCTCTTGTTGCAGAGCACGGGCTCTAGGCGCACGGGCTTCAGTAGTTGTGGTGCACGGGCTCAGTAGTTGTGGCTTGCGGGCTCTAGAGTGCAGGCTCAGTAGTTGTGGCCCACGGGCTCAGTTGCTCCGCGGCATGTGGGATCTTCCCGGACCAGGCCTCGAACCCATGTCCCCTGCATTGGCAGGTGGACTCTTAACCACTGCACCACCAGGGAAGTCCCAGGAAATAGTTTTATAAAAAAAATTTATAGCAAAGTTTTATAGCAAAGATCAATTAAAAGCAAGACCAGGTTGACTGACATGTTCCCTCCTCCTTTCTCTTTAGCTTGCTTTCTCTTCCTGAGTTGAGCAAGCTGCCCACGGCCCACCCTCTGCTTTGTCTTGACTAAGAGCTAGTCAGGGGTCTCTCCTTCCTATAGACCCCAGAACACGGCTTGTCCCCAAGTCTGAGCAACACTGAACGTGGACCTGTCCCCTTGTCAGCTTCTCTGGGGAATCGTCAGCACAGCGGGACCCTCTTCCCGGCCATTGTGGGTCATTTCCCTGCAAAGTTTCTGCTCATCCCTGTCTCCTTCCCCAACCCTATAGAAGAAAAGCCTTTTTCTGTTTGACTTTGAGGTGCTTGCCGACCTCTGATCCCAGGGCACCGATGTCGCAACAGTCCCATTCCCTCCCTCACAATGATCCTTTTGAATGTCATTCGCTTCTTTCCAAGTCCTGACTTGTTTTTCTCTGATGGAGCTTACGATTCTGCATTGACACGGGTGTCCCATCCCCTCCCCTGTTTGAAAAGAGCCCTCCACGTGACATCCCTCGGGGTCCCTGACCTGGACCGCTGATCCCTGGATGGAGAGCAAGGGAGTGTGTCCTTTCTGCCTTTCCCACTGCTGCCCGTCACATCCCCTGCTTCTCATCACCACCCACTACCTCCTCCAAGGTCCTGCTTCTTGCTTTGGGTGGAAGCTGCTGGAAGGGCTGCCTACCAGGCCCCGGGCTCCTGGCAGAGGAAAAAACGGGCCACCTCCGGGGCTGGGGGCACGGGTGTCACGCACACACCTTTTCTGCCCGTTCCTTCTGAAATCCCCTTTGATGGTCTTGTTTAGCAAGAAGGTGGGAAGGTAAACCCTTTTGCAGCTCATTATCACCTTAGAACTGGCCTGCCTAAAGCAAGAAAAACAGATTTGACTTTGCTGAGGACCAAGACAGAGCAGTGAGTAGGATTCAGCATGTTGAGAAAAGCGATACTGTGAGGCCACACGACGGGCCAGGAGGCTCCATCGCTGGAACCACACGCTTCGGCACCCATGCTGGCCCGCCTGTCAGAAGAGTGGGAGACACTCCCAGGAGGGACCACTGCCCCTCACACGACTTCTCTGCCCCCAGAGGGAGAAGAATCCATAGAGGGTTTGGCCCTGGCCTCCAAGCAGCTCCAGCCCTGGGCCTCTGGCCTTCCCACGCCATCCACGAGGCTGCTCCTCTGTGGGACTCCGGGCCTCTGTGGTCCTCATACATCCTTTGCCCCAGCACCCCTTCTGAACTTCAAAGTAAAATCCAAATTAGATGTCATCCTTGGGAAGCTCAGACCCATTTTGTTTTCTCTCTCTAGAACATGTCCCACGTTAAAGATCCTGGGAGCTCTCACCTCATTTAAATAAAATCTGCTGCTCATTTGCATGACATTGTGAGGGATGTAAGAAGCAAGTACACAATACGGTGATGCATTTTACATAAATAGTTTCCAGTCTGAAAGTCTGACAGTAGGTGTGAAAAATTCATTCAGAACAAAGTCCAGGGACAGTTTGGTAAATTGACATCACAGCCAAGTAGGAAGTGCTTTACACTTTGCGGTGAGGCTGGCTGTGATACTCGTGTGTAGGTCTGGGCTTTCCGGGGACCCCTCCTCTTAACTGCCGGGGTTCACCCCTGGGGTGTGGAAAGGCAGCTCCTCCAGCTGCAGCTCCCTGTTTAATTAGAAGGAAAGGGAGTCTTGGCCACACAAGCACAGCAGAGAATACAAGTGGGTTCCCCTAAGAAGGAAGAATTTAAAAGGAAAAATAGGAACTTGAGAAATGTGTGTACATTATGAACAAACACATTTTGTCATGATAAAAGTTAAAGTGATTTTAGGCAACAATTTCATAAAGTTTTTCAATCAAACGGACTTCCTCACAGATGATATTGAATGTTCCTTTGAGGGACAACAAGGATGTTTTTTTTTTTAATTCTTTATTTATTTTAATTTGCTTATTTTAATTTTTTTATTTTTGACTGTGTTGGGTCTTTGTTGCTGTGTGCGGGCTTTCTCCAGTTGCGGCGAGCGGGGGCTACTCTTCGTTGCAGTGCGTGGGCTTCTCATTGCGGGGGCTTCTCTTGTTGTGGAACATAGGCTCTAGGCACGCGGGCTGCAGTAACTGTGGCGCACGGGTTTCGTTGCTCTGCGGCATGTGGGATCTTCCCGGACCAGGGCTCGAACCCACATCCCCTGCATTGGCAGGGAAGACCCATAACAAGGATTTCATACACTTTCAACTTTATGGATAATTTCCAAAGACGTATGACACCCGGATCACCAGTATCTGCCGATGGGATTGTGGCGGATAAAGCTGATTGCCTTTGGCATTTCAGAGGACCTCGGCCCTCACTGATTAACAGTTCCTGTGTCTGATATTTGGCGGCCACTGTGCAGGCCCAGCAGCTGGTGGTTTGCAGGGTTTCTGAGGGACACGCTTGAGTCTTGGTTTGGTGGCTGGAGTGCTGGGATCTCGGGGACCTGGAAAATGAACCCAGCTGATGTCGGTGTTACCTGTATCTTAACGAGATGTCCATTTCGTGTGCTAGATAGTCTTTGGAGACCGCCAGCTTCAATGCCTTTTCTTCTAAAATGAGCATGTGGCTCACGTGTCAAGAGGTAAAATCTATTTCCCTCTTCTTTGGTCTGGACTAGCCTTGCTGACTTGCTTGACCAATCGTTATGTCAGAAGCAGTGATCTGGGATTCCTGAGGCTGGGTCACAGGAGACCTGCAGCTCCCCACTGGGCTGTGCTTTCTTTGGAACCCAGCCTCTGTGCTGGGCTGAGAAGCCCAGGCTCTGCAGAGAAGCCATGTGTGGGCAGCGTGCGGAGAGCTCCTGCTGAGACCCCAGACAACAGCCAGCCCCATGGAGGCTTCCGACCACTCGGGTCCCAGCCACCCTCTGAGTGTAACTGCATGACAGGCCCCTCCTGAGAACCGCTCAGCTGAGCCCCGCCAACCCCAGAGCCTTGAGAGGTAAAGTAAATTGTTGTTCTGGGGTCGTTTGCCGAGCAGCGATGAGTAACGGGAGCTGTTCTCCCCTCTTCAGCTCGAGCTCTAATCCTCTTCTGAAGTAACGAGATGTGTTACAAATGACAACAATCAAAACAAAAACGGACTTTCTTTGTTTAAAAAATATCCTCCCCAAGAAAGCCAACAGCGAGAAGAGATGCTAGAAGTCGGGGGGATGAGAAATCTAAGCCAGCGATGCTGTTGGAGAGATGAAGCTGGGCAACTTTCAAAACAGAATATCTCATCCAGCAGCGGCTTAGGTCTGTGCCCTGCGGTTTGGCTTGGTAGCTTTTCCTCCATCTAGAAATACGGAAATGCTGTTCATCAAATTCTGCCAGCAAATTCCCCAGTAGGGACAGAAGTGCATTTTACAGAGGGAATTATCAACCACGCTGACCCCTCGTATTTTGGAACTGACAAAGATTTCAGGTTGTACAGCCTTCGTGTTCAGGGCACGTGCTGTAGCTTTGGGCCTGCACAGTTGGACGCTTTTTTTCACTCTATGCGCTAAACGATCCAGCCTGAACATTGTACTGCTAGAGAGCCAGGGGCTCACCGATCTCCTCTGCCTGCTGTAAATTAAACTCTCAGAGAGCTACCCGTGCCCTACACTACGTACAGAGGCGCTTTAAAGTACTTGATTTATCTCCTGCCTTTAAGGGACGTCCACAGTTGCCAAGGTGAGGCACAAACACATGACATTTCGGGCAGTGAGTTCAAGGCTGTGAGTGACGCTTCACAGTACTGAGAATGTGAACAGCTTGAGGAGGCAGAGAGCGCAGTGTCTGTGGGGACGGGGCCAGGGCTCAGCCAGGAGAGCTGACCCACTGGCCAAGGAGGGAGGGGGAGGGGGCAAGCAGCAGGGCTAAGGAGTGGTGGCAGGAAAGCACCATCCTGGACCAGCCTGGGGAGCAGTGGAGGGGCTGGGCTGCAGTGGGAAGTCGAGGAAGGCTGGCCGAAGAGCTGGGACTTGGTCTCAGTGACAACGCAAAGACGTGGCAGTTTTGTGAGCTGTGGAGTGACAGGGAGCAGGTTCCCAGCACCGACGTGGACAGGAAACCGTCCAGAGGTAGGCAGCCCAGAGCCCAAGAGCGACGGGCAGGGCTGATGGCTCACAGCCAGGCGTCTCGCTGTTCCCCTCACCCTGCTCTGCTCATCTGCACGAGAAGCCTTAGAGGGCGCTGGTGTTGTCAAAGTGAAACTCAGAAATAGAGCAACTTCCTCAAGTTCACGCATCTCATAACTTGGAGAGCCAAGACGCAAAGCCATGTCATCGACCCTGAAGTTTATGCGTTTCTGGGATAAGCGTGAAGAAGAAATGACGTTTTGGAAAATCAGTAAAAAGCAAGAGGAAGGAGTAAGAGTGACGCCAGATTTTCCACCTCAACAGAAAGAGGGGGAATCAGAACTGGAAACGTATTTCTAAGTTTCTCACTTAGTTCTAACCAGAGAAGGCATAGAAGCCGATGTAAGGGGAAGGAAATGAGATGCAGCTAAGGTACATGGGGTGCGAGGAGACTGAATTACTGTGTAACTGGAGAGTCTTGACTTTAGATCTGGGTCAGCCACGTGCTGGCCATTTTTGAAATTAATCCGTGGGTGTCCGTCTCCTCATTAATAAAATCAAGCGGAGAGATTTGTGAAGGCTTCAGGTGAAGATTAGAGACTCGGGAAGTGCAGATCTCCCGCATGTTTGGTACGTAGCCCCAAAGCTGACCTCTCCCCACTCCTTCCCCTCCCCTCCCCCTCCCCCCTTTCTG
>NW_006769874.1:1258711-1261719 GCF_000442215.2 Lipotes vexillifer | reverse complement strand
CTCCCCCCGCCCCTCCCCCCGCCCCTCCTGCCCTAAAGAGGAGCTCTAGCTTGAGATGCAGGGAGAGTTATGTACAGGAGGTTGTAACTGAACTCAGAGATGCAGATGAAAGCTCTGGGAGCTTGCACTTAAGCACAGGAAGCAGGAGAACAGATTGAAGTGAGGAAAAAAGACAGAAAAGAAGTGGCCAGAAGAAGAGGTCCCTTGAAATCAATACAGTGTTACTGGAGCAAAGGGAGAAAAGTGCTTGAAGAAAAACCTGCGGGGTAGAGACTCTGAGGACTGAAACTGACCTTTGGATTTAATCACTAGTGTTTACAGTGCTCTTGGAAGATAAACTTTCAGTCTGAATGTTCAAGTGAAAGCTTTATGATAGGGATCTAAGAGGATAGTGTGGTCTCAGGAAATAGAGACCACAGATGTAGAAAAAAAAATTTTTAATTGGCAGTGGTAAACAACAAGTTCCTACTGTATAGCACAGGGATCTATATTCAGTATCTTGTAATAAACCATAATAGAAAACAATATAAAAAGGGTATATACGTATAACTGAATCACTTTGCTGTACAGCAGAAACTAACACAACATTGTTAATCACCTAGACTTCAATTTTAAAATGCGTAAATAAAAAATAAAACAAAAACCAAAACCTGGCAGTAAGACGCAAAGAAGTAGAATGGCGTTATGGAGGCAGCAGGCACAAGTGAGGCTTTCTCTTTTGAGCCCTGCGACTGAGCAGACACCACTGCTGACCCCACTCCACACCCCCGGCCCACTCCCGCTTTTAGCTGTGACTGTGGGAACAGAGACTGCCCCCTGCACAGTCCCCATCTCAACCCCCAAAGCGCTGGTCTTCTGACTCCAGGCTTTGCTCAGCCCTCAGGCACAGCCCAGGAATACAGAGGAGCTGGTGTCCCCTGATGGACCAGCAGCGGGAGGGGAGTCAGCCCTCACGCCACAGAGAAGGGAGTCAACGTTTCACGTCAGCAGCAACCGCCCAGCCCCCCTCCTCGTGGGCTGCCAGGATTAGGGTGACCAACAGTCCTGGTCTCCCAGAGTGCAGAAACCTCAGGGCTGAGACCACAGCTGTCCCGGGCACACCAGGATCTAATAGAAGTCACGACACTGAGGACCGGGGGCGAGGAGCCCTTCTACTCGGCCACGGTGAGGGCAGAGCGTGATTAGGGAGATGAAGGGGCCTGGGACCAGCACACGCCAGGAAGGAGGGGGTCAGGAGGGGACCTCAGGGAAGATGCCGCCTTCAGTGTGTGAAGAAAGCCAGCAAGGAAAAGGAACGGCCTTATTCTCCACTGTGCCAAAAGGAGGATGTGGGCCAAAAGACATGAGAGTGGAAGGAGATGGTTTCAGCCGGGAGAAAGGAGGGGTTTTGAGACACCCAGGCTGCCCAGCCATGGAGTGAGTGCCCTCCTCCCGCTGATTTCCCCAGACATGCTGGGGACAGAAAGGCTCTGTTAGCTCGTGTGCCAGAGGAAAGGGGGTTAAACAGAGAAGATTAACCCGATCTAGAAAATGAAACTCTGGGAGGTGGTGGAAGGAGGGAAAAGCTGGGAGGAAGGAGTGATGGGGTGTGGGGGAGACTGTGTGGAGGAGGGGTGTGGGGGAGGGGGTGGGGGTGTGGGGGAGGGGTGTAGGAAGAAATATATTGAAATGATAACTATGGTTGCTTGGTGGGGGGGCTAGAAATATAAGAAATGTAATTTTGTTTCTAAACCCTTGTGCTCTCCATGTATTTAATAATGAGATACATTGGTTGTACAATGAAACAATCTCTGAGAACTGCAAAAAGACTAATTGTAGTAACTGTTGCAGGTATCACTAATGTTCACTTCTGGAAAAATTACACCTTCTAGGTATTTCCTGATAATCTTCGTTGTCTCACTGCTCCCATATTCACCACTTTTTCCATCAGTTTCCAGAACAGTGAACGTGCTATTTTGCTTCAAATCAGTTACAGTAAATGGTGAAAGGAATTGTTGGACACGACTCCCGGCTCAGAACAGGAAAACCAGAGTGAGATTATTACAATCAATGAAAGAGCTCTAGGTAGCATTAAAACTAACTTCCAGTGGGACTGGCTTTTCTCAGACTTACTTTAAAAATATCACAGAACTCTTCAACGAGGGCACGCCTAATTTTACCAGAATAGACAGGATTAGATCACAGAGTGGGGACAGCAGAAAGGCCCCCTTTCCACCTGTTCTACCAAATCAAGAAGGAGGACAGGAAGGGCACTGGGGCTGGTCCCCGGCAGACACCCCATAGGAGGCCAGCAAGTCCCTCCACCTCAGGTCTGGAGACAGGATGCCCACCCCTGACCAGAACACATGGGAGGAGTTATGCAAATCACTTCAGCCTATTTTACAGAATCTGAAAAGGCTAAAAGGGACAAAAAAGCCAAAGAAGACTAAGCTATTTTATTGCATTTTCATTTAATTTTACATACAAGACAGTGACTTTTAGTTTCCTAAAACCTCTGTTTATCGGGCAGAAACAAATCTGAAAGCCACACATCCTTTTATGTTGGGGACCTCCGATCAAACAATTTTGATGTTAGATAAACCTGCAAGTAAAATCTGTAGCCTCCTTCCTTGAACCCGTAACGACATCACTGCCCCAGTTCCCGACGGTGCTCTCTGTGCATGGGAGGGAGGGCAGCCAAGCAAAGGGCCTGGGGCCTCCAGTGATTCATTGCATTCCTCGGTGACCCAGATTCAGGCCTCTGTTTTCATTCTGTCTAACGGGAACAGCCAGGCTGACTTATAAAGGTGCTACAGAACTGAGAAAGGACGAGGTCATTATAATGTGACAACAGCCCCGCTGCTTTCCTGGCCGTCACCTCAGCAGCCACTAAGATGGTTGGGGACAGAAAGTAACAACACAACAGCAGGAGCCGCCGCTGCCTCCGAAAGAGTAACCAGGCTTTGGATTGAGGATTTCTCTGCCTAGGCGGGGCGGGGGGGCGGGGGGCAGGGGAGGGGGTCCGAGTG
>NW_006769874.1:1256766-1258549 GCF_000442215.2 Lipotes vexillifer | reverse complement strand
GGGCAGGGGAGGGGTTCCGAGTGAGCAGACGGAGTGAGGGTCTGAATCCCCTCTCCAGACTCTGACCGAGCAGGCCTCCAGTTCTTAACACCCCTGGGGCCGCTGCTGCCCAGGAGGCCACACGTGAGCAGGAAAGACCACGGGCTGCGCTAGCCTGTGGCTCATCCTCCCTTCACCCCCAGAATCTCAGGTGGTTGGTATGATGAGCAGGGAGACAGAGCACGGGGAGGGTGAAGTCCTTACAACTCCATTCAGAAGGAGGCTGAGGGGGGAAGCGCAGAGGCCTGGCCGCACCCCAGTCCTAGTGGCCCCTGCCAAGGGCTGAGGGCGAGCCCTGCTCTCTCTGCCGCCGGCCCTCCCCTGGTGCTGGGTGGCTGCACCTCCCCCTCGATGGCCTCGCTCACCATCTTAACACTTCCCATCTATTTCACTCCTTACCTTCTGCTGAGACCGCCCCCTCCTTCACATCTTCATCCTTTCTTTGTTCCCTTTTCTCTTTTTTCATGCATCCAACTCCTCACTCTACTCCCCAACCAGAAGAAGCTGTGTGCAAAGTGAAATGGAATGAATTTCACAGATATCAACCTTCTCTGACATGGAATCCTCTGTAGATGCTAAGACCTCGCCCGGCCGTCATGCAGAACTCGCTGGATGCTGAGTGTACTTGACAGAGGACCTTGGCAATGTCTAATTCACCTTGTCCTGGGGGCAGGTAATTCTGAATTAACTTTCAACTGAGGTTAATCGTCTGCAGTTTTAAGTATTTTAAAATTTGAGACCTGGCTGATGAAATTCTGGCTCAAACGCATCTTCTAATAAAGTCGCCGTGGTCCAGCCCTGCCTCTGATGCCTTTGTGGTCACCACCGCAGACGTGAGCTTTTCTCCTCTGCAGGAAAGCCCCAAATTCCAAGCAGAAGTCACTCAAATACTGAGGGCTATTTGTTACACGGCCCCAGACTGCAATATACCGAGTCGTCCTCTCTGTATCTCGGGCTGTATTCCCATCCCACCCTGTCCTCTTTCCTGCCGCGTTCCTCCCGGCATCTGACTCCAGGAGTGACCTTCCCACTTGAAACTTTTTGCTTCTATAAGCTTTGGGCTGGGAAACCAAACAGCCCTGCTTATCAGAACCTCACCTAAAATAAGAGTCGGTACATCTGAATGTGCACCTGAGGGTCTCCCCTGGGAGAGGGGATGGGCTTTGTGGTATCTATTTTGGCTGCAGGAGTCTCTTCTTGTGTTCATTTCCTCTTTCTCAAGTTGTCTTAGAGGGTTGATGTTATTAGATAAGAGACCTCCGGGTAAGTGAGGGCTCAGAAGGCTTAGGATGTTTAGTAAGAGAAGACATACTGCAAGATTAAAGCAAATGCCTCCAGTATTGTCATATTAATGGAATAACAGTATTTTTTAAATGGCATAAATATGTGAACCCACAACACGGTGAAACTCACTGCCACCCATTTGTCACTTTCACTTGAAAGATGATTTTATCGTGAGAAGTTCTTCCCACGAATGCAGCCTCGTCCGTTCTTCTGAACCAGACCCGTGAGTATGTCTACACGTGGATGTATGTCCACACGCGGATCTGTACCTTCCGCTGAGCTGGCTCCAGGCTGCCCCGGCCCTTCCTCCCATCCCATCGCCCCCGTTTGTCAGCGCCCTGGGGCTTTCCTCTTCGTGACGGGAGCCTCACCCCTGACCTGTGCTCCTGACCTAGAGCACTGCCCTGCTCTCCAGGTCCATTCCTATCCCCCTTCACACAGTCGCTCACCTCCCCCCACC
>NW_006769874.1:1224932-1256452 GCF_000442215.2 Lipotes vexillifer | reverse complement strand
CCCCCCCCCCCCCCCCCGCCATGCTTCATCCACATTTAGATCCACCAGCGCCGCTCACGCTGTACCCGGGTGCACAGGGGCGCAGCCCAGCATGTCCACAAGTGGTAAGTTAAGGAGACTGTGTCTGGTTTTGGTTTGTAGAGTGTGCGTGTCTTCTTCACAGTCATGGCTCACATAAGTAATGGCACTTTCAAAGGTGGCTGTGGTCTATCGGGTTCCTTGCCACTGTTCCTGCAGTCCTTTCACAAGTGCTATCCCCGTCAGCAGGCGACCTGAAGGGACTCGATTCCCCCCACATTACCCACGGATGGTGTAACTTCATCTCGCTCACCCTTTAACCACCCCTGCTCTCAGGACTGCGGTCAGAATTACGTAACATAACATAACATAAGGTTACTTAGAATAACACAGGTGATGTCTCTAGAACAGTGGCCAGCACATCACGGACTCAGCAAAAGTTAGTGTCTCCCCTTCTCTCCCCACGGCGCGGCTAAGTGGTCTAAATGACAATCAATGCCCGGCTTGATACCATAAATGTTCGCAATTTTCTTTTATCTTCAAAGCATTAAACAGTTAAGACAACAGGGATACAATGTTTCCTAAATCCCAGGATGAAACAATGACTTACCAGTAAAAAAGTAGCTCCTTGTTCCACAAATGAACAGCCACAGGAGTTTTCTTTCTTGAACGTCAGGTTTCTTTAATCTTTAGACTCCTCTCCACCGGCGCAAGGCCACCGGCCTTCATACGGATTAAAGCGGCTCGGATGCTGAGGGCTCAGCGCCTGCACCTCGCGTGTGCCTGCGCTCGTGCTCTTACTTTGCCCACACTGGGTGGTGTGGTGAACGTCTCACCACAAGCTTCATTCTTCCAGCTACACCTCAGATCGTAGGAAGGTAAAAAATAAGATGGAGGAAGGAAGGCAAGCTGATGCAACTAGGTCACTTAATAATTTCAATTTTAGAGACAAGTTTTTTTCTTGTTTCAGAATTATTAGTCTGTGAAATACTTTTTCGTCTTCCTGGAAATTAAAAATTAGTCAGAATGATTATAAAGTTCTCTGAAAAGCTCCACATAATACCTAATGAACTTTATAGTCATCTACCCACATTCTGGCTTAAAAGCCTAAAAAACCACATGACTTATCCTTTAAAAGTAAAGATATGATAAATTGAGAATCCGCACGTCACAAATAATGTAGGTCAACGATCAGCTCCAAAAGAAGGCATAACCCAGTTGTAAAGAAGAAATATCACCCTCAAAAGATTCACGTTCCCTTCTCCACCATTTTCTACAATGTGTGGCCATTATGTTATAACTTGACCTGTGCAGGGACAGCAGAAACCTGAGTGTCTATATCCCCAGAGCAACTATTCAGTTTGGGAATAGTCCTGTAATTTGAGGGGGAATCTGGGTTACGTTCTCTGAAATCTAAAATAGAATTAGTCAAGCCACAAATCCCCCTATGGAAAGTTCTAAATTGGCCCTTGGTAGAAAACACCGGTGACCCTGCTGGGCAAGAAGTGAGAATGTTCATCCCTGGTTTGTCTGTCTCCCTTCTTTTTTATATGATTATAAATAGTATTGTTAATGTTAACACATCTAATAAAATTAGAAAGAACTTTCATACTTATCATTTTGCTTAATCCTGACAAACTATTTTGGGAAAACATTTTACAGGTGGAAGGTTACTAGCACATAAAGATGTTAAGTAATTTTCTCAAGAGTCTATAAACCAGGAGTAGTGGATTCAAAAAAATAAGACCTGGGTCTTCCAAGTCCTCTTTACACCAAACCACAATTCATTTATTTTTTCAGCAAACGCTTACTGAGCTTCTACTATGTGCCAGGAACTTTTCTAGGCCAAAGTGTTGCAGCAGTGAGTGAAACAGACAAATTCCTTGACTTCATGGGATTTACATTCCAGTCATGGGAGCTGGGCCATAAACAAAATAAAGAAAAAGATCTACCATATGGTAGAAAGTAATGAGTGCCATGGAGAAAAATCAAGCAGGGAGGACAGATAGGGATTACTGAGGCAATTTTAAGTCGAGTGGACAAGGAAGGTGTTACTGAGAGGTGACACTTAAGTGGAGCCCTGAGACAGGTGTGGGAGTGTGTCATGTGTTTATATGGGGGAGGGGCATTTCAGGACAAAGGAACAGCAAGGCACTGTCCCTGATGCAGACATCTGCCTGACATGTTCAGGGGAAACCAAGGAGGGCAGTGTGACTAGAGTGAGCCCAGGAAGCATGGGGAAAGTTGAGGTCAAAGAGGTGAGAGGGGGGCTTCCCTGGTGGCACAGTGGTTGAGAGTCCGCCTGCCGAAGCAGGGGACACAGGTTCGTGCCCTGGTCCTGGAGGATCCCACATGCCGCGGAGCGGCTGGGCCCATGAGCCATGGCCGCTGAGCCTGCGCGACCGGAGCCTGTGCTCCGCAACGGGAGAGGCCGCAACAGTGAGAGGCCCGCGTGCCACAAAAAAAAAATAACAAATAAATAAATAAAAGAGGTGAGAGGGGCCAGTTAGGGGGTCTTCCAGTCCATTGTAATGACTTTACCTTCTCCTTAGGGTGAGATGGGAAGCTATTGGAAGGTTTTGTGTGACATTACATTTTAAGGACTGTCTGACTTACATTTTAAGAAGATTACTCTGGTGGCAATGTGAAACGTAGATTACAGGGAACCCAGATGGAATTAGGAAGAACATCCCAGTAAGATATGATGGGTCTGTTTTGGAGATAAAGTCAACAAGATTTGCCAACAGACTGGACATTGGATTTGAGAGAAAGAGAAGCACAAAACATGACTCTAAGGTGTTTGACCTGAACATTAGCAGGATAAGTTGATTAAATAAAATGGGAATATTGCAGAAGCAGTAGGTTGAGGATAGAAGAGGATATCAGGAATTTAGCTAGGAACTTGAGAAGTTAGAGATACCTATTAGAATATCCCAGTGGAGACACTAATACAATAAATAATTGCTTATCTGAATGTGAAGCTCAGAGGACAGCGCTGGGCTGGAGATGTAAATTTAAGGGTCATGAGCTTATGGGTGGATGAGATCACCAAGGGAGTGGGCATAGATGGATAAGAGAAGAGGTTCAGTGCCTGAGATCTGGAGGCTAAGCACAAAAGTATTTCAAGATGGGGAGAATAATCAACTATGTCAATGCTGCTAGCAGACCAAGCAACACAAAATTGAAAAAAAAAAATGACCATTAGATTTAGCAACATGCAGTCATTGCAACCCTGACAGTTTTTGCTGAGTGGCATGGGGAAACCTAGCTGGAAGGGGGCTGGAAATAGGAGAGGATACAAACACTTATTTCAGAGAGTTTACACAAGAGGAAAGAGAGAAATGGTCAGGAGCTAGAGATGATGCTGGAGTCCAAAAATCTGTCGTTAAGATGGTAGAAATAAGAGATGTTTACACACTGGTGGGAATGACCCAGTAAGGAGGAAAATGCTGACTATGCAAAAAAGAGAAGGGAGAAGCACTCGGCCCCATCCCCAAGTGGACCGAGGAGGCTGGGAGACTGTGCACCAGCAAGAGACTTCCTCAGTTGTAGGCAAGGCGGCAGCGTCCACAGGCACAGTACACAGGTGGATGTGGTGGTGAGTGTTTTTGCAGGTTCTTTTCTGATTGTTCCTTTGTTCACAGTGAAAAAGGAAACCAGGTCATCGGCTGAGAGTGAAGATGGATAAAGAGGCATCAGAGCTTTGACAAGAGAGGAAAAGAAATGAAACAGCCATCTAGGGGAGAGGGAGAATGAAAGGGGTACAGAATTACATAACTGCCAGGCAACATCAGTGAGCAACCATGAATTTAAAGCAAGACCAGTCACGACAATTGTTTGTTATCCTTTTCTAGACACATTCATTATGTAGACACAAGAGCCAGGGAGTAGGAGAGCTGAACCCAACAAGAGCTGTGGTTTAGCCAGCTGAGTAAGACAGACAGAGGGCCAGTGGGTTGTTCAATAAAAGTATAACATGGCCTTCTAACCATCCAAGGATCACTCCACCCCACAATAGTCTAGTGATGGCCCACAGACAGATTCATCGAAAAGAAGCATAATGATCACCATCTAGATTCAGAAACGGGGTCTGTCCAGGTCACGGGTGACATTGGTCTCTGCATTGACAATGTCTCTGACATTGGTACCAAGGAATACATTCTGATGGGATATAATTGCCCTCTTTGATGTCAAGTACAAATGTAACAATAGTCTTAGTAATGTTAGTAATCTTGGTGTTATCTGTCCTTATTGATTAGGAAAATTTGCTAATGGTGCTTTGGGCAAACAAATGTAGGTCCAGACACCAGTCTGGGCTAGGGTTTGGGAGACATTACTCATGCATAATAAAATAACATGAGTAGAAATTTCTAATATTTGATTTTAGGTTTTCCTGGCCTTTTCCGTGATGTAACCAGCACTCCAATACCCCCAAATGTTAAGTAAAATTCTGTTGCGTACACTAGACATATGCTAGAGGTGCTTTCCAAGAATGAAGAAAAGAGATGGTCTTCGGAATCAGGCACCCACAGTGGAAAGAGAAGCATGCCTAGGGGTTGAGAGGGGGTGTTAGCGGAGAAAGTGGCTGCCCACATCGTCGGAAATCCCCGAGCATCCCCGAGAGAGGCCTTGCAGTGGTCCACATGACCCTACATGCTTTCGACACACTACAGATAAGCATGAAATTGGAAGGTGATCCTGAGTTCCTCTCCATCAGGCTGCTTACTTGACCCTTTACCCTCTGGACTAATTTAGTCATCTGAGCACATGGCATATCACCCCAGACAGCACACTGATTTACTACGTTTGTGTCTTCATGGCCGAGAAGACCCAGAAGCAGAAAGTCGTATTGCTTTGAAAAGACACGCATGGGTCATAGAGTGGGAGATAAGTCTTCTGACATCGAAAGAGCCTGTGTTCTCGAGGATACTCCTGGGGACCCAGGCATCTGGGTTGAAATTCATTACCACAAGGAAGGCCCCAATCTGTCTGCCCTCTTTGGGGTCTGACGTGACATATGAGACTATCTTATCCTAAACCATTTACTGGATGACCTGAAAAGATGCCGGCTCTTAACGGGTCCAAGAACAAGATAGGATTTCCCAGGGTGGTCCAGGCTGGAGTGTTTGCTGCCACTCCCATGCTGGCCTCGAGAGAGGGCTTTTGCTCCCCCTTCTTTTACCCTCAGGCATGGACTGAGCCCTGATCTGTATTCCCAGGCATGCTAAAGACTAGCTCTTAAACAAGATCTTACTGAAGGTTGAGGATTAATAAAAGGAAGCTCCGATCCATGTGGGAACTTAGGTTTTGCTATTAGAAGTGACTTCATATTCCCAGAGCCGTCCGCAGGGGACCCTCAGACGCCCTCTTTGCTTGGTTCCTGGGTGGTCACCTCACTGCCATTGCACTGGGCAAGGCACTAGCCACTCCCACTGGAAAGGCAGTCAGCCTCAGAGCCCAAGCCCCAGCAGCAGAGGCGCTGGGCAGGGAGACGTCCCCCTGTGCTCCCATGGCTCTGGCCTCTCATTCCAAGATCTCTTTCTGAGGATGATTAACGGTGGGAATTTCTACTGCTTTCAGGAACCATGGGCATCACCGTCCCATCCAGGCCACCCCCGGGAACCTGCCCCACCCCTTCCCAACAGAACTGCCACCTCATAGCATTAGGTCCAGCTCACCAGAGTTACACATCGCTCTCAAACATTACACCCCCTGGAAGACCTCACTCATCCAGCCCAGGCGGCTGCCCCAGGCCCCACCCAGTGTCCGGCACAGACTCCTCCAGCTCCAGGTGACGGTCACACCTGCATGGCTGTCTTTCAGCCAGATCTCCTGAAAACTCTCCTCAAAGAATCGATAAACCACCCCCAAGAAAGCAAGCAAGGTGTCCTACCGGGATCGACTGCAAGCTCACGTGTTCCTCCAAGGAAGCTACCAGTTCTGCAGAGGCACTGTGGTGACACACACCTCATCTACATAACTCCGGACACTCCTGGCGTTCAGAAGTTCCTGCATTCACACATCCTCATTTCCTTCCAAAAGTAATGACCTTGGTTCACTGATAAGCCCGATGACCGGCAGACTGTCTGTTTCAATGCGTGTTCAAGTCTTCATCACTTTGAAACCAAAATTCACTCAAATTTTGACATTTTTCATCAGGGTAAATAATGCATGTTAAAACTGGGACAGGGGCTTCCCTGGTGGCACAGTGGTTGAGAATCTGCCTGCCAATGCAGGGGACACAGGTTTCGAGCCCTGGTCTGGGAGGATCCCACATGCCGCGGAGCAACTAGGCCCGTGAGCCCGTGAACCACAACTACTGAGCCTGTGCGTCTGGAGCCTGTGCTCCGCAACAAGAGAGGCCGCGATAGCGAGAGGCCCGCGCACCGCGATGAAGAGTGGCCCCCGCTCGCCGCAACTAGAGAAAGCCCTCGCGCAGAAACCAAGACCCAACACAGCAAAAATAAATTAATTAATTAATAAACTCCTACCCCCAACATCTAAAAAAATAATTAATTAATTAATTAAATAGTTGGGTGGTAAGATATCACTCTTCGTTTAAAAAAAAAAAAACTGGGACAGCCTGCTAAGGTGGTAACCTGGTCATCAATGGAGCACTTGCTGTATGCACACATTTTATACTTTGTCTCTACTGCTCACAGTAGCCTGTGAGGTCCTCAGCATTGTGCTCACTTACCGATGAGGACACAGTAGCTCAGAAAAAAGT
Source organism: Lipotes vexillifer (assembly GCF_000442215.2). Lineage (NCBI taxonomy): Eukaryota > Metazoa > Chordata > Mammalia > Artiodactyla > Lipotidae > Lipotes > Lipotes vexillifer. The sequence goes on along the minus strand of NW_006769874.1, from coordinate 1,249,707 downwards.
AGACACTTTGCTCTGATTCCCACTCCCCCCCAAGAGGATTGAGAATTGTGCAGAGTATGCATATTCCTTCCAAGAAGGCTTAAAGTCATCTTTCATCATCATAAACATGTAAGTTAGCTTTTGACAATATTTGCCATTGCTGAAAAAAAATTAGTAAGAGCCAAAGAAGACGTTCAGCTTGAAAGAAAGAAGCAAAAATTGGTAAGTTTAAGAATTACATTTTCATCACGAATAAGACATTCATTCGACCAGAGTATGGAGAGATGCTGTAGCGACACGATTTTTTCCACATTCGCTTATCCAGACGTTTTAGTTAACGCTTACTGTTTCTACATAATTGAAAGTGATTTTCAAGCAGATATCGTGTGTGCCCTTCATGTGCCCTCAGGCCTCGACCTTCTAATCCAGCAGCCAGCCTTCCAGCCTCAGGCATCCTCCCTCTGTGCCCGGACTCCCTGTGAAACGAGAGCCTGCTGACCCGAGCGTGGCAGACAGGAAGCGCTGCAGAACCAGCACCCACAGGAGTGGCCCCACTCCGTGTCTGGTGGGCCAGAGTTTCCCAGGGGAATCAAGCCAGTTACTCACAATGGGTCCTTGCTGCAAGGGGCCTCGCAGGACGGCACTGCTCTCATTGGCTGCCCCTCTCCCGCTGCCCTCGGTCGCTCTCCAGGGTCCTGGACTACCCACCAGGTTGTAAAATACTTTCATTAGAACCCAGCTTCTGCTTCTAGCAAACCCCAAAGTATGCAGAACTTATGAAACACGTAAACACTGTCGGAGTTTCATCCTGGGATAAATGTGTCCTTCCGTTTTAATACATACTTTTTTTCAATACGTACAAAACATATTTTACAATTGAGTGTTTTGGCTTTGTTTATTGAAATACCTAATTACAAGGATGCCAATGGGACCCTAGCAGAGAAAACAAAATAGCCATTTGGAAGTAAAGTTTTTCATGTTTGCTGAAGAAACCAGTGCTAATCACAGAATTCATTAATTCTGAAAGAATAAAATAGGTCCACATTCTGCCTCCTATAGAGCAAAAAGAACAATGCTGTAGATGATTTTTAAATAAGAACCATCAACTACTAAAAAAAACCCCTGAATTGTGAAGATCTGAGAATGCACTACCACATGCCAGGAATTTGGAGATTCTGTGTGAATATAATTAATGAAGATTTATTCATTCTAATGCTCAATGTAATTCCTTTAATATATATATTAAGATGTAATTATTTAGAAATACTGCCTGCTGGCATCTAATAGTATGTATTGGATTGCCATAATTATTAATGAAAAGCAACGTTTCAATGATTAGAACAAAAAGGCTCAATCTTTCATCTGCTTGCTTTCCCTCCCACCTCTCCTAAGAAAAGGTGCCAGTGTGAAGTCTTAAACTCTGAATAAGCTGAACATAGTCATTACCATTCCCAAGCATAACCTTATTATTTCTTAGAATTAAATTTCTAAGCAGCTGTCACATCAGGGCATTCAGATAGGAGCTGCCAAGGGCAAGGTTTTCATTGGTTTTGCCTGTTTCCATATGTTAGTGCTTCAGAACCAACATATGGTCAAATTTTAAAATTTTTAATAAATAAAAATAAAAAGTTAATCAAAGCACCAAATGTCTGATGTTAAAAGGGCAGTGATGATACAAATAAAATATTGATTCCACTGGCTGAACCATTCAACCGATGAACGTATTTCTCTCATTTCTTGCTCTCCACTAAATAATTTCTTCCAAATCCTCTTTTATGTTTCTCTCCTTCACTGACACCGTATTTTTTCTATTTTCCTTACCATCATCATGCCTTACATCTCTAAGTGGGCAGAAAATGTAAAAGAAACTTCGGACCGGGGCACGAACCTGCGTCCCCTGCATCGGCAAGCGGACTCTCAACCGCTGCGCCACCAGGGAAGCCCTCTCATAACTTTTTTGACTCCTGGATTATTTAGAAGCATAGTGTTGAACTTTCAAATAATTAGGGCTTTTGTAAACATCATTATTTATTTCTAAAATCCGATTTTATTTCGATCAGAGAAGATATTCTGTAATATATTAGTCTTTGAAACTGCGCCACCAGGGAAGCCCCTAAAAGCAACTTTTTGTGGCCACTTTGTATTTTGCACTCTTAGGAAATAGACCTGAGGATGTGCCAAGATGCTGAGGCAGGAAGAATTAACTCCTGTGCACTTCGCACAGATCCACACCCCCCATCTAGTCCTTGGAGACCCTCCAAGTTTCACCACTTGTCCCACTTGTCCCATTAATGGGACCACTTGTCCCATTAAAGTCATTCAGGGCAAAACGATCCGACCTAGAATCTCACATTGTGCTTAGTTCTCAAAGTCTCCTTCACAATCCGTTTCTCAGTCTTTCCCTGGCCTCCCAACCTTGGCACCTCAGACAACTGTAGAATAGTCCTCGGTTTGGGTTTGTCTCGCGTATCCTTACGTCTAGATACAGGATACACAGTTCTGGCAGAAATGTCACAGAGCTGATGCTGTGCTCTTCCCAGCGGGCCCTACCAGGTGCCTTGTCCCTCGGCTTGTATTAACTGTGATCACGTGATGAATGTGGTATCTGCCAGACTTCCCCACTGTGAAGTCATTCTTTTCCCTTTGTAATGAGTAAGTATTGTACGAGGGGAAGTTTTGGGACTGCAAATAAGCCCTACTCTCATCAGACCTTCACTGCGGGCTCTAGCATACCTGGATATTTCTTGGATTGCTTATTGTTACGAGTGTACCCACTGGTGATGCTGCCATCCACCTGTCCTTCCACGCTGAAAGGCCGGCATTCTGCTACCAAAAAATTTCTCCTCTCCCGATTTATTTATGTCAGAACAGGATCACGGATTCCTATCTTGTTCAGTAGGTTACTGAATAACCCATTATTACTTTCATTAATAATAACATCATTATTTATTTTGGTGTAAAAGTCTCTCCAGGGCTTCCCTGGTGGCGCAGTGGTTGAGGGTCCGCCTGCCGATGCAGGAGACACGGGTTCGTGCCCCGGTCCGGCAAGATCCCACATGCCGCGGAGCGGCTGGGCCCGTGAGCCACGGCCGCTGAGCCTGCACGTCCGGAGCCTGTGCTCCGCAACGGGAGAGGCCACGGCAGTGAGAGGCCCGCGCTCCGCAAAAAAAAAAAAAAAAAGTCTCTCCAGGTTTGACCAAAATATCTTTTTGACATCCTATCACTGTTTGAGCATTTCCTTACTTCCTGTTTTCGCATCTCCTTACTTCCTGTTTTCAGCCCATCTTGCAATTTCCCAGTCCCACCCAGCCCTGGGATCTGCCATTTCTCCAAGTCTGGGGTTTTTTTCTATGGAGAATGGAACATAGAATCTAATAGCTGGGTCTAGCATGTTCATTGCTACAGGGGTGTCTGCTCCCAGCCGATTTTAGTGGAAAAATCTAGAGTGTATTTATGTTTACATATACACACATACATACAGTAGTGCAAACACATACATACACATGTATGATACATCTATATTTACATCTACATCTATTTACATATATTGAAACCCCGACTCTCACCAAAATCTCCAATTTGAAATCAGCACTGTAGGATTCATTCTACTCTTTCCACATTGATAATTTTCTTCTTTGACCATGAGAAACATGGCTTCCATTAATCCTCAGAATATTTACCAATTTGATCAATCCTCCCTCTACGTAACAACTCTCCCATCACCACCGCTGCCCTCCTGAGCAGCTACCCTCTCACTTTGCCTTGGTTCTCATCTCCAGTCTGGGTTGCCATCCACACCCCACAGGGACACCTCCCTTAACCCACTTGGGCTCTGTGTCCACATCACAGCTCTCCAGGGCTCCTGAATGTTAATTTAAACATAAGTGACCCTGAGAAGGACTGCTGTTCAGAGTTACACAGGGTGTGCCCCACACAGCTCCAGCGAGCACAGTCTGTGTGTTTCACCCTCTGCCACCTTGGACCATAGTTTCCTTTCCAGCCTCCTTGACGTTCTTCAGATATTTACTAACATAACAGCACTTATGAAAAGATATCTAAAAGAGTGAACTCATGAGCTGTGTTTCTTTCCAGCCATCTGATAAAACTTGTAAATAATAAAATTGTCCTCACATATTTTTCTTTCACTTACTTAGCCAATACTTACCAAGTGTCTGCTTTGTGCTAAAATCTGAAACTTTTCATTAAGGTTTATTAGGATTTTTCCAAGTCCAGACTTCCATTCTTCATTCATTCCCTGGAATCAGGATGTCTTCCAGGTCACGACCTTCGGTTTCTGGGACATTTCCTGGGATGAACAAAAGTGAGAGAAATGACATGTCCGTGACTAGTCATTCTAGTTGATACCAGTAAAAGTCGTTAGTTACATACTTTCTCTAAGCAGCCTGTAAACAAAGCCTGTTTTTCTTGTCCACAAAACTTTTTGTCTCTTATTTTGCTCCCTATGTCACCCCATTCACTTCCTGGGGGGTCGTGGTTTTAACCAAGCAAACCCTGGGCGTGCTAGTTACCATCATTGACAGGAGGGCCCTGCACCACATGCACTTTCTGTATCATCCTCCCCTGGGGCCGGCTTCCTCTTCCCCCACTGCTCTTGGTGGCAGGCACTGAGCCCTGTCCCAGCTCCTTGGGTCTGAGTAGTGGCTGCCCCATCTGTAGGACAAATCTAGGATGATAACAGCTTTTCCTCCCTGTGTCATGAGATTCCAACCATTCACATGTTCATTTTCTGATTTTGAACTGGCTGAACCTGCATCTTTTGTAGGAAGAATGGAAACAACATGCTTACACTGTGCTCAGGGAAGATGGTGCAGTCACAGCATCACATGTGAACCAGCAAAAGCCCATGGAACAAGCACCCGAAACATCCTGATTGTTTTGTCTTCAGGCCCATGGGTGATCCTGTATAAAGGATCCTGTGTAAAGCATAAAGGACATCTTTGCTCCTTTAAGACATGAATATGGGAAGATTGTAAAGGTGGGTGCTGTAGCAGAGACTAATTTCCCCCAATTTCGGTTCTCTCCTTCTTGCACAGTAATAGAATTTTTGCCTGGACACACGGGCACCTTGAAAAAAGGCCCCAAGTCTGCACACAAGCCTCCCTGGTATCTTGGAGCGGCCATGTGGTAAAGTGCTGGCTGTGAGATGTGGGTGCCCTTTGCCCCTCTTCTTTGTCTGTCCGTCCATGCTCCTGGCTGGAACAAGGATGCCACCTTCTTTGAGAGTTTGGGGCCACCCCCTAGTGACTGGGGATGGCCGAGCAGGAATTGCTGGGTTGCCTGAGGGCTGGTGGAGCAGAGCTGGCCCCGCTGACCTGGACAGAAGACCCCAATCCCTGCCTGCTGAAGCTCAACTGCCTTCAGTTTTCTGTTCTGTGTAGGACCACTTAGTGCCACCTGACACACAAAAGATACAAGATAGCAGAAACCAACCACCAGGGGGTTTCCTGGGGGCGTGAAACAGTACAGATACCCGGGCTAGAGTTGGGAGGAGCCCTGAAGCCAGGTGTGCAAGGAGACGGTGTCAGCAAAAGGACCCCTGGGCAGGAAAGGGGATTCCCTGGGCAGCAACCGGACCCCTGAGCAGGCCGTCCCTGAGAATGAATGGTGGGAGCCAATGGACAGAGGGAGGTCCCTCTGGGTGGCTTGGGGACAGTGCGGAGACTGGTTGGTCCTGGAAAGGAGACAGGATAAGGAGGTTTGACATGGGCTTTTCGAGCAGTGTTTGATGCAGGGGGACCATTGTGTTCGTCCATATTAGGAAACTCACTTCGAGGGATTCAAACAATAAACGGCCGACGTCTTACCTGCCCCTGAACCTCCTGCCCAGAGCAGCGTCAAGGAGATCTGGGGTTTAGGGATACAGGAAGAGCATGAAGGAGAGGGAGAGAATTCTGTCCTGTATGCTACTGGGCGATTGTTAAAGGGTGGAAACTCAATCAGTGGGGTTTTGTGTCATGCCAGAATATCTTGGGTTGTATTGGTCCCATGAGAATAACTTCCCAGAGCATCTTTAAACACCCCACCACTGTCGATGGACACTTAGGTTGTTTCCATGTCTTGGCTACTGTGAATAGTGCTGCAATGAACATTGGGGTGCATGTATCATTTTGAGCCATGGTTTCTCTGGATATATGCCCAGGAGTGGGATTGCTGGATCATACAGTAGCTTTATTTTTAGTTTTTTAAGGATTGACATATACACACTGCTCTATTTAAAACAGTTAACCAACAAGGACCTACTGTATAGCACAGGCAGCTCTACTCAATATCCTGTAATAACCTAAATGGGGAAAGAACTTGATAAAGAATAGATACATGTATATGTATAACTGGATCACTTTGCTGTATACCTGAAACTAACACAAAGTTGTTAATCAAATACATTCCAATATAAATAAAAATTTGTTTAAAAACAGATTTAAAAAAACCTAGTGAAAAAAAAAAATTTTTAAAAAAAAAAAAAAAAAAAAAAAAAAAAAAGCCCAAAACCCATACATAACAACACACAGCCAGTCATGCTGAATAGCCAGCCAACACGCCGCAGAGGTGGGGACAGAAGGAAGTCCCGGTCGGCCCAGGTGTGGATGAGACGGCCTGCGTCAGGAATCTGACCGCTCCCTGGAGGCCAGCAGGCTGAGCGCCGCCACACGCCAACAGGCTTGTGTGTTGGTCTGGACTTGTGGGCGAGGGGTGTGGGACATGCCCTCCAAATGTGCCTCTTTGCTGTATGGATTATTTTGAGCTAAAGGCTCTTGAGTACCTGCAGACACAGGAAAAGCTCTAAAACTATGGCAGAAGTTTTCCTTTTGTAAAAGAAATTTCCATTTGTAACAGGTTCCCCCTCTGCTGTAGGGGGTATTAGTAAAGGTATTGAACTGTATCAAACTTCCAAGTGAAACTTTTTCCACTTTTTAAGTGAAAAACTGAGCTTGCTCCCATGAACATAACTTCTAAAATTTTTTTCTTGTTTTTCTTCTTTTTTTAAATTGAAGTGTAGTTGATTTACAATGCTTCAGGTATACAGCAAAGTGACTCAGTTATATGTATGTGTGTGTATATATATATTTTTTCAGATTCTTTTCCATGATAGGTTATTACAAGATATTGAGTAGAGTTCTCTGTGCTAGACAGTAGATCCATGTTGGTTATCTATTTTATATATATTAGTGTGTAATCTCAAATTTCCAATTTATCCCACCCCCCCCCTTTCCCCTTTGGTAACCATAAGTTTGTTTTCTAGGTCTGTGAGTCTCTTTCTGTTTTGTAAATAGGTTCATTTGTACCATTTTTTAGATTCCACATATGTGATATCATGTGATATTTGTCTTTCTCTGTCTGACTTACTTCATTTAGTGTGATCATCTCTAGGCCCATCCATGTTGCTGCAAATGGCATGATTTCATTCTTTTTTATGGCTGAGTAATATTCCATTGTGTATATATACAACATCTTTTTTATCCATTAATCTGTTGATGGACATTTAGTTTGCATCTGTGACTTAGTTATTGTAAATAGCGCTGTGATGAACATTGGGGCGCATCTATCTTTCAAATTAGAGTTTTCATCTTTTCCAGATATACTCCCAGGAGTGGGATTGCTGGGTCATATGGTAGCTCTATTTTTAGTTTTTAAGGAACCGCCATACTGTTCTCCATAGTGGCTGCACCAGTTTACATTCCCACCAACAGTGTAGGAGGGTTCCCTTTTCTCCACACCCTCTCCAGCATTTATTGTTTGTAGACTTTTTGTTGAGGGCCATTCTGACTGGTGTGAGGTCGTACCTCATTGTAGTTTTGATTTTGAATATAACTTTTAATTTTAGGCTAGAAATGGATACACAGAATTCCCTTGATTAAGACAGTTCATTCAGTGATGATTCTTCAGATTCTGCATGGTCTGAGTGAGTTTCAGGAAGAGGCTAATGGCCTCTAACACCTGAGAGGGATGGAGAGGGGGAAGGATGCCCATGGAACTGCAGATGACCAGTGTCCTGATGCCCAAAAAGGAAGGGGTGGGGAAGCGGGGGAAAAAAATCACTAAAGACTAGACTTGGCACCCCAGAAATATTTTAGAACATATTGCTTCATAAATATTTTTGTGAGCATTTAGATGAGTGTGGTAAACATTATGAGCACATCATCACAAAGCAATTTCATTTCTTTTATTTTTTCCAGCTTTATTGAGGTGTGATAGACAAATGAAATTGTAAGATATTTAAAGTGTGCGGTGCGATGATCTGGCATATGTATACATGTGAAAGGATTTCCCCCTCATTGAGTTAATTAACGCATCCATCATCTCACATAGTTAACTCTTGTGTGTGTGTGAGAAAACATTTAAGTTCTACTCTCAGCAAATTTCAATTGTGCATACAGTGGTATCAACTACAATCACCATGTTATACATTAGATCCTCAGACATTAGTCCTCTTAAGACTGAAAGTTTGCAACCTTTACCAGCCTCTCCCTATTTTCCCCACCCTCAGCCCTGGCAGCCACTTTTCTACTCTCTGTTTCTATGAGTTTGACTTTTTTTTTTCTTTTAGATTCCACATATAAGTGATACCATGTGGTACTTGTCTTTTTCTGTGCAGATTATGTCACTTAGCATAATGCCTCCCAGGTTCATCCATGTTGCTGCAAATGATAAGATTTCCATTTTATGGCTGAACGAGATTCTACTGTATATAAGGTGCCACATCTTCTTCATCCATCTGTCGATAGACCCTTAAGTTGTTTCCATATCTTGACTATTGTCAATAATGCTGCTATGAACATGGGAGGAGAGATATCTCTTCAAGATAGTGACTTAGTTTCCTTTGGATATATACCCAAAAGTAGGATTCTTAATCATATGGTAGTTCTATTTTTAATTACTTGAGGAACCTCCACACTGATTTCCATAGTGGCTGTACCAGTTGACATTCCAACAGCGGGCAAGGGTCCTTTATCCCCACATCCTCACTGGCATTTATCTCTTGTCTTTTTGATAGTAGATATCCTAACAAGTGAGAGGGGATAGCTCATTGAGAATTTGATTTGCATTTTCCTGATGATTAGTAATGTTGAGCACATTTTTATGTACCCGTTGGCCATTTATATGTCTTCTTTGGAAAAACATCTATTTATGTCCTTTGCCCATTTTTAATTGGGTTTGTTTGTTTGTTTGCTTATTGCTATTGAGTTGTATGAGCTCCTTGTATATTTTGGCTACTAGCCCCTTATCAGATATATGGTTTGCAAATATATTCTCCCACTCAGTAGATTGCCTTTTCATTTTGTTAATGGTTTCCTTTGCTGTGCAGAAGCTTGTTAGTTTAATGTAGTCCCCTTGCTTATTTTTGTTTTTGTTGTCTTTGCGTTTGACATCAAATGCAAAAACTCACCACCGGGCTTCCCTGGTGGCGCAGTGGTTGAGAGTCCGCCTGCTGATGCAGGGGACGCGGGTTCGTGTCCCGGTCCGGGAGGATCCCACATGCCGCGGAGTGGCTGGGCCCGTGAGCCATGGCCGCTGAGCCTGCGCGTCCGGAGCCTGTGCTCCGCAACGGGAGAGGCCACAACGGTGAGAGGCCCGAGTACCGCAAAAAAGAAACAAAAAAAAAGAACCAAAAGTCATCACCAAGAGCAATGTCAAGGGGTCTACTGCCTATATTTTCTAGGAATTTTACCGTTTTAGGTCTTATGTTCAAGTCTTTAATCAATTTCGAGTTGATTTTTGCATAAGGTGTAAGATAGGGGTCCAGTGTCATTCTTTTGCATGTGGCTGTCCAATTTCTCCAACAAAATTTCTTAAAGAGGCTGTCCTTTCCCCATTATATATTCTTGACTCTTTTGTGGAAAATAAATTGACCATATATGTGTGTTTATTCTGGGTTCTCTATTCTGTTTTATTGACCTATGTGGTTGTTTTTATGCCAATACCATGCTGTTTTGATGAGCAGAGCTTTGTAATAGAGTTTGAAGTCAGGGAGCAGGATGCCTCTAGCTTTGTTCTTCTTTCTCAAGATTGCTTTGATTCCTTTGAGTCCCTAGTGGTTCCGTACAAATTTTAGGATTATTTTTCCTATTTCTGTGAATATTGCCCCTGGAATTTTGACAGAAATTATATTGAATCTGAAGATCTCTTTGGATAAATGAACATTTTAACAATATTAATTCTTCCAATCCATTTATTTGTATTCTCTTTGATTTCCTTCATCAATGTTTTATGGTTTTCAGTGCACAGATATTTCATCTCCTTGGTTAAATTTATTCCTAAGTATTTTATTCTTTTTGATGGAATTGTTTTCCTAATTTTTTGTTCTGATCATTAACTGTGGGGTATAAAAATGCAATTGATTTTTTATATTGATTTTGTATCCTGCAACTGTACTGAAATCATTTTTAGTTCTAACCTTTTTTTTTTTTTTCTGTACAGTCTTGTAGGTTGTCTATGTATAATATCGTGTCATCTGCAAATAGAAACAATTTTACTTCTTTTCTGATTTGGATGTCTTTATTTCTTTTTCTTGCCTAATTGCTCTAACTAGGGCTTCCAGTACTGTGTTGAATTAAAATGGTGAGAACAGACATCCTTGTCTTATTCCTGATCTTGAGATAAAACTTTCAGTGTTTCACATTGAGTATGATATTAGCTGTAAGTTTTTCATACCTGGCCTTTATTATGTTTAGATACATTCCCTCTATACCCAGTTTGTTGAGAAGTTTTGTCATAAAAGGATGCTGAATTTTGTCAGATTTTTTTTCTACATCTATTGAGATGACGATATGATTTTTATCATTCATTTTTATAATGTGGTGAATCACATTAATTAACCTGTCAATGTTGAGCCATTGTTGCCCTCCTGGAAAAATCCCACTTGATCCTGGTGTGTAATCCATTCAATGTATTGTTTAAATTAGTTTGCTTATATTTTATTGAGGATTTTTGCCTATATGTTCATCAGAGACACTGGACTGTAATTTCTTTTCATGTAATGCTTTTTTTCTGGTTTTGGTATCAGGGTAATGCTGTCCTCATAAAATCAGTTTGGAAGTATTTCCTCCTCCTCTATTTTTTGGAAGAGTTTGAGAGGGATTGGTATTAACTCTTCTTTGAATGTTTGGTAGAATTCAGCTGGTGAAGTGAAGCCATCTGGTCCTGGGCTTTTGTTTTTTGGGAGATTTTTGATTATTGGTTCAATATCCTTATTGGTAATTGATTTGTTCAGATTTTCTATTTCTTCAGGATTCAATCTTGGTAGGTTGTATGTTTCTAGGAATTTATCAATTTCTTTCAGGTAGTCCAGTTTTCTTGGTGTACAATTATTCATAGTAGTATCTTATAATCTTTTGTATTTCTGTGGTATCAGTTGTGATGTGTTCTCTTTCTAATTTTATTTGAGAGCTCTCTCTCTTTTTCTTGGTAAGTCTAGCTAAAGATTTGTCTATTTGGTTTATCTTTTCAAAAAAACCAGCTCTTAGTTTCATTGATCTTTCCTATTGTCTTTGTAGTCTCTATTTAATTTGGGTCTGCTCTGCTCTTTGTTATTTCCTTCCTTCTACTAAATTTGGGCTAAGTTTATTCTGCTTTTTCAAGTTCCTTGAGGTGTAGAGTTCTTTGAGATGTAAAGTTAGTTGTTCATTTGAGATCTTTCTTTTTTCTTAATGTACATGTTTATTGCTATAAACTTCCCTCTTAGAACTACTTTTGCTGCAACACAGAAGTTTTAGAATGTTGTGCTTTCATTTTCATTTGTCTCAAGATACTTTTAAATTTCTTTTTTATTTTTTCTTTGACCCATTTGTTGTTCAGTAGCTTGTTGTTTAATCTCCACATATTTGTGAATTTTCCAGTTTTCTTCTTATAATTGATTTATAGTTTCATTTCATTATGGTTGGAAAAGATGCTTGATACGATTTCAATCTTCTTAATTTATTGACTTACTCCGTGGCCTGACATATGATCTCTCCTGGAGAATGTTCCATGTGCACTTGAGAAGAATGTGTATTCTGCTGCTGTTGGATGGAATGTTCTATGTATGTTGTTTGGCTCCCCTAGGTGTAATGTGTAGTTTAAGTGCAATGTTTCTTTGTTGATTTTTCTGTCTGGATGATCTCTTTATTGTTACAAGTGAGGTATCATTGTATTGTATTGTATGATATTATTGTATTGCATGCTATTATTGTATTGCTGTCTATCTCTCCTTTCAGATCTGTTCATATTTGCTTTATATATTTAGGTGCTCCAATGTTGGATGCATAAATATTTCCAATTGTTATATCCTCTCGATGAATTGACCCCTTTATCATTATATTATGACCTTCTTTGTCTCATTGCAGTCTTTGGCTTAATGTCTCTTTTGTCTGATATGAGTAAAGGATATAAGTATATATAAAACCCTTTGCTTTTTAAATTTTCATTTGCATGTAATATCTTTTTCCATCCCTCCACTTTCAATCTACTTCTGTCCTTAAAACTGAGATGAGTCTTTTGTAGGCAACACATAGTTGGGTCTTATTTTTGTATCCATCCTGTCACTCTGTCTGTACACATGTGGGTACATACTCCCTTCAGGGAGACACCGGAGATTTGGTTTTATTACTGCACCGGGATGAAGGGAGAAGGCATGAGAAGTGTCCTCTAGGAAAAGTGGCAGCCAGCCCCTGATGCTCCTCAGGGGAAAGCTGGGATTTGGGGGTTCCCTCCAGATTGTGTGGCACTGTGCCAGGGATGGCAAGAGTGTGTCTTTGTCTTTCCTACAGAATTAGAAGTGGGTATTTTCTCATTCACCTGAAGAATAGGAGTCACTCAGCTAGTCCCTGTCCCTGTTTCAGAGGGAACTGCTCCCTGTGCAGCTGTGTATCTGGCATGTCTCTGAGAGCACGGGAGCTCAGGAGCCTCCTAAGTCACCACCTTTTTTGGCTCCTGCTTTGTTGTCCTTCTTGACATGTTAGTGTGTTGGTGCATCAGGAAACACCTCCCACGCTGAAGACTTTGACTTTACCTCCTGCACATCCTGATTTTGTCAAATATACCTTGATTTTAGAAAAACGTTTAAAATTCCTTCTGAATAAACTGGTAAAATGTAGGCTGAATGACATTACTCTTAGGCAGATTCTCAGCAGATTGAATTACAACCAGAAATGGTAAATCATTTTTTCAGTATGGAAATAATTCATTGGTGAAATGCTATGGGGTTATATTGATCTTGTGGTCATCAGAATTATTTTAAATCAATGACTTGGATACAAGTAGGAAAAAAATGCCTATCAAATTTGCTGAATTATAAGATTTGAGATGGATAACTAATAGTATAGATAATGCTCAAGATTCTATATTATTTCATGTGGTTGGAATTCTGAGGTGAAAGCAATAAGACACAGAGATAAGAAAATTATAAACGTGGGCTAGAAGGACACTGTCTTGAATGGCGTCCAGCAGAGACATGATGTGAGTCACATATGTAATTTAAATTTTTCTAGTAGTCACATTTAAAAAGGTCAAAATAAACTGGGAAAAGCAATCTTCAAAAATTTTAACTCAGTGTATCCAAAATATAATCATTTCAATCAGTATAAAAAATATCAATGGGATATTTTACCATTTTTGTAGTCAGTCTTCAAAATCAGATGTGTGTTTGATATTTAGAGCACATCTCAATTCAGACTCACCACACTTCAAATGTTCCATTGCCACACGTGGCTGGTAGCCACCATATTGAACAGCACAGGTCAAGAAACTGATATATGGGGCTTTCCTGGTGGCGCAGTGGTTAAGAATCCGCCTGCCAATGCAGGGGACATGGGTTCGAGCCCTAGTCCAGGAAGATCCCTTCTCATTCACCTGAAGAATAGGAGTCACTCAGCTAGTCCCTGTCCCTGTTTCAGAGGGAACTGCTCCCTGTGCAGCTGTGTATCTGGCATGTCTCTGAGAGCACGGGAGCTCAGGAGCCTCCTAAGTCACCACCTTTTTTGGCTCCTGCTTTGTTGTCCTTCTTGACATGTTAGTGTGTTGGTGCATCAGGAAACACCTCCCACGCTGAAGACTTTGACTTTACCTCCTGCACATCCTGATTTTGTCAAATATACCTTGATTTTAGAAAAACGTTTAAAATTCCTTCTGAATAAACTGGTAAAATGTAGGCTGAATGACATTACTCTTAGGCAGATTCTCAGCAGATTGAATTACAACCAGAAATGGTAAATCATTTTTTCAGTATGGAAATAATTCATTGGTGAAATGCTATGGGGTTATATTGATCTTGTGGTCATCAGAATTATTTTAAATCAATGACTTGGATACAAGTAGGAAAAAAATGCCTATCAAATTTGCTGAATTATAAGATTTGAGATGGATAACTAATAGTATAGATAATGCTCAAGATTCTATATTATTTCATGTGGTTGGAATTCTGAGGTGAAAGCAATAAGACACAGAGATAAGAAAATTATAAACGTGGGCTAGAAGGACACTGTCTTGAATGGCGTCCAGCAGAGACATGATGTGAGTCACATATGTAATTTAAATTTTTCTAGTAGTCACATTTAAAAAGGTCAAAATAAACTGGGAAAAGCAATCTTCAAAAATTTTAACTCAGTGTATCCAAAATATAATCATTTCAATCAGTATAAAAAATATCAATGGGATATTTTACCATTTTTGTAGTCAGTCTTCAAAATCAGATGTGTGTTTGATATTTAGAGCACATCTCAATTCAGACTCACCACACTTCAAATGTTCCATTGCCACACGTGGCTGGTAGCCACCATATTGAACAGCACAGGTCAAGAAACTGATATATGGGGCTTTCCTGGTGGCGCAGTGGTTAAGAATCCGCCTGCCAATGCAGGGGACATGGGTTCGAGCCCTAGTCCAGGAAGATCCCACATGCCGCGTAGCCACTAAGCCCGTGCGCCACAACTACTGAGCCTGCGCTCTAGAGCCCACCAGCCACAACTACTGATTCCGAGAGCCACAACAACTGAAGCCCAACACGCCTAGAGCCCGTGCTCCGCAACAAGACAAGCCACTGCAATGAGAAGCCGGCGCACCTCAACGAACGGTAGCCCCTGCTCGCCACAACTAGAGAAAGCCGCACGCAGCAACGAAGACCCAACGCAGCCAAAAATTAATTAATTAATTAGTTAATTTTTTTAAAAAGAAACTGATATATGTAAAAATTATCAGATAAAGGTAACTGATCACAAGTTTGATGTAAGCCACTATAATAGATAATCCAATCTTGGGTGGCACTAGTTATATGATATATCAGTTATCTATTGCCAAAATAACACTGCATGAAAAACAACTCTGAGACCTTAATGGGATGCAACACTAACCCTTTATTATTGCTCATGAGCCTACAGGTAAGCTAGGTGGTTATACTGACTGGGCCAGACAGCCGATGTGACTGGGCCTGCTCATGTACCTGTGCTCAGCCAAGAGGTGAGCCACCGCTGGCCGTTGCAGAATGGCCTCGGCTGGGACAGCCTGTCTGTGCCCCATGTGTTCTCTCATCCTTCCCAGGATAGCCCAAGCCTCTCCTGTGATAAGGGAGATTTCTAAGAGGAGATAAGAAAATTATAAACATGTGGACTAGACTCAGAACTGGACTCCATCCCTTTGCCACATCCCATTGACCAAAGCAAGTCTCAGGCCAAGGCAGGTTCACTGTCTGGGAGGCTGAGTCTGCCTTCTGATGGGGGATCTGTGAGACCACATCACAGAGGATGGGGTGCTGGAGCCTGTTATTTGGGGCCACTGGTGCCATCAACCCAGCTCAGGTGGTGCACTGCAGGCGTCTATGCTGAGCAGACAAATGGATCATTCCTTCCAGGCCTGGGTACCACATCTTAGAAGTGATGGGAGCTGTGCTCAGGAATGCAGCCTGAACGGCTGAGTACTTGGGGCTGTGCCCCTTTATGAAGAATTACAGGAACTATATGTGTTTGCTTCCAAAATGAGACGATCAGGGACGACCTGAGAGCTATCTTCAAATTGTAAAGAGCAGGCCTGTGGAAGGAACAGTCTTGTTCTCAGTTCCCCTAATAATTTCTGAAGGTTAATTCTATGTCAGGAACTGTGCTAAATGCAAAGACAGAAGTAGAATAAGGGAAGTTTCAGTAGATACCGGCTCCCCCAGAGGAGAACTTTCTAACAGATGAAAAGAATCTTTAAGGTCTGACAACTCACCAGCCTCAAGTGAGTTCTGAAGCTGGAGGCCACGTAAAGGGAATCCCTCCACTGTGTGGGCCCCGGAGCTGCCGTCTGAGGGGTCTTTAGCTCCCAGTTCTAGAAGCCGGTTGTACGGTTGTGGCTGTTTGATTTGTGGGGAAGCGCCTGAGCGTGCTTTGTGCTCACAGACACATTCAGACTCACAAAGTGCTCCAACCAGAGACCGACGTCTGGTGTTAAAAGCAGCCCCGAGTTACGAGGTGTTCAGGACACCGTTTTGTTATACAGAAGGGTGACAAAGTACAGATGGTCAAGTGACTTAGGTCACGTGAGACCACTAGATAAACTGGAAGTGAGATAGGCTGTGGCTACTGACCCATGCAGCTCACACGGTCCCCGGACTGTCTGACCGCAGCCCCAGAGGGAACGCCCTTGCGTCCTGGGGTCTTGGGAGACCCATTGTTCTCCTGTGGCTGGTGTAGGGGTCTGGGTCAAGATAAAGAGCATCGCACTGAATTGTTGCTGTTTCTTTACAAATACAAGATAATCGTGAACTTTGGAGGAATTCAGAGTGGGAGCTGCTGTGGAGACACAGGTGACAACAGCAGATATGCTGGAGGAGGTGTCACTTCAAGGGGGACAGTCTCCGTTCTTCCGCAGCAGAAACAGTAGGAAGGCCTGGAACAGATCTCCTAGGTTCTCAGAAGTTGTTACATAACTGTGGACCGCGCAGGCCGCGGCGGCCAGCTGCCTTGAGACCTTCTGTGCTGGCTCCGCTAGGCTGCGCTTGGACTCCGAGCGTGCGACACTGTGGAGCTCTGGGGAGAAGCTGCATGAAGCTGCCTCAGGGCCGGGGCGCCCCTAGCAGAAAAGAAATACCTTCCCTGCTTAGGCTCAGCAGTACCAACATTTCCGATGATGCGGGTGGTCTCAGCTGAAGTCCACTGGCCAGTTCAGCATCCAGAGCTCCTGGGGAAAGAAGCCGTGAAGAACGGAGGCGTTGCCTGGTGACCGGGACCCAAGGCTCCCCCACAAGATGGGTCCGAGGCGCCTCTGCCCCCCGCAGCGGGGAGCTGAGCGCACCGGGAATAAAGTCAAGCTGCGCGCGCTCGAAGGCACCCACACTCGGCGGTGCCATCAGCTTCCTGCGACAACCCCCCTGGCCTGTGCGACGCTCTAGACCTAGCACAGCAGGGGAGCGCTCGCCCCCCCATGTTCTCCCAGTCGCGGAAGCTGTGACAACGGAAAATGCCCCCCCCCCGTTCCAGCGAGGGGACGCATCAGAGGTCCCACTCCTCCCTCAGCCGTGCCTCTGCGAGCGGAGCGGGACAGGCCCTCAAGGACAAGCTCTCAGGATCCTTGGGGGACTGACGTGTGAGCAGGGCCAGGAGACGGGAGCAGCGTAGATGCCAGGTCTCCTGCCAGCGTGGCCGGAAGGGACGGTGGTGGACTTGTACGTGTTTATCAGCTGGCTCCCCAGGAGAGAAAGAGCCCTGACTGGTAGGCGTGCCAATTCCTGTGGAGCAAATGCTCCCCCGACTCTGGCCGACGTCGAGCAGCCAAGCTGATGTCACTGAACGCGGAGGACTCTGGGAAGAGACGCAGCAGCGCCTCCAGGCCCAGGACACCCTGGATGCAAGGGCGCCCGTGGGAGACTCGGAGAGCAGCAGGCGCCCCAGAGGAGGGCCCCCTGCATGAGGCCGTGACACGGAACCTAGGGGGAAGCAGCCATCAGCGCTGCGTGGAGCGGGGAGGGGCAGAGACCGACAGGAGAGGAGTGCAGGGAACCTTCGACGGTGGTGGAGACATTTCCTGTTCTGGTTGTGGTTGTAGTTGCACTGGTATAAATTTGTGGAAACTCACTGAAACAATCCTGAAAATGAATGCGTTTTTGTTGTATGTAAATTACATCTCAATGAAGTTGACTCTTTAAAACACGTGACACCCCTCCCAAGCAGCTAAAGATGCAGGTAGGCCGATTTCCAGGCCTGGGCCCAGGGGTGGGAGTGAGATTCGACGCCCGTTAGCTCAGCACAGCCTCATTCCCGCCTCTGCCAGAGCGACTTGCAGACTTGCCCCCAGTCTCGCCCTATTGTTTCCCACTATGACTAGTTCTAAATTCCGTTGGAACTGATGAAAGAAAAGAGATTCGGCAGGCTCCTCTGCTGGGCCTGCCTCACCTTCTCTCCCTGGACATCAGGCTGCCCTGGGCTGGGCCCTCTGTGACCTCACCTGGACCTCACTTCAACACCGTCTCTACCCTGAGACCCTGTATTAGTTTCCTGGGGATGTTTTCACAAATTTCCACAAACCTGATGGCTTAAAACAACAGGAATGTAACCTCTCACGGTTGCGGAGGCCAGAAGTCCAGGGTCAGGGCTGGTCCTTCCTGAAAGTCTGATGGAGAGGCCACCCCAGGGCCCCTCCTGGCTGTGGGAGGGGCCTGCAGCCCGTGGGGCTCCTTGCTCTGCAGACGCATCACTCCCGTCCCTGCCCAACCTTCACATCACCTTCCTCTCTGCGTCTCTGTGTCCCCTCCCTTAGCTTAATTATATCTGCAGAGACTATTTCCAGATAAGGTCACATTCTGAGGTTCCAGGTGTACATGAATCTGGGGGAGACACTATTCAACTGACTGCAACCCCCAAACTGTGTCTACCGTCCGGACCCCTCTCTGGAACTCCAGACATCAGGATCCCTGCTCAGAACGTTCAGAAGAATCTCAAATATCTCCCGTCTAAAACCAAACTCATTTCTCCTTCCCTAAACTTGCTTGTCCACAAGCTCATTTCAGCAACAGGCAACCAAACCCCTTCAACCCCGGTGGCACAGGCTGTGGCCTTGGGGGCGCCCCCATTCTCTCTTCCTCCCCACCGAGCACGTCAGCCAATCCCCTCGGCTACCTCCTCGGGATGTAACATAACCCCCGTATCCCAAACCCCTCAGCCTCTCACTCCTTCCCTGCCGACCACCTGGACCTGCGCTTTCATCTTCCAAGGGGTCCCCCGCCCACTCCTGCCCTCTGCGCTCTGCTCTCCACGCGACAGACCTGTGGGACTTTTACAGTTATTCAAGTCATGTCTGTATTCTGTTCGAAATCCTCCAGGGTGTCTCCAGTACACGTCTGCACCCTAACCATGACCTACAGGGCACCCTAACACAGGACGCCCGCCCCACGCTCTTGCCCTCCCTGCTTTATCTCCCACCCCCTCCATTGTTAGCGCCCGGGACGCCGGCCTCCGGGCTTTTCCTTGAATCTGCTCAGCACATCCCTGATTCAGGGCGTTCGTGCTTGGGATTTCTCTGCCGAGGGCGCATCCCCCAGACAACCTCGGGGGCCTCCCTTCCTTCGGTGCCTGCTCCGCGTCTCCTCCCTCCCTGCCCACTGGCGGGCAGTCGATCGGCTCCAGCCCCATTCCTGGCTCTTCTGCTTCCCTGTCCCACCGGTCGTTCCTTGGTCTGCAGCCTCTAGTGTGCGTGCCCCAGACAGAAGGAGCCCGCTGACTCCTGCGGATGCCCAGTCACCTGCAACAGGGCCTCACCACCGGCAGGGGCTCCAGAAAGATTTGCTGAGTGAATGAATGACTGAAGTGTGATCGGCACGCAAAAATTAAAGAGTGTGGGTTTTTCCAAAGCTTATCTCAAAAGTGCCAAAAAAAAAATCTTATCTCGTTTTTGCAGCAATCTTGAGACCTGATCAGGTATCCACCTCTCGCTCATGCGTAGGTGGGGGAGCTCACCACAATCTGGGACAGGCCGATTTTGTGATTTGTCATCTCGAAAGGGGAAGAGGTTTTAAGGTGAAGAGAAATAAAAGTAGGTGGCCTTCCTGTGGGACACGTGCTCAGAGCTCCGTGGGGCCACAGGCAACGCCCCTCCCAGCTTCCCCTCCCTCTCGGCCCCTCGCCTGCCACCTACCAGAGGCCACAGAGATGCTGCAACCGTCCCGTCAGATGAAGCTCCTTAGCTTGACGGAATACACGAAGATTGGCCATTGGACAAACGCATCTCGGGGAAACAGATGGAATTCCACACTGGCCTACATTACTTTTGGATTTCCTTTTAAACTCAAAAGTCCCCCTTGGTTAAACAAAGACTACAAGCCTAGGACGTCAAAGTAAATAACCAATAGGGCACTGGAGGACGTGACTGGAGTGGGAGGGTTACTGGGGTAGACGTACCAAGACAGAGGTCCTGACTGGACTAGGGTGTAATACAGCTCAACAGACCTTGGAATTAGATCGGCATCTGAAGCTTGGCTCTGTTGCTTGTTAACTGGGAGGTCTGTGTAAGTTACTTCATCTCTCTGGGCCTCTGCTTCCTCGTGTGCGACATATGGGGACGTAGCCACCTCCTAGGGAAGCATTTGACAGGTAGCGGATGTGACAAAGTGAAGACCTAAGAGGGGGAGGAACAGACAGGTGATGCCTAAGTCATTGTAAGAGATGAATGACGCAGATCTAATTTATGTTGGTCCAGCTTGTCAGAAGACTGTGAAAGACTTCCACTGAACAGCTAAACTACAGCTCCAGACCTGAAGCTGATAATGCCTTTTGGGAACCATCTCTTCAGAAGGTTAATAGGAGGGCTTCCCTGGTGGCGCAGTGGTTAAGAATCCGCCTGCCAATGCAAGGGACATGGGTTCGAACCCTGGTCCGGGAAGATTCCACATGCCGCGGAGCAACTAAGCCCGTGTGCCACAACTACTGAGCCTGCGTGCCACAACTACTGAAGCCCGCACACCTAGAGCCCGTGCTCCGCAACAAGAGAAGCCCCGGCTCGTCACAACTAGAGAGAGCCCAGGCGCAGCAACGAAGACCCAACGCAGCCAAAAATTAAATAAATAAATAGCCCTTTAAAAAAAAAAAAAAGGTTAATAGGAAAATTACTCATTCGGGTATGAGGTTTGCAGATACAACCATTGTGTCAGACAGTGCTTTACATAGAGGAACCCCCAAAGTGGAGGAAGTAGGTATGGAGGAACAAGAAAAGAAGAAACAAAACAGCCACAAGAGGTGGGGTGGCCTTTCCTCTTCCTACCACCTGGCGGAAATCCAGGCTAATTAAGGGGACGCCAGAGTTTCCATTAATTTGATTATTTAGCAGAGCCTAAAAACTTCCCCTTCTGAAGAGGAAAAAAGAAAATCCTTCACCTGCTATTCCGTGGAAGGAGGGGGACAAATCCAGTTCCCGCTTCCATCTGAGGTCCTCCGGTGAAGGAATTTCCCACTCCGTCCCGCCCATGCAGCACGTTCCAAGGAGCCCAGCCTTGATGCAGCTCATCCTGTATGAGAATTCCTCCCCGCCAGCCCCATTCCTCCACTCATGGGCTGATCCCTATTCTTGGTGATTTGGCCCAACACCAATGGCTGCTTCTGCTCTCATCTTCACCTCCAGACCAAAGCCATGGTGGATTCAGGAATTCATGGCAACCTTGTCTGCCCAACCCTGGCCCCAAGGAATATGCTGCACACATGACCCAAAGCCAACCTGGGTCCCTGAAGAGATACTGCTGATCTGTGACCTCTGTCTGGAGGAAAGAGGGCAGTGGGATCTCCCACGACCCAGAGCCTCGTATTCTGAACCACACAGAGGTCCACACCAAGAGACTGCTGTGGTCGACCACACTTGGCCCACAACTACCATGGTCCCCAAGTTCCTAGATTCATCAAGGACACCGAGTTGTTCCCAGGGATCCTGATTTCTCCACGCTGAACACTGCAAGATACGACTCCTTGTTAGAAGGAGGGGGTTTTCTTGACGTTAGCCCAGACTGCAGTCTCTCAGCAGCTAGAACGTCCGTTTGCCCCTGACTGAGTCTGGCCTACCCTGACTCGGCTCCATAACCAAGGACGCAGCACCTGTTCCCCTGAGGGTCGTCACCATGCGCTACAGGAGGACACACGTTAGGAGGGTCCATGTGAAACAGGAGGCCTTGCCTTGGGGAGATCCGCAGCACTGGGCCCAGCAACTCTTCCACGATTCTGATGTTGGCTGAACTGAAGAACCACTGAACTAAATGATAACAAGTTTTTTTGTTTGTTTCCTTCAAAATGTCAGTCTCAGATTGACCCTTGTACATTATACTTTTCCATGTACAACAATGTTCATTGATACTAGCAACTGATCTGAAATTACTACTTTACGCCTACATATTTTGTTTTGAAAATTTCAAAGTGTCCATATCTTAGTAGTTTGCATTTACCTTATACTTACAACTCCTCCCGCTCCCATCATCTGTGCAACTATTTTCATATATTTTACTTCTACATATGTTATAAACCCCAGTTACTATTTTTGCTTTAGTCAACAATCTTTTGAAAAGCTATAAGAAAAAACACTTTAAATATTTATTGTAATTGTTTCTGGTGCTCTCCATGTCTCTGTGTAGATCCAAATTTCCATCTGGTGTAATTTTCTACAGCCTGAAGAACTTCCTGCAACATCTCTTGCAGCACAGGTCTGTTCACATAGTTATCTCAGCTTGTTTGTCTGAAAAAGTTTAATTTTTGCTTTCAGTTTTGAAAAATATTTTGAGTGTGTACAGAAGTCTGGGTTAATAGATTGTTTTTTCCTTTGGGTACTTTAAAGGTGCCACACTATTACCTTCTAGTTTGCTGAACATCTGACAAGAAAAATCCATCGTAATTGTTTTTCTTCTTCTTTTTGTAATGTTCCCCACCCCCATCCCCACCCCCAGATGCATTCCATATTTTCTCCATGTCTTTGGTTTTTAACAGTTTAGTTATGATATGTTTAGGCAGATTTTTGTGCTTTTTGGGTTTAGGAGTCTACTTATTTATTTTTGTATTTCTACTGTCAGGGTTCTCTGAACTTCATGGATCTGGAGTTTGTTATCTTGCAGTATTTTTCGAAAATTCTTAGCCATTATCTCTTTAAATGTTTCTTCTGCTCTATTCTTTCCCTTTTATTTATTATACTGGGACTCCAACTGAATGTGTTAGATTATTTGATATTGTCCCAGAGCTCTTGTTGGCCCTGTTATAGTTTTTTTCTTCAGTCTTTTCTTCTTTTTGTGTATCACTTTTTACAACTTCTGTTGACCTATCTGCAAGTTCATTCACCTTTCCTCAGCTGAGACTAGTCTACTGATAAGCCTGCCAAAAGAATTCTTTGTTTTATATCATTTCTTTTTAATTTGTAGCATTCCTATTTGTCTCTTATAGTTTCTGTCTCTCTGTTGAAATTTCCCATCTGTTCATGCATACTATATATCTTTTTCTCTAGATAATTTAACATATTTATCATGGTGTTTTGTTTTTTTTTGTTTTGTTTTTTTATTGGCCATACTGTGCAGCTTGTGGGATCTTAGTTCCCTGACAAGGGATCGAACCTGGGCCCACGGCAGTGAAAGCGCCAAGTCCTAACTGCTGGGCTAACCAGGGAATTCCCTATCATGGTTATTTTAAAGTCCCTATCTTAGACTTCCAACATCTGGGTCATCGCTAGTTCTGGTTCTGTTGGTTGCTTTATCTGTTGGCGATGATTTGGTTTGGTTTGGTTTTGCTTTGCTTTTTAAAGTATCAACTTTGGATTGACTGCTGAAAACCGTGCATAAAGAAACAGTAGAGACCAAAGTAAGTAGTTTTTATGCTCATAACAAATCATTTTATGTGTGGTTCCAGGGGTGAGGAGGTTGTCTATCTAGTCAGGAGTCAGGCTGGGTTTGAGATTTTGGGGTCTTTAATCATTACTTCCAGTGCACTACAGGCTGCCTTTCCTTACAGTGGGTAACGTGCTGGTGGGTTTCTCTCAGTGTCCCTGCTCCATCCCCCCGCTCAGCCATTCCTGGGTCCCTGTGCCAGACCGAGGTTCTCTCTCCTGCCCCTGCCCCTCCTGCAGAAACAGACGGCTACTGTTTATGATTCGTGCTCAGCTCCTGGTGGTAGGAGGAGGGATTTTCTGTTGTCCTGAGTCTTAGGTAAGCCCTATGAATCTGGGCCTTGACATAAGGCAGGGGTCCCCAACCCCGGGGCCACCGACTGGTACCGGTCCGTGGCCTGTTAGGAACCAGGTCGCCCGGCAGGAGGTGAGCGGCAGGTGAACGAGCGAAGCTCCATCTGTATTTATGGCCACTCGCCATCGCTCGCATTACCGCCTGAGCTCCGCCTCCTGTCAGATCAGTGGCATTAGATTCTCATAGGAGCACAAATCGTACTGTGAACTGTGCATGCGAGGGATCTAGGTTGCCTGCTCCTTATGAGAATCTAATGCCTGATGACCTAGGGTGAAGCTGAGACGGTGATGCTAGTGCTGGGGAGCGGCTGCAAATACAGATTATCATTAGCAGTGAGTCTGACTGCACAGAGACCATAATAAATCAATTGCTTGCAGACTCATATCAAACCTTATCAGTGAGTGGCAAATGAAAACAAGCTCAGGGCTCCCACTGATCTGCATTATGGTGAATTCTATAATTATTTCATTACATATTACAATGTCATAATAATAGAAATAAAGTGCATAATAAACGTAATGCGCTTGAATCATCCCCAAAGCACCCCTCACCCCCACTCTGTGGAAAAACTGTCTTCCACAAAACTGATCCCTGGTGCCAAAATGGTTGGGGACCACTGACATAAGGTTTTCAAAGCATTCC
>NW_006769874.1:1220487-1224825 GCF_000442215.2 Lipotes vexillifer | reverse complement strand
TTTTCAAAGCTTTCCTGCCCCTCCTTCCCATGGAAGCTCCACTCTGCCTGTATTTGTGGTTGGTCTTGGGTGGGAGAAAGTTTCCTGTCCCGCCCCTAGCAGCAACAGATCATTGTCTGTCCTTGGACGAGAGATTTAACAGCTCTTCTCTCAGTAGCTCAAGGCTTTTGCTTCCTGGCAGAAAAGGGTAATGGGAAAAGGACAGAGTTTTATGAATGTTTCCCAGGAGCCTGAAGTCCTCGTGGGAAACTGTGCCACTGAGTGGACTCTCTCCAGGGTCCTGCCCCCAAGCACTCCTGTGATCACCTGGGGAGGCTGAAGAAAAGAGCCTGCAAGCAAGTATGAACGTCCCTGTGTCCCAGGCCCCGCTGTCTGAACCTGATCTTCCGGCCCATCTCTGGCCTTTAAGGATCCTTTGCAATCAGCTGCTCTCTTTGCCATGGTAAGACAGCCAGCTCTCTCTCCTTCCTGTGCCAAGCCTGGGATGCTTCACGCATCTCATCTCTCTTCTTCGGGGCTCTCCCTCTCTTTGGAATTCGGCCCACATAGCTGTCTTGCACCTGAAGCTCTCTGAAGGGCTTAAGAAATGCTGTGATTTGACAGATGACCTGGAGTCTCCTTGTTGTTAGGATGGGAACAAATCTCTCCTGAGGCTTCCTTCGACGTAAAAGGAGGTGGTCGTCTAACATCCGGCATTTAATACTAAACACCTGCGTGATTCCAGGGGCTGCAACAAACAAATTCAGCCCCTTTATGGAATAAGTTCACATTTTAATGTGTGTCCAATTTCCCGCATCCTGGGGTCCCAGTAAAATCCAGAAGGGCCCTGAGCAGGCTGAGGAGATGATGCACCAGGGTCAAAGCTTAGTGGGGCTGGGAGGCACCTGGAGTCACCTGGCGAGGGTGACCAGAGGCTGCAACCCAGGACGGGCAGAAGGTGAAACCAGGGGCTAGCTCTCCGGAGCAGGGCCAGATACACGAGAAGCAGCAATGAAAGCTATGAATCAAAGAAAGGAGGTGCGGTCCATATACACAATGGAATACTACTCAGCCATAAAAAAGATTGAAACCCTGCCAGTTGCAGGAACATGGATGGACTTGGAGGGTATTATGCTAAATGAAATAAGTCAGAGAAAGACAAATATTGTATGATATCACTTATATGTGGAATCTAAAAAATACAACAAACTTGTGAATATAACAAAAAAGAAGCAGACTCACCGATATAGAGAACAAACTAATGGTCACCAGTGGGGAGAGGAAAGGGCGGAGGGGCAAAACGGGGAGGGGAGTAAGAGGTAAAAAATAAGCTACAAGGGTATATTGTACACCATGGGGAATACAGTCAATATTTTATAACTATAAATGGAGTAAATAACCTTTAAACACTGTGAATCACTCTATTGTACACCTGTAACATATAATATTACAACTACACTTCAGTTAAAAAATTAGATTAATGCATAAGATGAAAGGAACAACACAAAACAAAGACAGCCCCCAAGCAGATAGTTAAAAGACTGGCCACGTGCTAAGATGGAAGCCCCCTCTCATGCATCCTGCTTCAGGAGGGTATGCTGTCCTCGGCTGGCTTACTTAGAGTGCTGCAAGCGCTGATATGCAGTCAAGATAGAGCCAGGGTGGCCGGAGAGGACGGGGCCTACGGACCCATTTAAGCAGCAGCGGCGAGAACATTCTCACATGCTTGTCCTCCGGTCATCTGTTACGGGCTGAGCTGTGTGTCATCTCTCTGTTTCATGAGGAGCCCCGAGTGTGGTCATTAGAGATCAAAGTGTGGAAGAAAGCAGAAGACATGTCTCCTCCCACCAGAAGTTTAAAATTCAGGGCTTGTGAAGCAGCCTTCTTTGATTAGCTGTGCAACAGCCCGTTCTTAAACGAGAACCCAGAAAACCATCATTTCTAATTCTGAGAGTCTCGTGCTTCTCAAATTTAAGGAGCACATAAATCCCCTGAAATCTTGTGAACGCACGGACACTGGGACCACAGCCCTGGGGTGGGCCCGAGAGTCTGCATTTCTAACAAGCTCTGGGTGACACAGTGCTGATACAGTGCAGGGACCACTCGCTGGGCAGCAAGTTTCCAGAACACAGACCGGGCGCTGATCTAGGACCCACCGAGCGCTCCTAGAAGGTCTGCAGCCCTCCCAGCTCTCCCACCACTAAATATACCCTGGGAGAGGCAAGAATGTGTAACTAGAAACTCTGCAAGTTGACTAAAAGGATGTCTCAACTTGAGGACCTGAAACTGAGGCTTTTGTGAAGGGCCTCGCTGTAGCAACCGGGACTTCCCCAGGTTTCCAGGACAGAGCTAACACACAGCAAAAGCACTAATGGAGTTCCATTAAAGCAACTATCGAGCACCCACTCTGAGCCAGACACTAAACACTTTTAGGTATGTCGCTACCCCCCCCCGTGTTCATTATTTACTTACTTTTCCACACTAATACACTCTACAAATGAATGTATTACCCTAAGCCTCGGACAAAATACAAGCCTATTGTTTGTCAATTTCAGTTTGTCTGCACATCTCTAATCCTTCCCCTAACCCCTGGAATCTACCCTCCCAGCAGAAGGACGTACCCTAGTCACTCCATTACTCACAATCCCTGAGTGTTTCTGCTGTGTGTTCTTCTATACTAAGTGACATCTCAATCAGTGGACAGAGTCGATGCTAAAGCCAACTAGACATCTGCTGCTATCGGTGAGATCTTCTAAAGTTACCACTTACTTGAAGATGTGTACACTGGGCACACATCTTAAGAAAGACCAGTTCCCAACGTAACACAGAACTCGTGGGGTCTTATTTAATATCAGATCTGTTGGCATGAAAGTTGTCACCAAAAAAAAAGTCCCTGCTGACACTTTAAATGGGAATATGGTCCATATGAACCCGTTGTCTTTTCCTTAGAGGTTTTGTGATCAGCCTCTCAGTGGCAAAAATTATTGAACACTTAATTTCTATTAGGAGCAATGACATTCAGCTTTTCACTTTAGATAAAATCACGGTTCCAGGCTCCAAGTCTCTAGGTCCCAAATCCATCTTTATCTGATCGTTAGTTCCTCGAAAAAGCTATTCCTAAAAATCACTGTAAATTCAACCGTGAAACGGTGGGTCTTGTTTGGAATTTTCCTCTGGGAATCAAAGAGGGCCACGTACCCTGCCATCCCCCAGTGCAGCGCTGCCAGAAATGCAGAGTCCTTTCACGGGCGAGGTGGAATTGCTGTGCTCAAACGCCCTGCTTCTGTATACATGTCCGTACACATGCACAGGGCAGATTCCAGCTCCCCGCCGAGCTGGTTTCCTTCGTGAACATCGAGACTGGAGGAGACCCCTCGCACGTTCAGGCAAAGCCCCTTAAGTGCTGGCGTCCAAGTAGCCACATCCTCTCTCCTCTCGTGGTGCTCCAAACGGGGGAGCCCTGTCAGCTTGCCTCCCCGAGTGATGGCAGTGTGGGCCAGGCCTGGGAGGGACACGGATCTGGGCGAGACATGAGGCTGCCACCGTAGCAGAATCTCGCTTACCCTGAGTGACCTGGTTGGTTTATCCTAAGTGACAAGCTTGGGAAACTCAAAAGGTAAACAAAGATCTCCCTAAAGAGAAATGATCTAAAATTTTCTTAACTTCTTACAACACTTCTGCAAGAGGCATTACTTCAATGGCTCCAAAGCAGGGTTATTTTAGTCCTTTCTTGCCCTTTGAAGAGAGTGGGCTCCACCTCCTAGAGGGTATAAGAAAAGCTGCACTCAGTTCTGGGTGCCATGCCTGGGTCCCTACCTCTGCACCCAGCAGTGTGCTAATAAGCACTTTGCATGGGTAATCTGCTGTTTCCTCCACACACCTACGAGGAGGAAACATTACAACTGAGAGCAGAGAGGAAACGTGCCCACAGTCACATGGCCAGGAAGTAATGAAACCAGGATCGGACCCCAGGACTCCGTTATGTTCTTAGTAAATGGAGTACTTACAACATACTGACTTATCTATACCCACACCCTACGTACAGAAGACATACCATCTGGAGATGCTGACTTTATACTGGTGGCCCCACAGATCTTTGTTAAAATCCACACATATTGCTTAGGAATAATAAGTCTTGGAAAACAGAGGTGAGGGGGAAGACGATGAACTGAGAAGCCACTGTGTGCTGGATGCGGCTTTCTTGCTTAGTATTCACAACCTTTATGCCAATGAGGTGCTATCTCCATTTTACAGATGCACAAATTGAGGCTTGGAGGGAGATTAAATAACTTGGCCCTAATACATGTACTGCATATCAGAATTAGATTTCAATCCAAAATCTGTCCTTTATGTGGCCCA
>NW_006769874.1:1186289-1220477 GCF_000442215.2 Lipotes vexillifer | reverse complement strand
CCTACACGTGATGGTGCAAGGGGTTTCAGAAGTGGATTACAAGAAAGCCAAGTTTTTCTGGAGGTTGCTAGAAAGATCCGGTGCCTGGCCAGCTGCATCGTGAGGAATAAGGCCACGGGACACACCAGGGAGGAGAAACGCTGTAAAGGGAGCCGAAGAAAGCTCGTCTGCTTCGTCTTTCCATCCCACGGCCAGGCCCAGGCCAGAGCAGAGCTGCTTTGTCTCCCTCTCCGATCTGACTGAAATCAGAGTACTTTTAAGGGGAGTACTCAAATCGGGTACCCTTAAGGAGAAATCAGAAATTTAACTGGTTTTTTGATAAACTGATGAAGTTTTATTTTGGACAGAAAAAGGCAACTTAACTGATGGCCAGTTTTCCCACTAACTCTATTCTCCCCTCTTCTTCCTGGACACAAGGCACTCAGCTGGGGAACGAACTTTCAAAAACTGGAGAATCAGACCTGATTTCTATCGTGGTTACTTTTAACTACGAATCAAGTAATGTTAACTAAACTACACTAAACTAACTAAACTAAAACTAAACTTAAAACTAAACTTAAAATATGTAAAATAGCTTATTAATATTTTTATACTTTTTGCATGATGATGTATATTGGGTTATATAAATGTGTTTTTGCATAAATGTTGGATCTGTTGTGTTTGAGAAAAATCTATTATTAAAATTAGTTTTACCTGAAAAAAAAAAAAGAAGCATTATTATAGTGGCTACTTTGACGTCTTCGTCTGAACATTAAGATTATTAATTAATGGATTTGCATTTTAAGCATTTTCTGTGTCAAAGTTTCCAAATCGTTTATTTAAAGGTAAAATTTAATTAACGAGAGCACTCCACCTATGAGTCATCTTACTAAGCAGGGCTTTACCTCATACAGGTATGGCTGAACAAAGGCTGATGGACAAGGATACCTACAGTATGGTTGCTATTATATAACAGAACACGCACTTAGCATACAAATTATTTCTAAAACCACAGAGGCCAAACCACAGTGGAAAATTCAGCTACTCTGGAGAGAAGCAGCAAGATTATGTTCTGCACATTTCCCTACTCAGGTGTATGCATTCTAAGGTGGCCTATATTTCTAATGCTTCTTCAAGCCCACACGGTGAGTTAGTCTCTATGAAAAAAATGTGTATTTTTGGAGAGTTTGCCTCTTTGGCCCTGTATTCAATCTCACAGACAGGCTTTGAATATTGGGAGATATTTAAACTATTTCACAGCACTACAGATTTCACTCCTTTTTCAACATGCAAAGACAGACCTCAGAGAGTCCTGGAATTTTTTATCAACTCATTTTTTGAGAATTACTTAAGGAGTAGACATCACCTATAAAAACAGCCTGATATATATATGTACACCTCCCTCCCTGCCTTTTGGATTCTAGTAACCTCAGAACTGGACGAGGGAAAATCTGCTGGATCTTATATCTTGCAGCAAGCAATTTAGTAGATTATTTTGTCCACACCGCAGCAGTTGAGAATATTTCTTCCCAGGAAGTTTCTGTGGCTAATTGATCCCGAAAAGTCAATCACTGAGAGAAGTGATAAGACAACTGTGTATGGTGGGTCATTACTGTATCAGCTGATGGCCCAGTCTCCTAAGAGGAAGACAAAGACAGCTTCACATTCCTTCCCTGCAAGAATCATCGATCCCCGCGCCCCGCCCCCACCGCACTCTCCCTCCTGGGGTCCAGCCCTTGCGTTTTCCTGCCCCCTCCTCCCGACCCATTTCTCTTTTTCACTTTCTCCCTTGTCTGTCTCCTGTGCTCTCCCTCTCCATCCTTACTTGACCATAATGAATCAACCGACATTTATTTCTTTGTTCTTACAAAGTTGGCCATTTTATAGACTTACAGTGTTATAAACTTACAGAGTGTCTAAACACTCTATTGCCAAGTTTTTAGAGTCTACTATTTTCTCAAGTAAAAAATTTTAAAGCTTCTCTGCTGTTTCTTAGGAGATCCATTGCCAAATATCTGTATAAGCCCATGGTAATTACTCTTTTCTTTTACAAAGAAATGGAAATAGCTGCAGATAAACTGCACCTCCTTCTCTGGTGCTAAGACTTCAGAATGCATACTGGGTAAATGACCTAGTTTGACTCGCTCCTACTACTAGGCATATCACAACAGATGATGTTATTTAATACCTAAACATGACACAAAACAAGACACAGTTTTAGGTGGGTGGGTTTTTTCGGGGGGAGTGCTGCTTTTAATACATTAATTTTAGTAATTACTCTCAGTAACTTTGAACAAGACTCACTAGACAATAGTATGCACACAATGTTTTCTTAGAATATGCTGGCTGACCGCTGAGAAGTCCCATCTGCTTTCTTTACAAAACGTTGCTTTCTTCTGCCCAGCGGTTACACCTTCAGGGCAGCATGCTGACGCAGCAACAGAGGCACGCAGCCCAGCAGCTTCCCCCAGGGCAGCTGTTAAAGGAAAATTCTTCTTTTCAAATATTAGAACTTGATTATATGTCATGGGCGGATAAGTGGCTTTCCATTCCCCCCTCCTCAGCCCCTGAGGCACCCTGAGAGGCCTGGGCTCCTACAGCCCAGTGTGAAAACACGGAACCAAGGGTCCAGCACCCTCAGCTGACTCGTGAGAGGCAAAGTCCACAGAAGGGGCCGAGCTGAGAGGTCCAGAACCCAGTTAGTTTGACTACAGCCCAGGATTCCTTCTTTCAAACAGACCACTTCCAGTTTCCAATGAGCATTCGTTCCTCATTATGTTTGTTTGCTAATTCCGCCTAAAATACATATCCTACTGGGCAAAAATTGACCAGTTCTTTTTCCTGAGGCTCATTTGAACACCTATGTTAACACCTAAATATTTTGACTTAGCACTTAAAGCTCAGAATATTTTGGTCACCAACTTTCTAGAAAATGGCGAGATTTCATTAAACAATCATTTGGTAATGGTAAATGGTAATGGATAGGTCAATGAAGCCATTTAAATGTTCATTTACTATGATTTACCTTGATTATATACAAACTCCTTCCCAACTGATACAGAGTACAACCAAAGAAAATTACTAAAGCTTCACTTTCTGAAAGACATTTCAAAAAGTTCACTGGTAAGTCAGTGGGTTAACATTCATCTTTTTTGGTAGAAACATGCGTACAGAAGTGTAGAAAGCAAGGGGCCAACCTCCAAAAGTCGGCTCATCTCCTAATTTACTATTTCAACTCTGCTTCCTGCTCTGAGGCTTTGCAGCACGTATACCACATCACCCTTTGGATTCATAATTCTGTACATGTTCACAGTTTCGTGAAAGATCATAGACCGCTATGAAAGGTTGCTGCCTAAACTTTATTTAAATTCAAGTGGAGTAATCCAAATTGTGAGAAATCACAGTAAATGACACAGAATATGACAACTTCACCAAAGTCTGAGGTAAAAATGGGGGTACCCTGAGTCATTTTGAGATACGACGCCTAGAACAGGCAGCCTGGTAATAGGTAAGGAATGAATCGGGATACACTGTTGACTAACAGATGCACGGTAGGGGGGTTTCATTCGCTGCAGAGTTGTCAACTGGAAGTTCACAGATCCCCCTCTAGAAATAGCTCAGGGTATCCTATCCACTAAGAGAGGCACAGTTCCCTTTCCATATGTTTTCCTGCCTCTCCACCTCACTTTATGGACATGGGTTCTCTAAAAGACATAAAATTATATAAAGTAAAAATTATAACAGGTAATTCTTGGATTTGTAACACATATAGAGGTAATAACAATAACAGCACAAAAACAAGGGAAGAGGGAATAGAGCTAGACAGGAAACATGTTTCTATATCTCAGTGGAAATAATTTGGGATAAACCTAAAAAGATTCTTATAAGTTGAGAAGTATATTGTAAGCCCCAGAGCAACCACTAAGAAAATAACTTTAAAAAGATACTGATGATACATAGGAGGGTTGTTAAGAGTGCAGACCACAAGAGTAATTCCTCATCACAAGAAGAATTTTTTTCTTTTTATTTTATCTATGAGTTGATGGATGTTAACTTGACCTACTCTGGTAATCATTTTACAATACATGTAAATCAAACCATCATGCTGGACTTAGCACCTTACACTTACATAGTGATATATGTGGAAAATACACACACACACACACACACACACACACACACACAGTGAACAGATAAGGAATCACAGTTACACTAGAAAAGATACACTTAATGCAAAACAAAGCAGCAAAGAACAGAAAAACAAAAAATACATGACACATATAGAAAACAAAAAATTTAAATTGCAGCCATAAATCAAACTATATCAATAATAATGCTAACTCTGAATGGATTAAACAATCCAATCAAAAGGCAGAGGTTATCAGACTGCACTGAAAGAAAACAAAAAAGATCCAACTATATGCTGTGTACATGAGGTAAACTTTAGATTCAGAGATACAAACGGGCTGAAAGGAAAAGGTACATCATGCAAACAGCTACCATAAGAGCAAGAATGGTTAAACTAATATCAGGCAAAATGATTTAAAAAGGACAAAAAAAATTGCTAGAGATCAAGAGAGACATTTTATAAGGATAAAAGGGTCATCCATCAGGAAGATGTAACAATCACCTAATAAGAGAATTCCAAAATACAGGCATTTTGGACAGAATGAGAAAATTGAAGGAAGGAATAGATTGTTAAACAGTAACAGCTGAAGATTTCAATGCCCCCTTTTCAATAGTGGACAGAAAAACTAAGAATAAGATCAAGGAAACAGAAAACTTGAACAGCACTATTAACTAACTAGACTTAAAAGACGGCTATAGAACATGCTACCTAACAGCAGCAGGACACACCTTCTTAAGTGCACATGAAACATGCTCCAAATGCAAACCCAAACCCATACCACAATGTGATACGACTTCACATCCACCAGGGTTGCTATATTTAAAAAGAGAAATAGGGCTTCCCTGGTGGCGCAGTAGTTGAGAGTCCGCCTGCCGATGCAGGGGACACGGGTTCGTGCCCCGGTCCGGGAAGATCCCACATGCCATGGAGCGGCTGGGCCCGTGAGCCGTGGCCGCTGAGCCTGCATGTCCGGAGCTGTGCTCCGCAACGGGAGAGGCCACAACAGTGAGAGGCCCACGTACAGCAAAAAAAAAAACAAAAAACGAGAGAGATAATAATGAGTGTTGGTAGAAGAAGCTTTTGACAAATTTCAACATGCATTTATAATAAAAACTCTCCAGAAAGTGGGCATAGAGGGAACCTACCTCAACATAATAAAGGCCATATATGACAAACCCACAGCCAACATCGTTCTCAATGGTGAAAAACTGAAACCATTTCCTCTAAGATCAGGAACAAGACAAGGATGTCCACTCTCACCACTATTATTCAGCATAGTTTTGGAAGTTCTAGCCACGGCAATCAGAGAAGAAAAAGAAATAAAAGGAATACAGATTGGAAAAGAAGACGTAAAACTGCCATTGCTTGCAGATGACATGATACTATACATAGAGAATCCTAAAGATGCCACCAGAAAACTACTAGACCTAATCAATGAATTTGGTAAAGCTGCAGGATACAAAAGTAATGCACAGAAATCTCTTGCATTCCTATACACTAATGATGAAAAATCTGAAAGAGAAATTAAGGAAACACTCCCATTTACCACTGCAACAAAAAGAATAAACCTACCTAAGGAGACAAAAGACCTGTATGCAGAAAACTATAAGACACTGATGAAAGAAATTAAAGACGATACAAACAGATGGAGAGATATACCATGTTCTTGGATTGGAAGAATCAATATTGTGAAAATGACTATACTACCAAAAGCAATCTACAGATTCAATGCAATGCCTATCAAATTACCAATGGCATTTTTTTACAGAAGTAGAACAAAAAATCTTAAAATTTGTATGGAGACACAAAAGACCCCGAACAGCCAAAGCAGTCTTGAAGGAAAAAAATGGAGCTGGAGGAATCAGACTCCCTGACTTCAGACTATACTACAAAGCTACAGTAATCAAGACAATATGGTACTGGCACAAAAACAGAAATGTAGATCAATGGAACAGGATAGAAAGCCCAGATATAAACCCACGCACCTATGGTCAACTAATCTATGACAAAGGAGGCCAGGATACACAATGGAGAAAAGACAGTCTCTTCAATAAGTGGTGCTGGGAAAACTGGACAGCTACATGTAAAAGAATGACATTAGGACACCCCCTAACACCATACACAAAAATAAACTCAAAACGGATTACAGACCTAAATGTAAGACTGGACACTATAAAACCCAAAGAGGAAAACATAGACAGAGCACTCTTTGACATAAATCACAGCAAGATCTTTTTTGATCCACCTCCTAGAGTAATGGAAATAAAAACAAAAATAAACAAATGGAACCTAATGAAACTTAAAAAGCTTTTGCAAAGCAAAGGAAACTACAAACAAGACAAAAAGACAACCCTCAGAATGGGAGAAAATATCTGCAAACGAATCAACAGACAAAGGATTAATCTCCAAAATATATAACAGCTCATGCAGCTCAATATTAAAAAAACAAACAACCCAATCAAAAAATGGGCAGAAGACCTAAATGGACAGTTCTCCAAAGAAGACATACAGATGGCCAAGAAGCCCATGAAAAGCTGCTCAACATCACTAATTATTAGAGAAATGGAAATCAAAACTACAGTGAGGTATCACCTCACATCAGTTAGAATGGGCATCATCAGAAAATCTACAAACAAGAAATGCTGGAGAGGGTGTGGAGAAAAGGGAAACCTCTTGCACTGCTGGTGGGAATGTAAATTGATACAGCCACTATGGAGAACAGTATGGAGGTTCCTTAAAAAACTAAAAATAGAATTACCATATGACCCAGCATACCCGCTCCTGGGCATATACCCTGAGAAAACCGTAATTCAAAAAGACACATGCACCCCAATGTTCACTGAAGCACTATTTACAATAGCCAGGACATGGAAGCAACCTAAATGCCCATCGACAGACAAATGGATAAAGAAGATGTGGCACATATATACAATGGAATATTACTCAGCCATAAAAAGGAACGAAATTGGGTCATTGTAGAGACGTGGATGGATCTAGAGACTGTCATACAGAGTGAAGTTAAGTCAGAAAGAGAAAAACAAATATCGTATATTAACGCATGTATGTGGAACCTAGAAAAATGGTACAGATGAACTGGTCTGCAGGGCAGAAATAGAGACACAGATGTAGAAAACAAATGTATGGACACCAAGAGGGGAAAGTGGCAGGGAGGTGGTGGTGATGGGATGAATTGGGAGATTGGGATTGACATGTATACACTCATATGTATAAAATGGATAACTAATGAGAACCTGCTGTATAAAAAATAAAATTCAAAACTTCAAAAATAAAATCACATCCACCTTCATCACACACACACAAAAAAATGAGTGTTGGTGAGCATGTGGAGAAACTGGAAGCCTCACAGACTTCTGGCAGGGATGTAAAATGGTGCAGCTGCTGTGGAATGCAGTTTAGCAGTTCCTCGAAATACTAAACATGGGGTTATCATATGACTCAGAAATTCCACTTCTAGGTATGTACCCAAGAGAAAACGTTCTGCCAGAAACTTGTATGTGAATATTGTGCGAATATTCTTAGTAGCATTATTCATAACAGCAAAAAGTGGAGACAACTCAAATGTCCATCAGCTTACGAACTGACATATCAAATATGGTATATCCATACAGAGTATCATTCGGCAATGAAAAGAAATAAAGTAGTGATAGATGCCGTGACATGGATGAACCCTGAAAACATTATGCTAAGTGAAAGCAGCCAGTCACGAAAGAACACATATTATAACATATTGTATAATTCCATTTATAATAGAGGCCCAGAATAGGGAACTCTCGAGAGTCAGGAAGTGGTTGTCTTGGGGGAAGGTCGGAGGGGTGGGGAAAGGGGAGAATGACTGCCCATGGGTATGCGGTTCTTTTTGGTGGTGATGAAAATATTTTAAAACTGACTCTGGTGACGGTGGCACAACTCTGTGAATAGACTAAAAACTGTTGAACTGTATACTTGACATGGGTGAACTGCATGGTGTGTACATATCTCAATAAAGCTGTTTAAATTACTGGAAAGTGACAGGAGCTACATTACGGCATGTTCCGGCCTGCAATGCACACCCTGACCATTTTCTGGCCCCGAAGTTTGTCTTTGGTGAGTTACACCCAGCAACTGGGTGTGGGACGGTAGGCTGCAGATAAAATATTTCTTTATTTCTGCATGGTTAGGGCTTACAGAACAAATTTTACTGGGACCTTGGACAAAGGGCAGATCTTTACTGAATAGAGATTCACCTTTCTCATGGTCTGTGCTTATATTTCAAAAGGGTTTGAGACCCTGGAGCCACGGAGATATTCCAGCAATCTCTCCTCCTGGAGACATTTAATTACATTCCAAAGAGTAAGAACCCAGGAGCCTTCCCCCTTTCTTCCTGAGGAGGATTTATTTATACTGGGAGAATCAAGTTGCTTTCCCTCTCTCAGGAGGAGAGAGGCAACAATGTGCATATAAGCCTGCAGATTCTTATGTCAGGGTTTCTCACCTACAGTACAGACCCCCGAAAGGGGTAAGGTGACAGCAATCTGGACCTCACCACCTCACCACAGAAGGGGGAAAAACTAGAGCAAAGGAAACAAATCTGGTTATTGCTCTTAGGGATAATCAGTCCCCACCCAGGAAACCCCAGCTCGACTTTCAGGACAACACAAATAAACATGGGCGTGGAAAAATTACCAAGGTATGTCCACTCCGGCCCTCGCCACCATCAGAATCAAATCTAGGCCACTGTACAGATTTCAACCAAAACTTCAATGCAAATTACTACCCGATCTGTCTGCAGTGAGCAGCCCCACTCCTCAGACTCCACAACTTGCTCTCTGAACTACGTCCTGGTTCTGCTGGTGGATAGAAGCCCTGTGTTCTGCTCATCTTGTCAGAAAATGCTGAGGTCCCGCCTCTACAACTTACACAGTCTTACCTGTAAAAGAGGAATAAGTAATTCCCCCTGAGCTGTTGGGGGCATCACATAGAGGAGCATTTGTCACTGACCTAAAGGGACGGCAGTGACTGAAACAAAGTTCCTGCCTTGTGAACTCCCATCCTCCTGGGAGAGCGCTCCACCAACTGAAAATGTTGTCATCAGCTGTTTTTGTCTATTACTATGAATGGCGGTTATTAGTAACTGCCATTAGTAACAGTTCCCAATGCAAATTATTTGTTTAAGAGGCAAGGTAAAAACAAATGAGAATACATCTATCATTCCCTACATTTCTCTGGTATGTACTAAACAGTCTTGCTGGCTGAGAAACTTTCAGGGAGGGGTCTTTATAAACGTCAAATTTAATACAGTCTGATTTCTGATGAAGGAGCAAAGGCAGTTCGGTGGAGAAGGGATAGTTTTTTCTCCACTGGTGCTCGAACAACTGAGCATCCAATATGTATAGGGTTGGCCAAGAAGTTTGTTCGGGTTTTTCCATATGATGTTATGGAAAAAATAAAATTAAAAAATAAAAATCCTGCTGCGGTACCACCAGGCTGTTTCTTTACCCATCTTCCTAGACTCCTGCCTAGTTTTACGCCTGATTCTCCATCCTGTATCTTTCCAAGAAACTGCATTTCTGTCTAAGTTAGGGATAGACTGAGACTGTTGTCTGCAACCAGGAAGCTTGCCGTTAAACCAGAGGGTACAAAGCAAGGAGCTGACGGCAGCAGGCTGCCGAGTGCCTCCGTGACGCTGAAACCCCTGGAGCAGGCGTGATGCCCGGGAGACGACCAGATGTGTCCCTCTGGACGGGTAGCCAGCAGACCGCATGCCCGTTGCGTGAAGGCTTGTGAGAACGGGGAGAAGACGGGTGCCAACGGCACTGCGGACTCTCCCACCAAAGGTTCTCAGGATTCAAGTTTCATGAAGAAACTTTCAATATTTCTCATTTGATCTATAGAATCTGCTCAAATTTCAGACGCCTACATATTTTCAATGACCAACGCTCCTTGATAACAGACTTAAACTGTTTTTCCGTCTCCACTGTTTCCTGTTGGCTAGACTCCTAGCCTACTGACTAGGGCGGGGCCTCGCTTAGCAGCCTGTAACATCTGGGATTACCTTCTGCTAGAGGAGGGATACGAAATGACCTATAAAAGCTAGCTATAAACATACATACTCTGAATAGACACAAGAGCCCAGCAAACTATAAATTTTAAAAGTCTGACAGATCGGCCGGCCCGGACCTAGGGGAGGAGGGCCGAGGGCGCTGGAGTGAAAACAAATCTGCGGCGACGCCAACACGGCGGGCACGGTGGGCGGGAGACGGAGCTCTGTATCCACTTTGTCCCCGTGAACTGCCCTTTGGTGGAGGAGGGAGTTAGCAGCCCCAACTGGCGGGCTCTGATTACTGGTGCCACCAGGCTTCTTGGCAGAGCTGTGTACTAAGAATTTCAGCAGAATAATCGGCATGCCGTTGGCTGTGGTTTAAGAAGAGCAAGACCAAAATCTGAGCAGCTTCATCTCTTGGAGTCTGAAGCGGTTCATCACACCATTTATGATTTCCAGCCCCATGTCCTAGTACATTGTGCAGCACAGAGAAGGCCGGATGTTGTCGAAACTCAGCCGGATGCTGCTTCGCAACCTGATGTGGATGCTTCCGGGAACTCGGTGAAGAAAGCAGCTGCAATCGGAGCATTTCTAATCTACATTAGCTCCGATTACTTTTTGCTGGAACAAGCCCACCTTATAGAGAGGAAGACGTACCAAGTCCCCTAAATCTATATGGCAAAACAAAACTAGAAGGAGAAAGGGCCGTCCTGGAGAACAATTTAGGAGCTGCTGTTTTGAGAATTCCTGTCCTGTATGGAGAAGTTGAAAAGCTTGAGGAAAGTGCCATGACCGTTATGTTTGCTAAAGTGCAGTTCAGCAACAAGTCTGCGAACAGGGACCACCGGCAGCAGCGGTTCCCCACACACGTCAAAGATGTGGCCACTGTGTGTCGTCAGTTATCACAGAAGAGGATGCTGGATCCATCAGTTAAGGGAACCGGTCTGGCAGTGAACTAGACGACTAAGTATGGAATGGAGTATGCAACTGCACACGCCTTCAAGCTCCCCAGCAGCCACTTAAGACCGATAACTGACAGTCCTGTCTTAGGAGCACAACGTCTGAGAAACGCTCAGCTTGACTCCTCCAAATTGGAGACCTTAGGCATTGGCCAGTGAACACTGGCCAATTGGAATTGGAATCAAAGAATCACTCTGGGGCTTCCCTGGTGGCGCAGTGGTTGGGAGTCCGCCTGCCGATGCAGGGGGCGCGGGTTCGTGCCCCGGTCTGGGAGGATCCCGCGTGCCGCGGAGCGGCTGGGCCCGTGAGCCATGGCCGCTGAGCCTGCGCGTCCGGAGAGGCCGCAGTGGTGAGAAGGCCGCGTACCAAAAAAAAAAAAATCACTCTGGCCTTTCCTCATTGACAAGAGATGGAGACAAACGGTCTTTCATTAGCATTATGTGTGGTGGTGGTGGTGGTGTTTAAATGAGAAGCATGTGGCACTTTTTAAAGAAAAAAGGAAACAGTTCTGTGCGAGTAATTGTG
This sequence comes from Lipotes vexillifer, assembly GCF_000442215.2. Classification (NCBI taxonomy): domain Eukaryota; kingdom Metazoa; phylum Chordata; class Mammalia; order Artiodactyla; family Lipotidae; genus Lipotes; species Lipotes vexillifer. The sequence goes on along the minus strand of NW_006769874.1, from coordinate 1,208,844 downwards.
AGTAATGATCTTTCAGGTGAATGATGCTCTTACACTGGTGAAACTGTCTAAGGAAACCAAGGACAATAATGCCTTGTTTAAAGTAATGAGCTTTCTGTTCATCATTTTGTTCTGGCTTAACTTGCTGTTTGAATATAGTAAATTATGATTCTCAAATATTTGAGAGCCAGGATGAAACACGTCTGCTGTAGACTTTTTTTTTTGGATGAAATGCATTGTTCATTCCTATAAATAACCTCCACATTTTCAGGACTTTTGCATCTGTTGGTCCTTTTATGTTTTAAAGTGTGTTAAATAGTATAAAAATCATTGGTGTTCATTATTTGCTTTGCTTGAGCTCAGATCAAAATGTTTGAAGAAACTTTATTTTTGCAATTTAAGTGTAGTTTTTATGCTTGAGATGTTTCAACTTGTTATGTATGTTGGAACTCCTGCAGCTTGATGCCTCCTGCTTTTGTAGCGGTGAACCGTGAGCAACGTGTGTATGTGTATGTATTTTTTTTAATATGTATGAAACTGTCCTTTTCACTCCATGTCACCAAGTGATATTCCATATGTGTGGTTATACTAATAGTAATGGGCCTTGTAAGTCTTTTGACCATTCATGAATAATAATAAATATGTACTGCTGGCATGGTAAAAATATAAAAAATAAAAATAAATAAATCTGACAAATACCACAAACATCGCAAAATACAGGAAAATAAATATTTTCATTAACTGCCTGCTGTATTTTTGTAATACATTTTTCCTACATTGCTTTAATGGCACACTTTCTGATGTCACCTCTTCATATCAGAATGACTTTTAAAAATATCTTTCTATGGAGATAAAAAAATAATTTTACTCTAGAATGATCAAAATGGTTTTTCAATTACTGACATATTTGAAGAGTTTCATCGATGGATGAATTCAATTACAATTCATTTTGGAAATGTCATGTATGTAAGTTTTAGAACTGTCAAATACTGGAAACCTTCTTCGAGTTCATTTTTCACATGAGTTTGGAATTTATAGCATTTCAATTTTTTTTCAGTGACTAGTAACATTTTAGTAACGTACATGCTCTCTTTTAATTATGTCCATTCACCAGTTTTTCATTAATGTTCTTGTCATACAGTGTATCATAGTGTTAATATGGTCTTCATCAATATTTTGTGTCAAATCAGTAGTAAATGTAAATGTTTTTACAGTGTATTTATATGATGCACTCCTCTTCATTCATTGGGTTATCGAATAATACAAGAGCCTAGTGATTATTTCTATTCAAAATCTAACTCATGAATTACGACATGTGGTATGATCTGAGCAAGTATTCTGTTACAATTAGCTTTTAATGTCGGGATAACTTCTGATCTTCCATCATCTTCATCACAGATTCCCAGCAGTAAGACTGAACAAAGACGCTCATCCTGTAAATTCAAGCTTGAACCTCACCCCTTAACAGCTCAGTCTGTAGTGCACTAAGAAATTACTTTTTAATCCCATAATTCTCTTGTGAAAGGGATTACAACGCATTTTGGGGTGTTAAAATCATAGTTGATATAAATTTTTATGGCATACTGTGACTTCTCTAACAGTCTGGGTGTTTTTCTTTCCATTACCACACCAGGTCTCCTTTAAGTGGTGGTGTGCAGTCACAGCTAGAAACCCCCGTTGGGACACCACTGACAGGGACACAAGGAAAAGCCAGACCATGAACACGTGACACTGCGGGTGGCTCGAGGTGCGGGGGAGAAGGCTTGGTGGGAAGTGGCATCTGAATCAGGCCTCGAGAGAGGAACAGAAATTCATGTGCCATTTTACCCAAGGCGCTCTCTCTTCTCCTTACCCCCACGTCCAAGCTAAACTGCGTCCCGTGACTCTTACCTTCTGAGTAGAAAAAACGTGAATATTTACTGAGTGTTATCTGCCAAGAACACTGCTCAACACTCTGCATACGTTACTTATGTTACACAACAACCGCCCCGTTCGGTCAGGCAGTATTCACTCCCCCTTGTACGGATGAGCAAACTGAGAACACTGATAATAAATAACTTGCCTAACAGCACTCAGCCAGGAAGTTAGGTGTCCAGGATCCTGATCTGTGCAGTGGCTGCAACATGTACACCCAATCCCTCTGCTACTCAACCTCCTGCACCTCTGCTGCCCCACACTTCCTTGCTGGTGACACCCTTCCTTCTCAGAAAGGCCCTTGGCTCATTCCCCGTGAGTCCGGCAACCCTGGGCAGAACCCATCAGCCCACCAGTTTCCAGGGAACCAAAGTCCAAAGATCATCTCGAACATCATCCTTCCGGTGGTCCTGCGTGTAACCTTCTCACAGGGCCCGTGAGCAGCACGCGGTGGCACAGATGTGGTATTTCCCAAGTCCCCGTTACCGACAGTGCACAGAGCATGCGCACCGGCACAGCACCTGGCTCCCAGCACCGTAAACGTTTGTAAACACCTGCTGGAATTCTGGTATACCTCCCCCACAACGGGATGTGTGGGGAGTCAAAGGGACAGATGACAAGTACCTGGCACACCGAGGAGACAAAACACTTGCTTCCTCTAACCTGGGCCTTGAAAGAGGAGAAAGGGTAAGCGTAGCCCAGGTGTGTGCAATGGGGAAGAGGGGTCACGGAAGGTGGCCCCCAGCCAAAGAGCCAACACACCTGGGGCTGCAGGAGCACCTGCCACCAAGGCCCAACACCAGACTAAGGATGGTGGGTACAGCACAGCATTCTGTATACCAAAATTTAAACATAAGGTCAGATAAAAAATCACACATCACATGGACTGAGACAGAAGGGGGAGAGAAATGCTAAATGCCTGAAGTAAAAAGGGAACTCATTCATCAAAAATTTCCATTTCAGAAGAGCTACCATTCAGTTTTACAAGCTATAAATGATTTAAAAGAGAGATTAAGATCCATATCTAATAGTCTAGTGATTTATAAAACATGCCCAAATTGGCTTCTGGCAACTAGAAGTGTTTGAAAATTAAAAATTTACAGGAAAAATAATTTCATCATCAAATCGGAAGATTTCATAAATTGCCAGAACAACTAACTCAGGTGAAAATATCAGAAATGGCCCCTGTATATAAGGCGTGGCCCAGACACCTCTGTCCTGCTGCTCCCCTGTCCCTATTCCTCTCCATCCACCCTGAGATGCAGGCCCGGGGACCCCCCGCCCTCTCTTCTCCTTCCTGGTTCCGGGGAAGCAGGCCCGACTTTACCCAGAGTCACCATTCTGCAGAGGCAAAGCCCTGGTAAAGGCCCAGTGTGCTCCAGACGGTGGGGAGGGGTCCACAGGTCCCCTCCCACTGCCGGTAGCAGCACAGACTGCCCCGCGGAGACGTGACGGAAGACTGATGCCACGTGAGAGGCCAGACCCATCTTACCTTGCTTTGCGATCCATTTCCTACAAGGCAGGAAGGTTGCTTTTTTCTTGTTTTTTCCATCAGGGTAGAAATTCTCTGCTCAAAATTCACTTTCCCTCCTAACTTTGTAGTTACTGCTCTATTACTTGTAGCATCCAGTCAGGCAATTTCATTCTCATTCCTTTAAACTGATCTTGGAAGAGTCTTTTTTGCACACTAATCAGGATCCACCCAGCTGTGGGCCTGGCTTTCACTCATCCAGACACTCAGGTGTCTCTGAACCTATGCCGGTTTCTGCCAATGTTTCCTGCCTCAGTTTTAACCCTGTGGATGGACAGGTAGCTGCTGCAGTCCTCAGTCAATCCTCTGTCCACATATCCTGACAATTCTGTTTCCACCTTGGTCTTTTTGCTACACATGCAGGGAGTTCTTTACCTTTGAGGTTACTAATTTTTTTTTTTTTTTTTGCATTATCCCATCATTCAATCCGTCCACCGAATGACTTGGCACAACAATTTTTTAATCAAAAATCATTCTGGGGGCTTTCCTGGTAGCGCAGTGGTTAAGAATCCGCCTGCCAATGCAGGGGACACAGGTTCGAGCCCTGGTCCGGGAAGATCCCACATGCCACGGAGCAACTAAGCCCGTGTGCCACAACTACTGAGCCTGTGCTCTAGAACCCGCGAGGCACGACTACTGAGCCCGCGTGCTGCAACTACTGAAGCCCACACGCCTAGAGCCCATGCTCCGCAACAAGAGAAGCCACAATGAGAAGCCCGCGCACCACAGGAAAGAGTAGCCCCCGCTCACCACAACTAGAGAAAGCCCGCACGCAGCAACAAAGACCCAACGCAGCCAAAGATAAATAATTAATTTTAAAAGATCATTTTGATTGCACCTTTTTCATAGCGGCCTTTTTTCGGTACAAACATTCTCAAATCTCAAGTAGTGCAATTAGGTTTTTACTTTAAAATTACTTTGTTCTCTGAATCGTTTCCCCCAAGAAAAGCCACTCTGTTGGTTCATCTCAGCCTTTGTCACATGCTGTTCACTTTCCTCCTCCATCCAGTGTGGATGACCCAGGAGACTGGCTGCCCTCATTTCCTCTGCACTTGTTTCCACCAAATACGCCCCTTCGTACAGTGGGGGCTGGCAGTGTAGACCGTGTCAGGAGGGCAGGGTAGGTTAGTGTGCAAGGGCAGAGACCAGGTGGGGTCCCAGGCAGCCCGAGGCCAAGTCCAGGAGGGTCTGCACCTAGGCCGTGGGGTGTGCTCTTCCCCAGGTGAGCGCTGCCCTCCGGCACGTCCAACGGGGCCGTCAGTGCACGACCTCGAACCCCGCTGCTGCCCTGTGCCAGTGTCCACACTGAGCCGCAGACAGGAGGCCTGCCCACGTCGGTCAGGAGCAATGCTCCGACCAGCCTGGGGGGGCGGGGCAGCCAGGCCCGCTGTCCCTGAGCCACTCCTCAGACTTGAAGCTGGGGATTCCCTGGGTTCAGGGTAAGGACGGCTGACCGCCTGAAAGCGTGCCATGTCGTCCTCGGGCGGCAGCTGCCCAGCCCCAGCCTGCGCTTCCCAGACCCCTGGATCTGTGCATGTGGTCGCCTTGGATCCTCACCGGGCACGTACTGGGGCTGACTTCCGCTCCAGGCACCAGGGATACACACTGCCTACAAAGTCCCTGCTCCAACGGAGCTTATGGATGATAACCCAGCGCATCTCAGACAGCAATGAGAGATGAATAAAATACACAGGGCAAACGTGACAGTGATGGGGCGGGAGGGAAAACGGTCATCCCCTTCCGGCTGGAGCTTCTCCGAGAACGGGACGGGAACAAGCCAGCCCGGCAGGATTCTGCGGGAAGGACGATCCAGACAAGGAGAGGCAGATACACCCCGAGACAGGACCCACCTTGGCAGCTTGCAGGCGCTGTGCGGCGCCGGGGCAGGGAGCGAGGAAAGAGGGGCAAGGAGCAGAGGCAGGCGGCGGCAATCAGGGCAGGACCAAGGTCAGCACAGCCGGGGCCTGGTTACTGTCACTACGAAATACAAAGGGCATGAGCTTTCGCTCACTTTAGTCATCATCAATAAAACGAGACTTTTATTGACATCTGACAAACAAACATTTGAAAAACTCCACCATACAATACAGGTTTTACCATAAAAATGTTATTTCCTGGGTTAATATTTCAATATGTACTTCTCAACAAAAAGAAAACACTAATCACACTCAAAACCTTCTATCTAATCAAGGGACACATGTGGAAACAGAGCTTTTTCATAGCTGAAGTTTAAGCTATTAAAACTATCTGATCAGATGTATGTATTGCTGATGACAAAGGGAGTCTCATATTTGGCATTTTTCTCCCCATCCTCCCTGATACTATAAAAAGATCAGATTCTGTGGGTAACAGAAAAATGACAAATTTCAGATGCTACTATTCAAAAGTTTTCTGCAAAATTAAAGTGCCACACCCCGATGATCATTCCATTGAAATGATTTCAAATCACTGCACAGAAATCTAGCTCCTATCAAATAATATAAAAAATAAATCACACATTTGACACAGATTCCAGAGGGCCAGAACAGAACCACAATCTTTATAGAAAATGACTTTTTACAGAGATGACATCCAAGGAAATACCTTTTACAGCGAGCACATTGGGGGACTTTTAGCAACAGACTACATCTTCATGCAGCGCTATTTCCTCACATGAAACAAAAAGCCGGACCAAGACTGAGATCACGGCCCACAGACTGAGGGCAGCTTGGCAGAGCGGCTCCCAGGCTGCCCTGGCCCACATTCTGTCCTGCTTCCTCTTGGTGTTCATGGCTCAGCTTCACTTAAATTGTATAAAATCAGATTCTAATGTCACATAACCTTGATCCATACATTATCATTTCCCTTTACATTTCGGAGCCTAGTAAATATTTCTGAAATGTTTAGACTAGTATGCAATGAAAAACTAACATTATACAAACCACAAAGTCTGTTCATTTCTTGAGATCAATGAATTAGGTCTAATTTGCTCCTTGTATTAATAAAGGTGACAATAAAAAGCTTTAATTTAACTGAAATTAAAAAGTACAAAATTTAACACAATCACAGCTTTACTTACATCAACATGAACATGCACGCATCACTTCCAATTGTTCTTTTTAATACTTCAGGATCAGTAATGTCAGCAACCTACATAAACAGCAGCACAATGGATAGAATGTAAACGAGACTGCCTGAAATTCTATCATTGGCTCAACTTTTAAGGGTTACAATGAAACTATGTACAGTGTATAAAGCTTGTCAAACTGGGTATGGTCTTAGGCCATTACTACTGTTACAGTCCAATTTGGATTTTAATATAACCAACTTATAGATCTGAAATAAAAGCACTGCTTAATGGTTTCAGATGCATTTTGGTATTTAATATGTTTCAAGGCATCTTTACAAATAATAAATTAAAACTATGACAAGGAGAACCTGTGAATAAAGCTTCTTACATGGACATAGCATGGCGACTGCAAGTGCTGTCAGAGACAATTCCATGAATCAAAAGTCATAACCACATCTGGATTTTAATCTTTAGAACAAGCAAAACTAAGTAGCACACACATGAGTATTTTAATATAACCTTAATGGTCTAACAAACCTTCCAAACGGAAGGAAATATAAAATAAAGTCAACCTATCCAATGTAACTTACAGTGATGGGCTTCAGGACTGCAGAAATCCCAGGCCACCTGCCAACTACCTGCAGAACCACCTGCTGCCGAACGCGCTGACTGCAGATGAACCACCTGCTGCCGAAGTGCCTGACCCCAGGCGGCTGCCCCACAGGCGCGCACGCGGAGCTTCCGGAACCTACGGCTTTACTGGCGCCTTCGCTATGCGCTTAATACTGGCATTTCACAGGCTCGCTCCTTGTAGTGAATCTGAGCGTAATCGACTTCCATAGAGAAGCACGTAGCTAAACCAAATTAATAATATTGAATCTTCCACACATGGTCTCCAATAGGAGTATTTTGTTTAGTATAATGAAAACTTAATTTTTTTTTTTTTTGCGGAACGCGGGCTTCTCACTGCTGTGGCCTCTCCCGTTGCAGAGCACAGGCTCCGGACGTGCAGGCTCAGCGGCCGTGGCTCACGGGCCCAGCCGCTCCGCGGCATGTGGGATCTTCCCGGACCGGGGCACGAACCCGTGTCCCCTGCATCGGCAGGCGGACTCCCAACCACTGCGCCACCAGGGAAGCCCAACAGTTAATTTTTTTTAATATCTGTAATCTTCTTGGAACACAGGCACCAACAGGGAGCAGACATTCCAGCAAAGAGAGATTGTCCAGGAAAAAAAAAAAAAAGAACTGATCAGAGTCCTTTGTCCTTTGCTGATTAGAATACTTCCTTCTTTCGTCGCCTAGGCAACATCTTCCAGATAATCCGCAACGTCACTGAGCTGGGACACAGTCAGGTCCTGTGTCAGGTCATCAAGCTTAGTTGTTCAAAAGAAAGAAAAGAACTAGTGTCAGGATGCAAGCAGCATCTTAAACAATGTTTAACATCTACGCTGTAGCTTAAGCGCCGTCTTAGGCTCTACAAACTGCTGCACAGCCAGAAGTCCTCGCCCTCACTTTCTTCTTCCTTTTCTGAGATTTTTTTGAAAGCTGAGCTAACAGTTGAACTCTACATGAACAAGAAGACTGGCTGTTAAAATAAGCCACCTGTAGCTCTTTTCGTAACATTAAAGCAACATTTTCAGGCCTCTTTAGGATGACATAAGGTAAAAAGAGAAAGACAAATCATTACAAACTTATACCGTCTCAGGAATTAGAGAAGGCATGTTATATATTATCACTTAACCTTCAGAACAAGCCTGTGAGGGAGGCACTGACACCTCCTCTCACGAATAAAGAAACTGAGGATCAAAGGTTGCAGCTCGCCTGAGAAAGCACATACATAAAAGAATAGGAACGCGGGCCCAGATTCATTATAAAATGCTGCTTCTCTCAAAGGCCTTCTCCCTACATGGTAGTCCTTGACAGTCACAAGCACTTGGAGAGTCCTTCCTCATTCTGGAAAGCAAGGTTCACCTCCAGGCTGTAGCGACCTACAACCTCAAAGGCAGACTCACCCACAGTTTACCGTGGGCACTGATATCTGATCCTGAGATGCTACCTTACATCTCAGATCTATCATACACCTAAGTATCTGCTCTCTGCCAAGAAAAGGTCAAATGTGATCTCCAAAATGCACTCCTAATTTTACACCCTGACTCCCCGTTTCTGCTGTCTTGTCTCCATGCCTGCTCAGAACACTCCACACCCCAGTCTCTGCTTCAGCTCCTGAATTCACAGGGCTCTTATATACACATAAACCTTCAATACTGACGTCTCTGAAAAGGACCTCCTACCTACAGTGTCTACACCCTGAAGTGGTCGATTCTGACTCTCATCCTGACCCACCCTGGCCCAGTTTTACACCCACAGCAATTGAAGCCCCAGTAATAACACGCCAGCATTTCACAAGCACTCAGTTAACAAAGCAGGCGACAACTGAAAACAATTTTACACATTCATTATAGACATTCTTTTTAGATTTGGACCAGGAAACTCCGTCATAAACTTTACAGAATTTTCAACTGCTTTTCTCCTAGTTAGTATAATTTTTTTTTTTATTGGCGTATAATTGCTTCACAATGTTGTGTTAGTTTCTGCCGCACAGCAAAGTGAATCAGCCCTACGTGTACACACATCCCCTCCCCCTTAGACCTCCCTCCCCGCCGCCCATCCCACCCATCTAGGCCATCACAGAGCTCCGAGCTGAGCTCCCTGTGCTATACAGCAGGTTCCCACTAGCTATCTATTTTACACATGCTAGTGTATTTATGTCAAACCTAATCTCCCAGTTCATCCCACCCTCCCCCCTTCCCCTCCTGTGTCCCATATCTGTTCCCTAAGTCTGCCTTTCTATTCCTGCCCTGCAAAAAGTATAAAGTTTTGAAGCTTTACGGTAACTCAAGGCAACAGGCACAGATAGCGCTCCATGGGAGAAGCACATCATACTTTATCGCTGGTATTGACGTCATCTATTTCCACAGAGAGGTCTTCCTCGATCTCTTCACCAATACTTAGCTCACTTTTTTCTGAGCGATGGCTGGTACTAATTTCAGGGGAAAAAAAAAGAAAAATAAGAACTTTGAATATAAACATTTAGAGAGAGTAACTAGCATTCTTCAATCTTTCATGTAATTATTTTAATTCTTTAAATAAAATAGAATAAACTATTACACATCATTAATTCCATACATCTCATCTCACTTGAGCCTTAAAATAACTCAGCAAGGGCACAGGAATAGTCCAGTCCATTTACCATTTACCACTAGCTTCATACTAGTGACTATGGTCACAATGGCATGAAAGAAGCAAACCCAGATTTTTAAAATTTCATCTCTCAAAAAACTGTATAATAATATGTATAATATGTTAGAAAGTAAACACAAATTCTAAATTGGGGGGAAAAAACTATCAGTTACATAAAATTCTCAAACTCTGATTTAAAATTTCTAATCCTATCTACAACAAATATTACTTCCAAATTAATTATTAGCCAAGTCATAGGTTATATTTTCTTTACATATACTAAAAAATTACCTGAAACAAAATATTAAGAAATGTCATGTGAATCAGAAAAACAATTTGAGAGGGCAATTTGTTTAAGCCTAATTTAGACAATTCCCACCACTGAGATCAGAAAGGGGAGAACAAAAGCACTGACAATCCAGTGGCCTAACTGCTTCTGCTGGCTTCTGAGTCAATCCTTCAATGTTATTTCCTTTTCTTATTCTTATCAAGTTCCCTGCACATAATATAGATGTTCTTATTCTAATGTAAAATCAAAAACACGCTTCAAAGTCCAATGTATAATTCTGGATTAACTATCTTCCATTCACCTTCAATCAATATGAACAAGAGAATCAAAGACTAAAATAAGCACCAATGTAATTCTGTCATACATTCCTGTTCAGAAATTGTTTACAATTTATGTATTTCTTGTCCAACCATTTTTCTTACCTATTAAAATCATCAACATAGTCATCTTCCTCTCCAGTCCCTGGTAAATTTAAGAAAAAATATATATGTTATATTTATATAAACACACCTCACAATTTATCTACAATTAGACACACATTTCCTTCAAAAACTACACTACTGAATTACATGGCATCATTAAAAAGAGCAGCTGGGCTGCAGTTTGGATTTGGGGGAAACTAACCATTCACTCCCCCACCTTCCTCCGGCTTCTGTAGCCAATTCAAGGACAAAATAGTCACTGAATAGTGGGCTGGAGCCTAACATTAGCCTCTGACTTCCTGGTCACACATACAAGCCTGCTCTGCAGGCCAAATCCGCCCACAACCTGTTTTTGTGCAGCCTGCAAGTTAGGAATGGCTTTTACATTTTTCAGTGATGGTAAAAATACGAAGAATACTCAGAGACTGCGTGTGGCCCACAAGGCCTAAAATACCCATTCTGCCCCTTCACAGAAAGAGTTTGCCGACTCGTGCTTTAAACATGTGAAGCGCCTGTCTGTGAACACGAGTGCCTTTGACTAATATTTTTGTCTCCCAAACTAAACTGTGCTCTAAAGCCTTATTCCAGAAGCGTCAAGGTTCTGAGGGCGGTACGGTGCCCACAAGTGCCCCAGGGCATTCAGAGGCTTCTCCTGCTGCTCCCGTTGCTGCTCCAGGCCACAGGATGGGGCACAACACCCCAGAGTTCCTGTTACACGTCCATCCCCATCAGACGGACTCCCTGGGGCCCGGACCACATTCCGCCAGCCCCAGGGAAGCGCCTCTGCCTCGGCACGCACTGTGCTCGCGGTCCGAACGCCAGGCTCTCCCCTCTGCCTGCCCCAGCAGGTCTCGCACAGCAGTCACTTCCTGGGAGAGGCTCCCCCATCGCCAAGGCTAGGCTAAGTCAAACTACTCCCCGCTTCCGTAAGGCTGTGACCTGACTCTTCTAACACTCTAAGTACCCGTTAGGCACCTGTTTAACACCCATCTTCCTGCCAGGTTTAAACCCTACGAGGACAGAGTCCGCTGTGTTTACTACTCCCTCCACCCCTGGCCGACAGAGTAACCCTGGATACATAAAAACCGTCCAACCATCTGTGCATGAGGTGCTCACGGTAGGTTGACTGACACTTCATTTAAGATTTTATTCTAAAAAATAATCGCCTTAGGGCTTCCCTGGTGGCGCAGTGGTTGAGAGTCCGCCTGCCGATGCAGGGGACACGGGTTCGTGCCCCGGTCCAGGAAGATCCCACATGCCACAGAACGGCTAGGCCCGTGAGCCATGGCCGCTGAGCCTGCGTGTCCGGAGCCTGTGCGCCGCAATGGGAGAGGCCACAACAGTGAGAGGCCCACGTACAGCAAAAAAAAAAAAAAATAATAATAATAATAATAATAATCGCCTTAAAGCAGTCAATACTGAAACTGGAAATCTACTTACCTAAACCAAGTGATCCAATTTTATCATTGACCAATTTAAGATCTTTCAAAATTGTGTTTCCCCTTTTACCTGTGAAGAGGAAAAAATATTCACATTAAATTGACTTTTAGAATATAATAGTCTCTAAACCATGTCAACTTTTTTTTGCAGTACAGGGTTTGTTGATACATCATAACCGAAAACTAAGAAGAAAATTACAAACTGTGATTAATTACACTGCATTATGCATTATTATGCATTACACAATATAATATGCTTACACTATGTATCACACATCCCTTTTTTAACCACACTATTACATATCCTTTTTGTAGCCATACTACTCTTTATTGGAACCTGACCATCAAAATCATTTTCTACCCAACTGTCAGATATCAGCCTTCTATAAGAAGCCCTACTGGGTATGAATTCAGGGAGTATAGTTAATTATTCTCATCAGTTTTATTTTTCCTTTGAACTTCTAAATTTTGCTTCAATTTAATCGCTATTTCATTTACCAAACTTATCTCCTCATTGGTTTTTATTTCTTCAGTCCCCAGTTCTCAATGCCCTCTCTAAATCATTATTTCCTAGTCAGTATTAAGAGTGACATGATCATGACACTCTGGATTCCTTCACTGAAGGTGACAATACCATGGGAAAGGAGAAAAAGAGGGAAACTGGGCCGACTAACAGACTCATGGCTAGTTTACTTTATGTGCCCTGGGAAATCCTACTACAGTGGTATCACATAACACAAAATGGTTAGTAAGTACTACAAGATTATGCAAAACCCCACAGCAATTTCCTAATAAAGATCTAGTCAAAGAGGCACATTTATACTCTAAACACTCTGCCAATTAAATCCTATATTTACTATGATATAGTATACAAAGCTCATCTGCATGAATACATGTTTAAGGCTTTGCTAAAATTTTAAATCCTTGGTCTTGTCACGATCTGTGTGCAGTAGCAGGGCCATTCCATGTCTAGCTAACAATCCCTACCTCTGCTGCATATAAAAAGATACATCTGATCCAACTCCCTAAAGGGAGAATAGTATTTTAACATTCTTACGATGATTACTGTGCTATCTACAGAATCTATGAAACAAAGTTTTAAAAATTAATTGTAAGTAAATCCTACATAAGTCAATTTAAATGTCCAAAAAAGAGAGATGGCTTAAAAATTATAATGTCTATTTATTATGGAAGATGGTTAAAAAGTCAATTTCCTAAAAACATTTCCATGGCATAGGAAAAGCAGAAAACAAAACAATATAGAGAATATGACCACGCTCAAAAGAAATTTTAAAAGTAAAATATTAACAGAAAATACCACTGAGTAGTAAAATTATGGGCTATTTTTATGACTTTACATATATTTTCCTGAAAAAATAAACAATGATCATACACTACTTAATTAATTAGAGAAAAATATATCATCAGCATTCAAAGTCCACGTCTCCAGTCAGCAAAGCGAGGGACTTCCAGACACTCACTTTCGGAGTCTTTCAATGAGGGAGCTCCAGGAAGGGAGCTGAGTCCACTTTTTAAGGGGGGGGCGTCCGAGAGCGATGCAAGGCTTCCTACTTGCTTACTAGGTTCACTTCTCCTAGCAAGAAACAAGTGTACAGTTAAATGGGATTCTTACATCCTGCCATTAAAACATAAGCAACTTGAATATATCTTATAGGCAACACAGGAGCTGGGAAATAAAGAATATACATTTCACAGATTCAAAATCATGAAGTATACCCGGCAAGGCAAAACAGACTAAATCACTGCAAATTCATGCAGGAAGTTACCACCTCTCTCTAGAACTGTGTGTGATATCTCACAAATTAAACTGCTCCGCTTCATCGGCTTCACTGTCTGGGATTTTATCAGAAGCCCCTTCCGTGGCCCGGAGATGCAGGCAAGGGACAGCGCAGGAGCTGACGAGCACAGCACGACAGCCCAGACGTGGCCCTGCAGAGCGGGCCTCAAATGACGCCACCAGCTGACCTCAGCACACAGCCCTGACCGCCAGCCTGCAGCGGACGCGGGGCAGTGCCCAGCAGCCCGCAGGCTCGCCCTCCGGCCCGGCGCCCTCTCACCTCCTCCAGCGCCGGCACGGAGGCGTAGCACTCCAGGAATTCCCCTCTCCCACTCTTACTTCGTTCATCTTTCCTCTTTAAAACCGGATCATTCTCATCAACACACGTACGTGCTACTGTTCTCGCAGTTTAACGTTTCTAGCCCCATGCCCGCCCTCCAGCCACCGCACATCCCTCTGCACCCTGTACAGGAAAACTCATCAGGAAATCACTCTGCCACATACAGTCCTCTCGCCTCAGGCTTTCTTGAACCCACGCTAACCCTTTAACACTGCCCCAGCCCCACCCGACGGGGCCGCCCGCGAGGGGCATCGGGGCTCCGTGTGGCTAAGTGCAAAGGGCGACTTTCAGCAGAACTTAACTCAGCTGCTCACTCGGGCCTCCTCCTCCAAAGACGCCTCTCCCTCTGGTTCTCTGGGTCCCCTTCCCGCTGCAGTGCCCCTTCCTTGGTAACCTCTTCCAGTCTCCTGGCTGCGACCTCAGCCAAGACTGATGGCTCCCTAATTGTCACCTCTAGCCCAGACCTCTCCCTGAATGCCCACACCCACACCCGAAAGCAGGCTTCACCTTTCCACTGACAACCTTCTCAAACTCGCTGGTCCAGAGTGAGCTCCGGACTGCCACGCGGCCCACCTGCACGATCCAGCCTCGTTCCCCCTGCTCTTCACCTCGATCAGTTGGAAAAACTCCTAGTTACTCAGCCTGGGAACCCCGGAGCTGCCCTTGATATTGCTTTTCCTCTCGCACACTTACCAACAAATCCTTTTGGATCCCAACTCAAAATACATCCCCAACCACCTACTGCTCCCCACTTCCGCCATCACCTCTCACCTGGAAAACCCTAAGAGCTTCCCGCCTGGAGACCCAGCAGCCAGGGGGCCCTGTCACTGCGCAAGTCGGACCAGTCACGCTGCTGCTCACAGCCCGGGGCTTCTGGGCCCCTCGGGATCAAGCCAAGCCCTGCGGTGGCCCCGGCCCCTGGCCCGACTCCACCTCCTGCAAGCTCCTCCGCCGCAGGTCCTCGGACCCGCCGCACCACTCACCTCTGCCTGTGCAGGGCTCCGGAAGCCCAGCTCAACGCCTGGCCTGCTCTCCCCTCCGTAAGGTCGCCCTTGAGGTGAGGCCTTCTCCGACAGCTACTGAGAACCGGCCGCCCTCCACACCCACACTCCCGCCCTCCGCCGTTCCATTCTCTCAGTTCCTGTAACACGGGCTGCATCTACGCGACACGGCACCTGGGGACTCTTTAACTTATTGCTGTTGCCGTCCAGAGTATGAGCTCCCGGAAGCAGAGATTTTGCCTGTTTCATCACTGTTGCACCTGTACCTGAAACGGTACCTGGCATACGGCAGGCACTCAGTACAAACCTACCTGCTGAAATCATTAACATCTAGGTCCTTCAAAACTTGGAATTGTCTGACAACATAGAAGGCTTTAATGACACAAAATCAGACTTATGAATTCACTAGTTACAGAACCACTGGTAGCTCATTATTTCTTAAACATAAACATTTAGAAATTCTATTTTTAAGCCGCTAGTCTGATAATATAAAAGCACAGGTTACTCACCAACCATAGGTTTTTTCTGGTTTAGGAATGGGATCATCAAAGAAAGAATCTCCTTCCATATCATCTTCATCTGGACAAGGACCAGCTTTGTCTTTGACATCTAGACTTTTGTTGCTTAACAAGGATCCAATTTTCGTTTCATGGGCCAGTAAGTGAAGACTACTTTTGCTCTTTGGTTCTGATGATGAGATACTGGGATCAGTCTGACTAGCATCATTGCTGGCCTTCTAGAAAAAGAGAAGGAAAGAGAAAAGGTCTCCTTGGCGAAATAAAACTTTAATAAGACATCTTAAATAATTAAAAAGTCACGTGAACATACACAATTCTGTATATGCACGCGCATACACACGTGGGGTCTTGCAACTGCGTGAGGTGCCGTGGGACCCCCCCCCGGACCTACCAGTTCAGCCCCAGACTTCAGAGCATAACTAACTTTTGAAGGGGAAAAACGTCAAACATGTTTGTACCATCCCTTTGCTCCCTCCCTAAATGCAAATACCTTTACCTAGCCCATTTAAACACAAACTTTCCCATTTCCTCTTACATATATATCACTGCTTCATAAATTACCTTAATATGTTTTCAACTCGCAAATAAAAAGCATTACTAATAAAGGAAATAAGGAAGATTAGTTCATTATCATTAGTTCATCACATAAATGAACCAAGCATTAAAACAAAGTGGTCGTCAATAAAACTCGCAGTTTTCCATCCAGTGCCAAATACAGTGGACATCAAGGTGAAAGATGCTGCCTTTACCGTTCACATTTCTAAAGTAAAGTTTTGCTAGTTTTATCACTGGTCTTAATTTAGACTTTCAGAGTAACTCCCCATTCCACACCTCCCTTCTACGTCCATGGATGCATGTATTGATGTATATGTTTCTATATACCTGAAACGAACGTACAAAATCCTCAAGCATTTTTACTCCTGTCCTACTGATTTGGTGACATTAGCAGAAAATATACTACACACTGTATTTTCTTGTTTTCGGGTAGCCCTAACCCTCACAACCTAATTTTATTCTATCCTTGGTCAGATTTCTTTTTGTCTTTAGACACTTCTATGTCAACAACAATAAAAATAATAACAACAAAACCAAAATATCATGATAGTAATAATAAAAGTAGCTAACATTTATGGAAAGTCTTCAAATGCTTCCCATGTGTTACCTCATTTTAATCCTCAAAATAACCTTACGGTGTGTGGGGCAGGTTCTGTTTTCTCTGTAGAAATGGAAAAGGAGATGTAGAGACACTGCAGTCACTTGCCAAGCCGGGGAGTAAAGGCGTCTGATATCAAAGTCTGATTCCAGAGGTTAGCTCTAAAGGCTTATGCTCTGCTATTAGGTTGAGTCATATGAAACTGTAGTTTTTATGGGTTAAAAATGACAGTTTCCCAAGATTCAGCCTTCACACTACAGAGAGCAGTGCTGCGTAAGATGCCACAGTGTGTGAGACGAGCACTCTCCTGAAACACGGAATGTGTACTGTAGTCCATACTCTACTACTAGCTATATAATTTTAAGGAATTTAGTGTTCTCAGGCATGAATTTCCTCAAGAATTGAACCGCAGTAGTCTTTTCCAAGTCAAATTATTACCAGGAGGTAAGAAAAAAGGGATGGGCAGCTGGGGAAAAGTGGTAATAATGCACGTTAGAAATTACTCAAGGAGACACTAAGGATGACTGCACTTTCAGTCTGTGTATAGACAGAAGATACTATGCAGTAAGATACACATTTATAGTTTTACACTAATTAGAGGCCATGGTTAGTTGACAGAAGGTAAGATATATGCTATATAATTTTTAGGGCCTTGTATAGAGCTATACATCCCATATGTTATTAATATAGATACATCAATGGTTGTAAAAAGAGATGTCTGGAGAAATAAATACCAAGTTATCACCCTTTTAGACAACATAGGATATTTTCAAAGAAGCAGACACATTTTCAAATTTCCCAATAACTTTCTTGAAGTTTTCCTATTATTATCAATTACAGAGAAGCACCATCCACCTATGTATTTCTTAAGTACATTCATGCCCATTATAATTTCTGATTTATAAATGTTTTAAAAATTGATTTATATCTTTTCAAAGGAATATGCATTTGGAAATAAATACCCTGCATTCTTGTGCTGTTTAAACACATTTATGATTACAGATACTGAGACAGTGAAAACAAAACATCCCTGAGAAAATTCAAAAGGACACCTGACATGAAACGGACAAATACAAATTAAAGCACATTACAGGAAACAATAATTATTCCAACAAAGTCTTTCTTGCCCATGAATTCACAGCAACATAATTTAAGTCCATATAATGAACTGTCTGAACTTAATAACCAATATATACCCATGATTATTTTTGACAGGTTTTAGTCTTGCTATGAAACAAAAGACTAGCTTTAGGAAGACAAGTTTCATGGAGTAGCACGTTATGATGTTCAACACAATATGTATTTTTTAAAATAATAATTTGTTTTAAAATTATAGTTCTATTTATCTATGGAGTAAAATCAAACTTTAAAAACACTCAATCTGCTTTGGAAGCGCTGTCAAAATCAATTTCTAAATCACATAGGAATGTGTCATTACTTTGTAACTATGGCTCATTTTTTATCAAAAAGACCATTACCTAACCGGGTTAGTAATGAATTCACTAAACTTAATTCCAAATATTTTTTACTATTAAAAAAAAATCCACACTAAGAGGAGAAGCATTTATCAAAACATTCTGTAGATTGAAACAAAAGTACTGCAAAACTTTAAGAGCAGTTTTCATGGAGGAAGTCCAAATTTTTTGAGCAACAACGGATCAACTCACGATACATATACCTTGGGATCTATTTATTTTTTTATTTTTTAGATTTTTAAATGGTAAGTTTAATAATGGAGATACACATGGGGTACAGAGAGACACCAAATACAAACTTAGAAAAAAGGAAGCTTTAAAATGTCTTCTTGGAGGTAAAGATGTCTAAGCTGAGTTTTAAAAATAAATAGAACTTTGAAGACAGGAGTTAAGGACAGGGTATTCTAGGCAGTGGATTAGCTCGAGTAAAGGCACAAAATTGAGAAACAACAGATATGCACCAAGAAACACAAAGAGCTCAGAATTGCTAAAGTGCGAAGTTAAAGCAAAAGGCTCAGCAGAATAAAGCAAGACAGGTCCCAGATCACAGAGATATTTCACGGAGGAGTCATGTTTGCATATTAGAAAGATCACGTGACCACGTAAAGAACAAACTTGAAGGGCCAAAACCCTGGAAAGAGGAAAACAGTTAGGAGGCTGTTGGAGTAAAACCCAAAAAAAGGTACAAGGGATTTAACTAGAGCTGTAGCAGCAGCTGGATGCTGTGTGTAAATCCCAGCTCTTCTATGTAACTTTGCACAAGGCCTCGATCTCCCTATGCTTCAATTTCTTTATCTGTAAAGCTGGCATAATAATGCTGACAAGAATGACACAATAGCATCCCATTTCGCCTATGAGGAAACTGACAGCTGGAATAAGGATGTATTAGACGAGACAGTTCAGACAAGTATATACAAGTTAAGTTAGCAGGACTTGGTAATGGATTTAACATGGGAACTGCGAGAGGAGTGAGATTTAAGAATGGCTCCCTGTTTCAATTCTGGGGACTATCAACTGATATTGAGAACACAGGAAGAAGAATTGGTCTGGTGAAAATAAGGTCTATTTCTTATAACTAAAATTGAAATAGACTGGGATCTGTTTACAAAACTTTTATCATGGCTTAAGACAAGTCTCATACACATGAACTTCAGTTACTTAAGTCTCTATCACCTAGATGTGTACAAATTAAGACTCAGGATAAACCTAAACAGCTAAGATTAAGAATTGTTTAAAATAAAGAGATGCAACCAAAAAAAAAAATTCGTATGACAATGCCTTAGAATTCATTCACTCCCTGACAACCTCAGAAGCCTTGGAGGTTATTATGGGTTAAACTGCATCCCCCCAAAAGGTAAGTTGAAGTCCTAACACCCAGTACTTCAGAATGTGCAGTCATTTACAAGTAGGGTCACTACAGATGTAGCCAGTTAAGGGGAGGGCACAGTGGAGGCGGGCAGGCCCCTAACTCAATATGCCTGGTGTCCCAACAAGAGAGGACAGGCACACACAGGGAAAAAGCCCCGTCAACATGATGGCAGAGACTGGAGCGATGTGTCTACAAGCCAAGGAGCACCGAGGACTGCTGCGAGCTGTGAGAAGCCAGGAGGGAGGCCGGGAACAGAGTCCCAACCTCAGGAGGCGGCAATCCCGCAGACACCTTGATCTCAGACTTCCAGCCTCCAGAGCCGTGAGACAGTAAACTTCCGCTGTTTTGAGCTACCAACTTTGTGGTGCTTTGTTACAGCTGCCCTAGGAACTAAGAGGTAATTATAATAAAACATAACAAAGTCCTGTCTTTCCAGATCAGGAGGCCTACTGCACAGCACTACAGCAGTCACTTAATCCCTTGGATGGACCCCAGGGCTAATAAGCTTTATGGTAAATTACAGCCAACCTGTAAGGAAGTCCTAGTGTATGTTTAATTTTCTACTAGCACACTTACACATTCAAGATTTCAATCATTCCTAGATTAACAGCAAATCAGCATCATAAAGAAGTTTCACAGAGAAATAACTACCAATTTTCCAGTAGCCAAAAACTGAATTATCAGTAGAATGTCTTAAAAACCTGGAAAAAATAATTTTGTTTTTCTAAACTAAAGGCTTAATCTGCACTGTTCATAACAGAGGAACAGCAAAGCCAAAGAAACATCCCCGTTTTGCAAAAGTATTCAAACATATTTGTGCAAAAAATTCTAATTCTCTTCCCCGCCCCTACTTCAGCCTGCAGCTCCCCTCCCGACTCCGCCAAAGGCAGTTTGTGACCCACGACTTCCTAATGAATTACTTAGAAAAGGAGTTTTACTACCATTGTATATGTATATGTGTGTAAAACACACATATATTTAAAGGTTTAATTTACTTATCTAGAAAGTAAACACTGTGGAATTTGAAAACCACAAAACAGACATACAAGCCCCTCTTTCTAAAAACTCAGTTTTTCTAAAGAAACGCTATCCCTATGCCGTATAAACAATCTGTAATTCCCACAGATGCACACGAGAACCAATGTCTGGCTGTGAAATCGGCCTGAAGATTACCCTCTGTCCAGCCGCTCTGCTCTCTTACCCTGTGCAGCCAGCTCACAGGTTCAGCGGACAAGAAGTCTGGGATCTGAAGCAGGAGGCCAGGCACAATTATGGGTTTTATGGGCCAAGTGCTGGCATCTTGTTCACCCACATGCATTCCTTCGTTGAGGGGGTGGGGGGTGTGCGCGCGCGCGCGTGTGCACAGGATAATACTGTTTTGTTCATCTACCCGAAGGCAACCGCAAAAGATGAGGAAACACACGCTCCCAAACGTACACAACACGTGATCCCCATCAATGCCCTAAATCAACATAAGGCTGGGTTTATCCCAGAGTTTTGAAAACAAGGAACAAATTTAGAAAAGTCATTTATTAAGAACTTGAAGCAAAAAAACACCTCAACACAAATCAGTTTTAAAACACCTAAAAATCGATTATGAAAAGGATAACCTTCCATGCTACATTTAATGTGATGATTAAAACGGCTTCGTGTTAAAAACAAACGAAAACATCAAATACCTTATTTAGTTTTTTCAACTGAATGGTAAAAACCTTAGTGGAGCCTACCAAAAGTCTGTTGTAATAAATAAAATGCATTTATTTTTTTCAGACAACTAGCACCATGCTTGGTACAACAAAATGGTTCACACCACAACAGATTATTACGGATGATACTTTGGAAGTGTTAATGCACATTTAAAATGTTTAACTCGTTAAAGAAATGCCCTCCCGTCTAATATTTATGCACCTTGTATTCTAACTCTTCTAGCATCCTTTATTGTCCTACAACAATAACAAAAAGAAACGTAACTTTTATTTTTACTCAAATTAAATTAGTTCAAAACCCTTAGATTTTGCTTTGCATATTAACGGGCTTACAATACTAAGTACAAACCAGTTAAACACGTAACTGATTTTTTAAAGTTTATTTCTGATATGAATATAGCTTCTCTGAAAACCGCCAGAGGTCTCTGAACGAGCAGTTAATACTTGTGCCTTCCCACAGGCAAAAGAAACAGTAAGACACAGACACTTCCTACTGGGCGCCCTGGGCTACCACTCCCAGCTCTGCCCACTCGAAGGTGCCACTACCTACCCTGTAAACGGCTCCCCCTGGAGCCTGGCTGTGGACAACCCCCATGACCAGATGCAGCTCAGGATCTGGATTATTAAGATGTTAAGAAAGTTAGGATACTAAGGGTACGGGGACCCTGATGCGCGCACAGGGCAAAAGGTGAAGGCAGAGGGAGGCAGAGCTAACGGCTCCTCTGCTGGGCTGGAAACGGGCAACGCTGGGTGCAACACACGCTTCTTATAGACGCAATTTGCAAACAAGAACAGGGAAATAGAAGGGAAAAGGTTTCCAAGTCACTGAGGAAGTGTTTTGGGCTCAGGAATATAATCGTGAAATAGAAGGGGCCCGATGTGCAGCCTGCAGCTCCAGAATAAGGCCTGTGCAGACTCTTCAGTCACCCGCAGAGCACGTGAGAGGGAGGCGCAGAGGGAAGGTGATGTCTGCGCCCTCGCTGCTGCGTCCAGCACACAAAGTGAAATGTGTCTCCTAGTGGCTTTGGTTCTACGTATCAACTTCTTTCAAATGTTTTAACTTCTTTAAAACTCATGACACCAACAAGATTTTTAAAATTTAATATTACGAAATATACTTTTAAAAAGTACAAGAGGGCTTCCCTGGTGGCGCAGTGGTTGCGAGTCCGCCTGCCGATGCAGGGGACGCGGGTTCGTGCCCCGGTCCGGGAGGATCCCACATGCCGCGGAGCGGCTGGGCCCGTGAGCCGTGGCCGCTGAGCCTGCGCGTCCAGAGCCTGTGCTCCGCAACGGGAGAGGCCACAACAGTGAGAGGCCCGCGTACCGCAAAAA
>NW_006769874.1:1166189-1186198 GCF_000442215.2 Lipotes vexillifer | reverse complement strand
CAAAAAAAAAAAAAAAAAAGTACAAGAAACTGACTTAAAACATCTATAAAAGACATGCTAGTTTATATGCTTAATTATTTTTCTTAAGGTCTGTCTCACGTCTCCAATTTGACCATAAACTGCTTAAGTGAGGACCCATGTTAAATCTGTCTTGCCCCCAGCACTTAAAGACTTTCACTATGTAAATGTTCAAACATACTCGAATACGTTTTAAAACATCTTCTCATGTAGTAGTGCATAAAAAATAGTGTGAACAAATATAGTAACAGGAACTTACCATTGAAACCACTAGAACTAAAGCCAGCTAACATAGTAAATACAGTTTTTCAAAAGCCTTTAATTTTGGAAGCCCTCAACTTAGCAAAAAAAATCTACACATAAACCTACAGGCTCAACAAGGACTAGTGATTCTCACAGAGCTGAACGTTAAATAACTTGATCTCATTCTAAATAAGTGTAAGAACTGTACAGATAATTAATGCTTCTGAGAACTCCAATACTTAAATTTTATAAGCAGTTCATCTACTAGCTTAGTCGAATGCTGAGATCTTTTGGGAAGGAGAAAAAGCAGCCAAGGCGGTGACACAGCGGCGCCCCCGTGAGTCTGCTGTGGGGCAGCGCTCGGAAAGGCTAACACGTGCAGGGGCTGATGAGCTGCTCAACACAAACAGAAGTGTCTTGAAGGAAACCAGGGTTGGCCTTTACTCATCGACTGGAACTTATCCAAAAAGTAGTCTGATGTCCTAGTTACCTCAGATGAAAATCATAATGTTAAGAATACACAGGTGACCATCGATTCAAGAGGAAAGTAAGTATCTTCAACTTGTTTTTGTTGCCGAAAAAGCAAGGAATTCTCAAAGCAGAGCCGAGAGCAGAGTTTTAAAATACAGCACTATGATTTTCACCTGGATAAAAGCTGGAAGTCAGACTACTTTTTCTTTTACGTCAGCATGACTTCGGCACGTTCTGATCACAGATAAAAGACAGCGGCACTTCGAAGGAAAGCGTGGCCCTGGGCCAGTGGGCACTCAGCGCCCGAGGGGGCCCGCGTGAGGCGGGGCCCGGCCCGGGCCGCTCTCCTTCTCGGCCCTCCCGCGTTACCTTGGCACCAGACTTCCGCCTGCTTGGCTTCTTCTTACCTTGTCCTTTATACCTTGGTATCTGAGCATGAGAATAAAATGACATTTTACCACAAAGTATAAATCTTTAAAAATAAACTAATTCATACCAAACCAATACAGATTCCTATTAGAAAATTTCTTAAAAACGGAAAATCTAACTAATGTGCTTCATTTTGAAATCCACTGTTTTAGTCTTTTCCTCACACTCTTCCTAAAGTGGTTCAGCTCATGTTTAATTTCTCCCTCCGACAGTCACGGGGTTCAACGTAGGGACCAGAGCCCCTGCTCAGCTCCCGTGGGTGGGGACTCACTCCTTTCCCGCTCCATCCAGCAGCACGCTAAGAAAGCCAGCCTGCACGCCTCAGCAGCTTCCTCTGGGACCCGCCCTGGCCTCACCTCTCCTTCCCCGGGAGGACACAAAGCGCGCTTCTAAGGGCCAGGCTGGACCCTGTGCTTGGCCCCAACTTCCCAGAACTCTTAGTGCTCTCCAGACCGATGAGGCGCCCTGTAGGCCCTTCGTAGAGCCCCCAAACCACTCAAAGACCTCAGAGAGAGAAGAAAGCGGGCAAGAAAAGGGTGGGGCAAGGGCTAGAATCCCAAATCCAGACCCTGTAGGACTACAGGGGAACTGCAGTCTAACTGCCAAAAGAATGCCGTGTCTTAAAACAGACCCCATCCAGCCCCACTAGAGATGGGCCGTGGTGTCCGGAAGCGCTCACCGCGCCCGCGGGCCGATGATGCGACTGAGAGCCCAGGCAAGGCTGAAAACCATCGGAAGGTGGCAGAAGCAGGGACCACCTGGAGACACCTTAAAAATTACCATCACTTCTCTGTATTTAGAGCAACATTTCCTGACTTAAAACTTAAGATTCTCTCGATAATTCTCATGATAGAGCTTAAAACTCTTTTTATGTAGAGAGCATACGAATATGTAAAACAGACATTAACATTTTATCTTGAAGACACACAATATGTGGAAAATTAGTACTACCAATATGCTTTAGAAAATAATATGCTAGAAAGAGAGCTTCCGAATAACTCAATACTATAGATGTGAATACGTATTTTGGAATATGGTTAATTTTAATCCCTCTAAAGCCAGATATTTTCACAGAAAGCAAACCTTTCTTTTTACTAAGGCTCTTATATCTGGCACTTAATTTGAAGTGAATTTTAGATTCACTTACGACCTCGTTCTCCCAGTACAGCAGGTTCCAGCCTCCAATGAGCATCACGGGAAAATGCTTCCAAGACCAACCAACCCTATTAGGAAAGGCTAACTAGGCCTCGGGAAAAAGAACAGCTACCAGCAGCGTGAGAGCCTCATTCTCAAGGCACAGCATTCCTCTGATTTCTAAATCTAAAAAATAAAAAGGAGCAACAACATCAAAGGACCAGCAATAAACAGCAACAGGAACCATTCACTGGTGTCTATGCCCAGGCATCTGGAAAAGCAAGGAACCTAGCAGCACAAGTGCTGCCCTCCAGACGTTCACCAACTTTAAAAAGACACAACTTGTATCTACGAATAACACAGCGCCAGGAGCCACCTTGGGATGCTCCACGGCACCTCTCCAACAGAAGTCAGAGAAGTCACACAACACAATCAGACCCAAGCCCGCCCTGGGGTAAGGTGGGCTGGTTCATCCACCGTGCTGTGCTCAGCCAGACACAGGAAGATCCCTTTCCAGACCACGACCTTTCTATCCATTCCTACTATTACAGAGAGCCTTGAGTTTAAATTCAAGTGTTCCACACAATTGTTTTCTCCGTTAATCCAAATCACTGAAATCAGAAGGCCTTAACTTTAACAGCTCATACAAATATAACCAGAGTGCATGGACTTTTTATAAATCCTTAAAATATCTCATTAGTATAAAAAAATCACGGTGATTTACAATTCCAAATCTGGGCACCTGTCTACAGTATTCAACACAACAATTCTATATGCTGGAGCCTGATATTCTCAAATTACAGGAATTTATAAGTGAAAAGTAAATTTCCTTGTTAATTGAAGGACAAAACACTCAAAGTACCAAATGAATCCAAATATCCTACAATTCTGTTATTTAACAGCATATTTCTTTCTACGATACAATATTCAAAACAATATCAAAGCAAAAGAATTTTCAAAAATTTAAAAAAAAAATTTTTTTAAATAAATTCAGTATTATAAAAATGGAAAGTATAGTACTGAGATCCAAATCTCATGTGGCTCAACATATAAATTGTTGATAAAAAAATTTAAGAGCATATTTACATGGCATTTTAAAAAACCTATTGTCTTGCATAATGGTCCCAAAGGAGCTTATTAAAGTTTTAGAAGACTCTCTAAATAAATAAATAAATAAACATTAAAATATATACTTCATCAAAGACAAAAAAGCACTTTAACAACAACAAAACTTGTAACAAGAGTAGAGACAGAAAGCAGAGCCCCGTGGAGCCTTAGCCCACTCACCTTACTGGGAGGAGTGTGTGCACTTGTTTTTCTTTCTGGTGACTTTGGTGGAGAATGTACATCAGATAGAGCTAGTGCACCCTGAAAATATTCCACAGTTTAAAATTAAAACATTTAAAAATAAAGCATGAACATACCAATTATACCTCAACAGAATATCAGTATTTAAAACCACTATACGATATTGGCACTTTTATTTCTTCCTATTAACATAAATATCCTCATTAGATTTTCTTCAAATTTTACCAAAACACAAAGCAAACAGATTTGTGATTCTAATTACCTGCTGAGAATTTCACCCAAACACCTTGAACAGGCTATACTCAGGCCGCATTTAAACATGCCCCCAAGCTTCCTTTCCAGAGTTATTTAACCTTCTCACTTTGCTTTCCCAACTCGCCACACTAACACTGTCCTGCGATTCTCAAAGATCTACTCTTTCTACCTTCCCTTGACTTGATTCCTTACTTCACTGTCTCAAAATCACAGTCTCAAAAAAAAAAAAAAAAATCAACTAGCAACTCTCATAAAAACAGGAGTACATTCCAAAAGTGGCTCCTCGTGCTGCATTATTCATAGATATAAGCGACTCTCATGAAAACAGGTAACTGAGGGGGGGGCGATGAACTGGGAGATCAGGATTGACATGTACACACTAATATGTATAAAATGGATAACTAATAAGAGCCTGCTGTCTAATAATAATAAAATTAAATATTTAAAAAAAAAACAGGTAACTATTACAACTACGCGGGATGAGGCACTAAATTACAGGGTCTGCCAGGAGGGAGTGAGTAAAAACAAGAGAAAACGTCCCCGAAGTCAGAGTCAAGAGAATGTGGATAGTGGGGCTTCCCTGGTGGCGGAGTGGTTAAGAATCTGCTTGCCAATGCGGGGGACACGGGTTCGAGCCCCGGTCCAAGAAGATCCCACATGCCACGGAGCAACCAAGCCCGTGAGCCACAGCTACTGATCCTGCGCTCTAGAGCCCATGAGCCACAACTACTGAGCCGATGTGCCACAACTACTGAGCCCACGAGCCACAACTACTGAAGCCCGTGTGCCTAGAGCCCGTGCTCCACAACAAAAGAAGCCTCCACAATGAGAAGCCCGAGAACCGCAACACAGAATATCCCCCACTCGCTGCAAGTAGAGAAAGCCTGCACGCAGCAAAGAAGACCCAACACAGCCAAAAAATAAAATAAATAAAAATAAATAAATTTACTAAAAAAAAAAAAAAGAGAGAGAGAACATGGATGGTAACATTGCACAGCTGGGTACGGGAGAGGATGTACCATTTCAGGTGCAGAATAGATGAGAAAAGGGGGAAGGCAAGAAAGCAAAAGCCACTTCACAGGTAAGCTCCACCTGGCCTAAGCACAAGGTTGCACATTTCAAAAAAAGGCATAAGGCTAGAAAGCCAGGTTGGTGCCATATCATGCAGGATCTTAAAGTTGAGGAACCTGGAGATTATTCAGTTGCCATTACACAGTCACTGTAATGTTTAAAGAGGGAAGAAACAGACAAAGAGCTGAATTAATTCAGCAATCATGAATAGAAAAGACTGAAAAGATGTGGGCATAGCCACCTGGTTTTTAAGAGGGGGTTAAAAGGCACTTTGGGTAAAAGCTTCACTGAGTTCAGTGGCTAATCCACATCTAGTTTTCTTTTCCAGCATCACAAGTCCAAAGTCCATTACCTTCCACATTCCTACAGACCAACCTGACTAAAAGCACACATTTACCCAGGTATCTGGAACAGTCACGATGTTGTCTACATCCATGAAACAGTATCTTTATGTAAAACTAATGTTTGTAAAGGAAATCAGACCATTAATCTCATGAGCACGATTTCTAAAAAGAAAGGATAAGAAAGACAATGGCTAATCAAAAAAACGAAGTATGAAAATGTTTAGAAACTGCAAAATAAACAGCTCAAAGTTTTAAGCCTAGTTTAAAAAAGCCTTTAAGTTCAAAAAATTGTCAACTAGCCTATAATTCAGCCCTTCTACGTTTAAAAATAGTAGTAAAAGTAACAACCAACAATTGAGTGTTCTCAGCATTTCACATGCACTAACTCACGCGTGCACTAACTCAGGCTTGTAAGCCCCACGACGCCTGCAACGAAGACTACCATCCCATCTACAAAGGAGGACCCGGGGAGGGAGTCGCATGACCAAGGCCGGAGGCTA
Organism: Lipotes vexillifer; assembly: GCF_000442215.2. NCBI lineage: Eukaryota > Metazoa > Chordata > Mammalia > Artiodactyla > Lipotidae > Lipotes > Lipotes vexillifer. The sequence continues at coordinate 1,180,425 of NW_006769874.1, read as the reverse complement.
GTTAGTGGAGGAGCTGGGATTGGCTCCACACAGCCCAGCCCCTGAACTCCCTGATCTGAGAGTCACTCCCCAGGACAGGTGCGGCAGCAGCCTCAGAGCTACCGCATCTCCAATTTTCATCAAAGTGTGCATTTATACAATCTCTGAGTATGTCTTCTTTTGTTTTGTAGGAATAACCTCTTTTTATTTAAACCCGACTCATTACGTATGCACTAATCTGCGTGGCCGCACTAAACAGGCAATGACTGGAAAACAGAAACAGGTAACAAAGGGTAGGACTGTACTTACTTCCCCACTGGCTGGCCCTTTTTCTTTCTGTTGACAGCGTCTGATCACTTCTAATAATAAGGGTCCACCCACCGTACCTTCTGCTTCAATAATTCCTAAATCTCGGGCTAAATTCTCTCGACCTTCGAGACCTTGAAACTGGGAAAGAAATAAGATATAAAGAAGTATAAATGCACCAAAATATAGAAAAGTTATTTTCAGAGATTAAAGAAAAACACTTTCAGAACTTAAAGACATCTCTAAACTCAAAGAGGCCATTTTTCTAAGGAAAGAAACGTCCATTTTTAAGAAATGTATATTTCTTTTACCAAGTCTCTGCATTCAAAGTCTCCATTACCAGGTATAGGCTTAGAGCTGAACAAGTTAACTCTATAACATCACTTCTGTCAAGTTATGTGAAGCAGGGACACTGATGCCAGCTATCTGACAGCTCAGATGGCTTTTGAGAAAAAGATAATCAACTATAAAATACAATCTTTATGCCAAGATTAAACTAAGTAAGTTGTCAAATTTTGTTAACTTTCAGCTTGTAATGAACCCATCTGTATCAAAGGCAGTTTCAGAGACAGACGTAAAAAGCATCATTCTTACTGTGCTAGTTTCAGGTTGAAAAACAGCCAAGGTAAAATCAAGATTGAAAAACTGAAGAAATTCGGCAACGAGACTAGCCACCAGCCGGCCTGCAAAGAGCAAAAGACAAGGTGGGAGAGGGTCTTTAGGAACCCAAGGCCTCCTCACTGACACTGGAAGTAAGATAACTACAGTAAAGGGAGAAAAGAAGTTTCTCAATGTTTCAAAGTGCAAATTTCTTCTCTTGAATAATACAATGAAGTGATGAACATCTCAGTTCCACCATTTCCTCATTAGGACCATTGGTCTGGAACCATCAGTAACACAATGTGACATTTCATAAATGGATGAGTGTTTTGCTTTTCACAGGAAAATCAGCTTTTTACAATAAAATTGGCTGTAACCGACAATTTCCCATGACCACTGATATTTAATGGCAACTCAGTTGTACAATAATATACAATTTAAAATGAGAACCTACAAGAATCAGATACTTCAAAAAATAATCTGAAATTCCTCATTTCTCCCAAATGGAGTCAAGATTTGAAAATTCAGAGACAGACAAAATAAACAACAACAAACATCTTACCATCTTTCGTATTTAAAAACTTTTTCAGGCTCTCATTGACTAAAGGAGTTTTGTTCTGTTAAAAAATGAAATATTTTAAGGGTTATACATTTATCCCCAAACGACTACAAAATGTAGACTAAAGTTTAATTTTTTGGCAAAGATATTAAGTTAAATACTGTCACTCACAAAATGATGGCTAAACCCATTCTATAACTACTGATTACTACAGGAACTACTTTTTGCTAAGGTAAGGACTGAGACAGGTAAGGACTGAGATATACTCAATTAGGAGATTCTTCTTGACAGCAGCAAAAGAAATTACTTAGGTGTAGTAGTGATGGATTTAAGATGTTAATGAATTAGAGGGTGCCTGGAGCACAAGGAAAGGTATGAGACAGACACAGTCTTTCAAAACTGAGGAAAAAAGTTGCAGAGGTATTAAAAAGCAGAACGTGAGTTAAGGGAATCAGCTTTCTCCTTGAGAGAGATGTAAACATGTTTCCATGCTCAACAGAAGAGCCAGCAGAAAGGGAGAGGCCAAAGATAACAGCGTATAGAAGAGGCACTGACAGTAACACCTAGAAGGTAAAACCCAGAGAAAGTGATTATTCTTGGACAAGATAGAGTCGCCTCTACTAAAGCAGGAAGGAACGAGAAACAGATGAGCACAGATGCAGGGGAGCTTTTTCTGAGATGAGTGACAGATTGTGGGGGAGGACACAAAAAGTTAGCATCTGATGCTTCTATTAACTAGTGAAGGGAGAGACAAGACCGTCTGTCAACAGTGAAGCAAACAGGTGATGTAGGAGGCTAACGTGAAGGCGAAGTGGGAGCTGCCGAGCAGAGACGAGAATCAGGGTCAGCAGCTCAGGGCCTCAGAGGCTGGAACCGCCAAGCAGGAACATGAGCAGTCCAGTGCGGGGTGACGCTCGAGCGCAGATGGACACAAACGGGGAGGGGCATTAATCGGCTCAACTAAATGACCCTTAAGATTTTTCCCCAAATCAAGTACGGCTGCAAGGCAAGGTAGTGAGGATTTTTTTTTTTTTCTTCTTGCGGTACGCGGGCCTCTCACTGTCGCGGCCTCTCCCGTTGCGGAGCACAGGCTCCGGACGCGCAGGCCCAGCGGCCATGGCTCACGGGCCCAGCCGCTCCGCGGCATGTGGGATCTTCCCGGACCGGGGCACGGACCCGCGTCCCCTGCATCGGCAGGCGGACTCCCAACCACTGCGCCGCCAGGGAAGCCCGAGGTAGTGAGGATTTTTGAGATATGGACCATGGGGTGCAGACCAGCTAAGAACAAGAGGCAGCTAAGAGAAGACTGACGTCTGGAAAAACACAGAAGTGAAGACCTTCATGAAGTGAAAGAGGAGCAAAGGCATCTGGGTCTAGAGTGAGGAGAAGAGGCTGATTTGTCACAGAGGAAGCTGAAGGCCTTGACTGTGGAGTGACGCTTGCTGACGGCAGGTTCCAGGGTATTTACTCAGGATGGTGGCAGGACGTGCCGTAGAGAGAAAAAACTAAATACACTTATACAGAGAGAAGTGACAGGACCTTTAACATAAGAAAGACTACATGATTTTAAAATAACTGGGTGGGGCTTCCCTGGTGGCGCAGTGGTTGAGAGTCCGCCTGCCGATGCAGGGGACGCGGGTTCGTGCCCCGGTCCGGGAGGATCCCACATGCCGCGGAGCGGCTGGGCCCATGAGCCATGGCCGCTGGGCCTGCGCGTCCGGAGCCTGTGCTCCGCAAGGGGAGAGGCCACAGCAGTGAGAGGCCCGCGTAACGCATAAATAAATAAATAAATAATAAAATGAAATAAAATAACTGGGTGACCGGATAACTTGGAGAAAAGCTGCATACGATATTCCTCCCACCTGGTGGGGATTCACAGTGCACATTAGCATATTAAAGGTTCTAAGGGGTCCCGCAGTAAACCCACTTACTGTGAAACCGTTTCTTCAGGTGTTCTGGATTTCCCCTAGCGAAAGAGATCTATGAGATTTACTATTGGCCTCAGAGTTGTGGTGCCTTAACTTTCTTTAGATTACTCCAAACCTCTAAAATATACATGAAAAGAGAATAATCTTGACCCTCTCCCAACAGTAAAGAAGTTTAATCCTTAGTTCAAAATTGTCCCCGGCTACACACTCCTCTAAACAGTGTTTTAGAGTGGCTTTGAAGTAATTAGAAATTAAACATAAACGAATACAGTCATTAAACTTTGTAGATTTCGTACCTCTACTTTTTCTTGCTCCTCTAGCGCTAAAAACACAGCTGCTCGGAGTTCAGCCTTGAAAAAAAGCGAGGGGCAGGGGTAAAGGAACAAAAATGATCTCAGGACATTTTCAGGACAAGAAGCTCACCAACTGAAATTTCAAAAGGCAAAAGGAAAACTAGCGAGATGATAACGCTCAGCAGGCAGGTGCAAAGAGAGACCAGATGGCGTCCCAAGACGTCCTGACGAAAGGGCGCAAGCTCTCTGTGCCCCGTGCCCACCGTCTGTTCCCCTGGCACTGTCAGCACCCATCACTCTGGCTGCGGTCCTGATTTCCGGTGCTTCATGACGCCCATCGGTCGCGTCAAGGTTGCAAAGTACACTCCGAGAAGCAGCCCGCCACCCGCTCGTCACCGCCAGCGGAAGGGGCTCGCTGCCCAGCAGCAGAGGCCAGGGGCGGGGGAGACCCAGGGGCTGGGGAGACCCAGGGGCGGGGAGCAACTCGACCACCGGGCCTGGAACGGGACCAGAGTGGGTAGCGGGCGACTCGACCACCGGACGCCGCGGTCGGCCTCCTCCGACGAAGGCTGGCCGGGCCCCCCGACCCGCTCGCCGCCGCGCGGCCCGGAAGCTCCCCGGGAGAGACCCTCGACCCGAGCGCGGACCGCCCCCGAGGTGGCCCGCGAGCTCAGACCTCAGCCCAGGCGGCCCGCCGGATGCGTCCCTTGCCCCTTTGTGACGCCCGCGGCCGGCCTCCCCTCCGCCGGCCCCCCCGGCCTCCCGCCCAACCTTGATGCGGTTCAGGACCCCGCTGTTCTCCAGCGTCTGCACCAGCAGGTCCCGCAGCTCCGTGTCCTCCTCCGCCACCACCGCGGCCGCCGTCGCCGCCATCTTGCTTCTCCAAGACAACCGCCCAAGCCGCGCCGACGGCCGACGGTTGCCGCAGCCCGCACGGCGCGCGGCAACGCGGATCAGCCCACGCTCCCGGCGCCGGCGCGCAGCCAGCCGTCACGTCGGGGCGGGGCCTCTAGCGGGGGCGGGGCCTCGGGCGTCTCCGGAGGCGGGAGCTTTGAAAGCGGTGGGCGAAGCGGAGGCGGTTCTGGTGGCCGGTAAAAGCCAAAGCTGGCACCAAGTCAACTCAGTGCTGACAGCTGGAGGCTGACCCGGATGCAGAAAAGGTTCAGCTGAAAGGCATATGCGAGCTGCCTACAGACCTGCTGTACCCCTAATATCGTGAATGCTGCTGAGTGTTTTCAGTCAATTATGGGCAAAGTTCGAAAGATGTAATCATAATTGCAGAGGCGAATGCAAATTCTTGACAGTATAAAAGTAGAACTCAGACTTACAATGTTGGTGGGGGGGTGAGAGAGAGTATAAACACACTAATTTCCTCATCTCCCTTTGCAGGGAGCCAATAGGAAATATGTAAGTTTATAAATAATGACTTAGGTAAATAAAGTCACAAAATCTTCCACCATTAGAACTAAAAGTAATGTAAGTTTTAACATTAGGAGCTGAAAGAGAAGATAAAATTTTATCCTTTGAAAATATGCTATTTATGGTTGATGGGTCAGGATGTATATTATTTAGAGTTATAATGAAAAGAACTAGAAGAATTAAAAACAAACTTAACTGTAGCTGAGTCTAGGGTATGGTACCAGGTGGTGCGTAGGGGAACAGGGAGGACTCAGAGACCTTTCAGTATTTTCCCCTTTTGTTTGTAACCACTGATATGAGTAACCTCCACAGCAACAAAACAAATGCAAATGGACTGTAGTCTAGTTACAAAGCAGAACTGTGAAACATCCTAACACAGAATGCAGGAATTAAAGAGAATGAGGCAGAATATATATATATATACATATATATATATATATATATAAAAAGATGATTAGGAATTATGAAGTGAAATTAGTAAATTAAAAGACAGTAAGTGGGGCTTCCCTGGTGGCGCAGTGGTTGAGAGTCCGCCTGCCAGTGCAGCGGACATGGGTTCGTGCCCCAGTCCGGGAAGATCCCACATGCCGCGGGAGCAGCTGGGCCTGTGAGCTATGGCCGCTGACCCTGCGCGTGCGGAGCCTGTGCTCCACAAGGGAAGAGGCCACAACAGTGAGAGGCCCGCGTACCGCAAAAAAAAAAAAAAAAAGACGGTAAGCAAAGGATCCAAATTAGGGAAATAGAAAAATTACTTGTGGGTTTGTAACATGTCTATGAAAAGAAGCTGTCTGCAAAATCTCTGCTCGTCCCAAATAAACCTGTTCTGCCTGCATTTGAGGAAGACCTGAAGTGCCAGGGAGTTTGTACCTCCCAAGAGGGCCTGCAGGCAATGAGTGGGTAAGGACCCCTAGCCCCCTCACCCCCAGGGGCAGGAGGCACATCTAAGTTGTGTCCACTAGCTTCCAGTGTTTCTGGTTTGAGCTCTAGTGAAATAGAAATGTGCTTGAAAACACAGCCTTTATTAGTTCCTTCCCTGCCTGGTCCCCTTTCACTACTTCCCTGCTGGTGCTTCCTGGCATCCTCTCCCAAATAAACTGCACCCAAAGCCTTATCTTGGGCTCTGCTTCTGGGGCACTCAAACCAAGACAGTCGCCCCAGATCGGGTCATGTGAAGCAGACCTGGGAAGGGGGTTCTGGAATCAGGGTACTCATCAGCCGGATGGCCACGGGGACCCACCCTTGGAAGTAAGTGGGGTGGCCATACCCCCCGGGGTGGTGCCACAGCTTTGCAGTTGTGACTAAGCGGGAGGGGATGCACGTGGGGCGGGGGGCTCTGACTTGTGCAATCTCTCCAGCATTTGTGGAAATGGGGGCAATGGTAAATTTTAAAGACTGTGGAGTCAGGTTTTTTTAATTAATGATAGAAAAATGCTGAAGGAAGAATATGACAGCCAACTATCAACCCAAGGCGTGGTCCCATGATATCACATTGGTAGCTTGAAACCCACTATGGTAGGAAACACTAAGGAAACGGGCAAATACCGTAAATAAGGGCTTTAAAAAAAGAAAAAAACAGAGAGCCAGGTGTTAAACGTTTACCAGCACATCTGCCTTCGCTGGGTTTCCTGAGTCTGAGGATTTGTACCATTTGTTACTTCTCAAGGCCTCTTGATCTTTCTAAGCTTCGGTTTCCTCAGCTGTCAAGTATTAACCTACCTCATAGAGTTTTGTAATTTAAAATAACATAAATGTGGATCTGATTCGTTGGTGATGGGGGGTGAGGGGAGATGGACGCGGGCAGAGGGAACTTGTGGGCAGTGAGTAGGCCACGGTGCACTTGATCTTTATTTGGCTTTTTCTAGGTCTGCAACTAGAGTTCCTCTTTCAGCTAAGCTACGGCCCTCCATTTCAATTCTTTTAGCAGCTTTGTAAGGTAACTTTCGAAGGCACTAGGGTATTATTTCAATTATTACTCTATCATAAAAGTTAGTGTAACTCCTCACTCCCAGGGAGTCGTTTATACAACGGGGGAATTTGCCTTAAAACTCATGCATTTTTCCTATCATAAAGTCAACAGAATAGAAGCTCTGTGCAAAAGCATTCGCTTCCTTGAGCACTTTAAGGCCGAAGGTGTCACTATTTCTCATTTGTAAACGTGGGATTTTTAATACTACTGCTTAAAGTTTATTTTACTAACTGAAGGAAACATACATTAAATTTTTAAAATGTCCCAAATAAGCCTGAAATTAAGGAAGAAGAAATGGGAAATGCATTATTGTTTGAGTTGGGAGGTAAGAGAGCTATTCATTTATTAATTTCCATATCTCACCAAAACTGATGGATTAAAAGTTTAAAAAAATACTTACAATGAAATGATAGAAAAGATGCCCTTAGATGTGGTACCAATTTATGTGCTCACATTTAGCTTGTTCTTGTATTTTCTAATTTAGCCTCTGTGTTTTATTTAAGAGAAACAGCACACAGTTGATGATTTGGCATTATTGAACTCACCTCCTTATGGGAGTTATTCAGTATATCACTCTGTTTGTCACAGCTTTGTTGAGAAATAATTCGTACGTCGTACATTCGTCCATTTAAAGTGTACAAGTCAATGATTTTCATACATCTGCAGAGTTGTGCAACATCACCGCATTCTAATTTTCATCCATGTTGTGGTATTGACTCTATTTCATTTCGTATTACTATTAATAAGGGGTAATATCGCATTGTATGGTTATAACATTTTATTTATCTACTCATCAGTCAGTGGACGTTTGGATTGCTTCCTAGTTTGGGCTATTATGAAAAACGCTGCTGTGAACACTCATGTACAACTTTTTGTGTGAACATATATTTTTTCAATGTATTTCTGATTGACACCTAAAAATAGACAATTTGCTTTAAAAAAAAAAAATAAAGAAGGGCCTGGACTCATGCTGCAATGCTACAGAAGTGAGGGTACAGAGAAGATGGAATGAAGAGATGTGACTATGTTATAGAAACAAACTCTCTTACTAGATTCTGATAATAATTTCAGGAGAGGCTGGAACAAGGGAAATGCCTTCTGACTTCCTACTTGCATATTCTAGGCATAGAAAGTCCCTGTTTCTTTAATATCAAGAAATTGAAAGTGCATATTGACTCATGGGGATATAGTCCCTCCATCTGCACTCAGGAGTATTAATGCTTTCTCTCTCGAGGTCAGCCGTCCTGTGCTTGAGAGGTCGGGATGGTTTAGACAGAGGTGAAGAAAGAATAAGGTGCTTCATGACCTATGAGTTCTCATAAATTCTTCCTAGATTGTGCGAACGACACTAACATGCTGGAAAAGAGAAGTCTATACTTCCCCTGCTGGCATATTCATCATACATTTCTGAAATTACTTAGTTCATTATTTCAACGAAGATTTTCTGATAATGGGTTTTGTGTCGTGGTTAAAAGTATGGACTTTTGGGGCTTCCCTGGTGGTGCAGTGGTTGAGAGTCCGCCTGCCGATGCAGGGGACAAGGGTTCGTGCCCCGGTCCGGGAGGATCCCACGTGCCGCAGAGCGGCTGGGCCCGTGAGCCATGGCCGCTGAGCCTGCGGGTCTGCAGCCTGTGCTCCGCAACGGGAGAGGCCACAACAGTGAGAGGCCCGCGTACCGGAAAAAAAAAAAAAAAGTATGGACTTTTGAGCCATGTTGCATGAGTTCAGATCCTCTTACTGGTTGTGTTGACTGTAGCAAGTTCATTAATCTCTCTGTGCCTTGGTTTCCGATTTGTAAATGGGGTAAAATTCTCCGTGTGTGGGAATATGTATAGTTAGAAAGATTGCTAGATAGTATTGAATGTCTAAGACAGAGAGCACGATAAGAATATTAACTATTATGAGTTGATTTTATATACAGCCTCATCGCATTTTTTCCATGATACTCTGAGCTAATTTTTGTGTTTTCTAAGTTCTGTTTTATGGATGAGACAACTAATGCTCAGAGAAGTTAGGCAGCTTACCCACAGTCACACAGCAGCTAAGATGAACCATCCAAGTCTACTTGGTTCTCAAAATATTTTATGTAAATACTCCTCCCAAATGTAATATCTCTATTACATTTAGATAATGTAACTTGATTAAATCAAATAGAATTAAAGAAATAGAAAAAAATGATTGGATGAAGACATGGACTGCAGCAGACAGGAAAGGTGAGTCTACCTTCTCAGAGATGCATTCAGAGCCACCAGGGGGCAGCGTGCACCAGGACAACCGGCAAGGATCACCTTTTTCACTAATTCTCATTAACTGCTCTAAGATATGATAGTTAATACTGTCAGCTAATAGATTCACCACTTAGCCGATGCCTTTAAATTAGATATTCTTCAATGCTGAGGACAATATGAAAGTGGTTTTCTTCTACCCCACAACTTCTCTCAGGTTTTATTTACTTATTTAGCTTTACAATGCTTAGCCCTCTTTATGAATTTAATTATCTTGCTGCTAAGTACATGTCTAAGCATAAGTGGTTGGTACAACAAGCCATCTCTATGGTACCATATCAGTGTATGGTACATTCAAACCTTGGAAGCGTACATTCTCTATGTTTTAGAAGCTGTGTACTACCCATTCTTGAAGAATTGGGATTTTTAAAAATCACTTTGAGTTGTCGTTACTATTTTGATCCATTGTTTTAACCCATTAGTTAAATACCTTTGATGCTGAAGTTCAGAATTTGACCAGTATGTTAGAGCTAGGATAAATTAATTAAAACCATTAACTTAATTAAATTAAATAGAATTTAATACTATTATAAGTCCAAGATAGATGTGAATTCATTCTCTAAAATGTGGGTGATATAGAAAATCAGGCTCCTTTAATTGGTGAATCTAAAAAATAAACAAGAAGAATAAAATATACACAACACACAAAGATCAGGATATGTCCATTGAAAGAAACCCCAGCCTCTTCAAATGACTCATATATACGTGTATATATACACATACCATCCCTTCTTTTTGCTTTTGACTTTTCTTGTGCCATCGACTCTAAAACAGTGGTTCTCAAGTGGCGATTTTGCCGGCCCCGGAACATCTGGAGACATATGGGCTGTTGGCGGCGGAGAGCTCCCTGCCGCTGGCACCCAGTGGGTGGAGGCCAGGGATGCTTCTCAACACCCTTCAATGAGCAGAACACCCCACAACAAAGAATTGTCAGGCTCAGAATGTCAGTCACATCGATGTTGAGAAATCACGCTGTAGAGCAACACCCTAATTATCATCAGTGCGATGTATGTGCAAGTTACCAACTTTTCGGCCCACTGTTAGTAAGGTTTCGGTCCAGGTTAAACCCCTTCTGCCTTGTAACACAAGGCCTCTTTCTCGCCTGCTGAAGCAACTGCCAGCTCTTCTTTGTAGCTTTCCATTCAGAACCCAATGAAACTTTGCAACTCTAAAGCTGAAAGGAAACAAAATAATTTCGTTTTTAACAGAAAAATGTATGTGTAACAAATTATTTTTAAAATAGAAAAGTATTCATGCATTCATTTTATCATAAGACAGTTTTTTCTTTTTCCTTTTTTGCGGTACGCGGGCCTCTCACCGCCATGGCCGCTCCCGTTGTGGAGCACAGGCTCCGGACGCGCAGGCTCAGCGGCCATGGCTCACGGGCCCAGCTGCTTCGCGGCATGTGGGATCCTCCCGGACCGGGGCACGAACCCGTGTCCCCTGCATCGGCAGGCGGACTCTCAACCACTGCGCCACCAGGGAAGCCCTATCATAAGACATTTTAAAGAAAATTTTAAATCTTTAAGAAAGGCCACTTCAAGGTGCTATGAGAGCCTTAGACTAAAGAGTACCTCCTGTGTGACTTTCACGAGTCAGTCATGTTTCCAGGACTTCATAGCCTACAGCATATTAAGGTTGGAGCTTTTTGTTTCTGTTTTGTTTTTTTATTTATTTATTTATTTTGCCTCGCACTGTTGTGGCCTCTCCCGTTGCGGAGCACAGGCTCCAGACGTGCAGGCTCAGCGGCCATGGCCCACGGGCCCAGCCGCTCCGCGGCATGTGGGATCTTCCCAGACCGGGGCACGAACCCGTGTCCCCTGCATCGGCAGGCGGACTCTCAACCACTGCGCCACCAGGGAAGCCCTAGTTTTGTTTTTTAACATAATTCTTTTGGCGAGCCTAAGAAGAGAAATGATAGAAGACACCTAAATTTTTAACCCTAGGAAAAGCAAACACTGTAAAAGAAGGAAATAAGAAATAGAATCATGGTATACAACTTGTCTCACAGGAAAAAGTACTTATATTTTCATATAGGGTAAATTAATGTTGTTTTAATCCTTACTGCATGGCAGGAAAGAGGAAAATTTGGGAAGATGATTAGAGAAGCCATTAAGTCTTTATCTTCCATTATTGGATGACTACTGAGAATGTCTTAAACAGAGTGAAGTAAGTCAGAAAGAGAAAGACAAATACCATATGCTAACACATATATATGGAATTTAATTTAAAAAAATGTCATGAAGAACCTAGGGGTAAGACAGGAATAAAGACACAGACCTACTAGAGAATGGACTTGAGGATATGGGGACGGGGAAGGGTAAGCTGTGACAAAGCCAGAGAGAGGCATGGACATATATACACTACCAAATGTAAGGTAGATAGCTAGTGGGAAGCTGCCGCATAGCACAGGGAGATCAGCTCCGTGGCTTGTGACCACCTAGAGGGGTGGGATAGGGAGAGTGGGAGGGAGGGAGATGCAAGAGGAAAGAGATATGGGAACATATGTATATGTATAACTGATTCACTTTGTTATAAAGCAGAAACTAACACACCATTTTAAAGCAATTATACTCCAATAAAAATAAATAAATAAATAAATAAAAACTTCACTTAAAAGTAAATAAATACATAAATAAATAAAGTGATACAGGGAGAGATGTAAGTACAAACACAGTTAGAATGAGGGAAATGAGTATCTGTAAAAACAGCAAAAGGAGTTGAAAAAGGCTGCTTCTGGGAACAGTAAGATATGACTGGGAACTATTCACAAATCAGTTGGGAAATAATTTAAAATAACTTTAAAAGGATAATAAAATGAATGTTTTAATTAGAAACAAAGTATGCTCTACTTTAAGATTTTCATTTTACTTTAAGAATATTTCTTCATTAAGTGAAACTCTTGTAACACATAATATTAAAATGTTATACTTTTTTAATTTACTAACTTCTTGTGTTTAGTATATATTTTAGAGGAAATTTCATGTGGCAGACACCGACCTCCAAATGTTATTTTAAAAAACAAAGTGTTGGGCTTCCCTGGTGGCGCAGCGGTTGAGAGCCCGCCTGCCGATGCAGGGGACACGGGTTTGTGCCCCGGTCCAGGAGGATCCCACAGGTCGCGGAGCGGCTGGGCCCGTGAGCCGTGGCCGCTGAGCCTGCACGTCCGGAGCCTGTGCTCCGCAGCAGGAGAGGCCATAGCAGTGAGAGGCCCGCGTACCGCAAAAAAAAAAGACAAAAAACAAAGTGTTATTCGGACTGATAATCAGTCATTTCATGCAGCTTGAAAGATTTTAATTTGGAGGTTCGATTTAACATTTTTCTATATACTTCTATTCTACTTTGGGTGAGAATTCTATGCCTGCTTTTTAGTATTGTGCCCAGTATTCTAGAACAGCTAAGACTTGTGAATTTAATTAGATTGACAAGAAACCAGATGAAGATGAAGTTTTGTATTTCTAGATTTTAATTTTTTTAATTATGTCTCTGTTTACGAAAGTAGCATGTGGTCATTATAAAACCTTGGAAAATAAATAAAAGAAATTTTCTCAGAGTTTTTCTCTAGGCTTTTTCTCAATACATATATATTATGTATACACATATGTGTTTACATCTATATTTAAAACATCATTATTTAAGACAAAACATTCTTAATGAGAGAACTTCTAGAATGTTATTTACATTCAGCCAACCCCATTATAAAGGGACATAAGGTTACAAAGGAAAAAATTAGTTTGCCTGAACCTGAGTTTTATACTTAGGGCTTCTGATACCGGAACAAGGGCTACACCTAGATCCAGATGGATTTCATGGGGTCCTAAGTTTCCCCAAACCCAAAACTAATTGCCAGCTGTGAGGTTTTCTTGGGATAATTGGTTATTGCCATAATTGGATTCCAAATTTCTCTCTTAGAGCCAAACCTTTATATGTTTTACTCAACAGTAACACCGCACACCCAATTTTATGGGAATAACTGGATGACATGGCTTTCAAGGCCTTAAAAGAAAGTTTGATGAACCCACCTTCCCTTGGGCGTCTCAGTTATCACATTCCTTTTTGTACGTGAAAAGGAAGGGAATGCCCTGTGGTTACTCACCCCAAAACATGGGGACAACCATTGACCCATAAGGTTATTATCCCCCAAAACTAGACCCTCTGGCACAGAACTACCCCCTTGCCTCAGAGCCATTATTGCTTTGCCCTTTTGGTTAAGGCCACCGAGAAAATCCTGGTAGATTCCCTTTAACCATTTTTACCCCATGCAGCGAAAGCCCTCCTGAATTCCCACCACACTCAACATTTCTCAGCCAGCCACCTCACCTCTTAAGAAGCCCTTCTGTTAACTGCCCCTCACATACCTCTTTTACACTATAATAACCTTACCCTGGCTACTTCTGTGCCCTCCAACAATGACAAAGTCCCTCATGACCATTTAACACTGAAGGACCACATCCTGATTCCTTGTGATGAGCCGCAGGAAATTCCATGGTTCACAGACGGTTCTTATGTAAAAGATGACAAAGGAAGACATTGTGCTGGGTGTGCTATTACAACCCCTTTTGATGTTGTCTGAGGTAAGGACAACAAGAACCTATGGCTTCTTCAGCCCAAGAGGCTGAATTATATACTCCTGTGCTTCAGCCAAGGACAAAACTTCCAATATTTATACTAATAGTAGGTATACTTTTGGAGTAGATGATGATTTGGGAATCTTGTGGAAGCAATGTGGCTTCCTTACTTCCAGTGGAAAAGTAAAATTTGAAATGTTCCCTATGTTCAGGAATTATTAAATGCAATACTTTAACCTGCCACTTCAGATATTAAGATTCCAGGGCCTTCTAAACTTGACCCTCTAGGGATCAAGTTAATATTTGAATAATTATTAACTTATTAATAATATA
>NW_006769874.1:1134094-1166179 GCF_000442215.2 Lipotes vexillifer | reverse complement strand
GAATGCCGCCCTTAAAAGGACCAACAGAAGTCAAACGTCTGTCATGGTCCAAAGGGAAATTTCCCCAAATAATAACTTAGAAAATTTGCCTAGAGAATCCAACAACTGGCTTCAGAAAAGGAAAAACAAGATTGGAAATTCAACAACTATTGGTTTGATAGAAAGAGAAACTCTGGTTGGGACCAAATAACCCAGTCCTACTGGAGACTCTAAAATTCCAACTCCCCACGACTGTACATGCATCAAACCATTGTTCTGGCAAAATGATAGCTATTATGAATCAATATTGGTGGGGAAACTTTTTTTTTTGGCTGTGTTGGGTCTTCGTTGCTGCGCATGGGCTACCCTTCGTTGCGGTGCACGGGCTTCTCATTGCGGTGGCTACTCTTGTTGCAGAGCACGGGCTCTAGGCACGCGGGCTCAGTAATTGTGGCTCGCGGGCTCTAGAGCGCAGGCTCAGTAGTCGGGGCACACGGGCTTAGTTGCTCCATGGCATGTGGGATCTTCCCGGACCAGGGCTCGAACCCGTGTCCCCTGCATTGGCAGGCGGACTCTTGACCACTGAGCCACCAGGGAAGTCCCTAGTGGGGAAACATTTTAAAAGGCCACAAAACTGCCTACCTCACTTGTCCCACTTGTCCAAAGTACAACCCAGGGAAGACAACTCACACTGCCCTGGACATTTAAAACTGCCCAATGGATCATTCAAGTTCTGGCAAGTGGACTTCATACAACTCCCTTTATCTCTTGGATAGAAATATGTTTAGTCATGGTCTGTATGTTTTCACACTGGACTAAAGTCTTCCCTTGCAGACAGGCTACTGCCTCTTTGGTGGCTAAAGTCCTTTCAGAAAAGATTGTCCCCTCAAACTGTACAGTGGTGGAGGAACCCATCACTTGGCCAGGTGCTTGGATAGGTCTGTGCTGTCCAGCTGCTTTTGCAACGCTGCCACTGTGCTAACCACCTTCAGTCCTCTGGTTTAATAGAACGTGCTAAGGGAATTCCTAAGACTCAGTTGGCAAAACACCTTGGCCAAAAGTTTGCCACTGGTCCTTCTAAATCTCAGGTGCATGTTTTTTGGAATTCACAACCTCTCATCCTTTGAGATAGTCCCAGGGACTCAACGCACTTGGCTCCTCCTTCTTTTGACCCACAGCTGATAAAAGGAGAGATACTCCAATACTGCAAAGGCCTACTTGCTTCTGTTTAAAATTAGCCATGTTTTGGTAAAGCAGTCTTCACAGTGTGCCCTCAGGAGACAAAGACTTTAAGCATCACACCTTGCAACCTGGAGCTTTGGTCTGTTGGAAAAGTCACCTCCAGAAGAGCTCTCTTCCATCTCACTGGAAAGGTCCCTATCAGGTGCTGCTAACCCACCCTTGTGCCACCAAACTCCAAAGAAGAGACTCTTGGGTTCACATGGCACACTTAAAAAAGAAAAAGCACTGAACCCTGACTGGACCTGCATGTCATCTGGTGACCTGAAAGTAAAGATTTCCCAGAATTGAAGCAGACAACAGCTGATGAGACAGCTTTCCCAAGATATCTAGACCGGGCCAGTTGGAAGTTTGTCTCCAAACCTTTGACGATGACATAGTGCTTTAGATGATCTCCAGTGTCTACGATCTTGATAACATATAGACTTTGATGAAAAGTGTCTGAGAGTTCTCCCTCCCTCCTGGTCCCCATTGCTACTCAAATGTGACCTCAATAGGTTCCAATCTGTGCACTTTCCCTCCGACGTAGGACACTACACACTGAAAAGTCCTTCCTGGCATTGAGGGACAAAAATCCACTGAAATATAAAACCTGACTGTTGATCAGTGATGCTTTCAGAGAAAGATCTTGATCAAAAGGGGAAATGTGAAAAATTAATACACAGAAACCTCAGTTAACCAGGGTTGGGAGGCCAGAAGGAGGAGCTCTCACTCCCTGTGATGGTTGATGGCAGAGCCCAACAGGAAGAGAGAGGCATCTTCTTCCCGCAAGGACTCAGCCAATGAAAAGCCGTGGACTCTTTGTTTACTGTAGCCCCCGCCCCCCAACTTCCTTTTCCCTCTATAAAAGCATTCATCATCCCTTGATGTGCAGGGATTGCATGTGGCTCACACCATGGTTGCAGACCCTGAACTGCAAGTCTCTGCTGGTCCCGAATAAACCCATCTTTGCTGGAGAAATATCTGGCAGCCTATTTGTTTTAGGTCAACAGCCCCGTTCAACCTAATTTCTCCTCACTCTCTGTATGAATTCTGCTCTCAGCCACGTTGAGCCATTATTCACGTGCCCTGATCACAGCATGGTCTTTCGGTATTCTTCATTCTCTCCACCCAGAACATGCTTCCTTGTGTTGTCTACCTGAAAAGTCCTCATCCTCTAAGATTCAGCTCAAATGCTGTCTACTCTGAGGAACCTTCAATGTCTCATAGGCAACTTGGCCATTTCTTTTTCTGCATCTACATAGCACTTAATCTACACTTTTATTATAACATTTACTACATTTCTACAATTATTTGTTACTCATCCAAAATTTACAAATGTTTGTCTCTTAAGTAGATCATGGACCCTTTTGGGAAAGAGACTGTTTTCTTTTCGTATTTATTTCCCCATAATGGATGCCTGGCAGAGTAGGAAATAAATTTGTTGAGTGAATAGGTAAGTGAAATGACTTCAGTGTCATAATGTTTAGAAAAGGTATTTTTCAATCAACACACACACACACACACGGTGCATGTACATATACGTATGTGCATGTGCATATGTGCATGTATGTATATCTCACAGGCAGAGTTTTGTGAGAAAAACCGGATAACAAATAGAAAATCTGTGAATTTTTCACTCTTAGTCATTTTTATAGCTTTCATTTCTATTTCCATTCCAGTTTGCTTAGACATTTGAGTGGCTTTTAGGACAGTTGCCTTGACCAACAAACAAACAGGAAAATTGCACCTTATGATTTATATCAATTTTATGTAATTTAAGTAATTCAAAGCTGAATTTCTGAGCTCATAATTAGGATTTTAAAAGCTTATATAAGGCTGTTCTTTCAAAGAGAATTACTTCTTAGATTTAGAAGCAGATATGGACAGAAGCATTTAAGATGCTGTCAAAAGATATTTGTGTGTGTATGTGTGTGTGTGTGTGTGTGTGTGTGTGTGTGTGTGCATAAGCCTCTCATGAAGACTGACATTACTTCCAAACTAAATTACATGACTGTAGCTTCTCGAAATTTAACCAAAAAAATGTGATAAAAACATAGAAGGATAGATGCTTTCTGTTTAGTGATTAACCTCTATAGTTAATTTCACTGGATAAAATTAAAATACTCTAAGTCAAGATTGTATTTATTCATAAGTCAGTTATGGGAGAACATTCTTGTGGAAACGATTGAGCCTTTTCACCCTCAATTTGATGTTTAAAAATTTGGTCAATTGCTATTTTTCAGACTCTTGTCCATTTAAATCTTACATAGCTCATTGCTCCATACAATAAATGTTCAATATATGAGGCTGATTCACTATATATTGCTTCACGTGCTATTCTTGTTTTAAATATGAGAAAGTTACTGGAAACAGTTGTAAATTCATAAAATATTTTCAACATTTCTAATAGTGTTAGTTTCTTCTAGTCCAAAATTCGAGCCATCAATCATCCTTTTGCAGAGACATAAGAAGTGAGCTAGAATGTAGATGTGATTAAGGCTGAAAGCTTTAGCAGGTGGGTGCTGTCTTTTTGTGAGGAGGCTTTAGAAAAAGAGCAAAGAAGCAAATCATCCACATATTGCAACACAGTAGAACTCCTAGGGAACTTTAGATCATCCAGATCAGCCTTCAGAATTTGTGAGAAATAAGCAGGACTCTCAGTAAAACCCTGAGGCATTATTGTCCAGGCAAATTGTTTTTCTTTCCAACTGAAAGCAAAAAGGTATTGCCTAGGTTCATCAACTGGGATACTAAAGAATGCACTGCATAATCAATTACCGGAAAGAATTTGCTTCCACTGGGAATGGATGTTAGTAACATATGAGGGTTAGAAATAACAGGGTGTCAGGGATAATAATGTAGTTTATTGTTCAGAAGGTCCTGGACAAGCCTTCACCCTTGGCCCTTAGGTTTTTCTCATTGGTGAAATGGGAGTGTTTCAGGAGCTAGTCCAAGGGGTGATGAGACCTTGAGCCTTGTAATCTTCTATTGCAGAGGCTGTATGCCTTGAAGGGCTTCTTTACTTATAGGGTATTGATTAATTCTGGGGAGAGATTTTTGAGGGGTCTGTTAGAACCTCAGCGGGAGATGTGCTGTTAATTTTGCCAGTTGGAGATTTTGCCCATAAGGTGGTGGTAGCTGATTCGATAGGGACAGATGATCAGTGTTTTCAGAATCAGCTCTAGTACAATGAGAGACAGAGGAAATAAAATATGTCAAAGGGTCATTTAATTCACTTGGTGGGTTACTTTGATGACTACTCCCAAATTCTAGAATTATTTCCACCTTTTAGGAGAAAGAAACTGTGGCATGATACTCCTCTAAGGGGTCTCAGCCTGATAAATGGCTGGAGAGGACGAACTAAGGAGAAAAGGCTGGGTATTTCTCAAAGGGCCTAAACAAAAGGGAATAGATTCAGAGACAGGAACCTTTTTTTTTTAATTTTTATTTATTTATTTTTATTTATTTTGGCTGTGTTGGGTCTTCCTTTCTGTGCGAGGGCTTTCTCTAGTTGTGGCAAGCGGGGGCCACTCTTCATCACGGTGCGCGGGCTTCTCACTATCGCGGTCTCTCCCGTTGCGGAGCACAGGCTCCAGACGCGCAGGCTCAGTAGTTGTGGCTCACGGGCCTAGTTGCTCTGCGGCATGTGGGATCCTCCCAGACCAGGGCTCGAACCCACATCCCCTGCATTGGCAGGCACATTCTCAACCACTGTGCCACCAGGGAAGCACAGAGACAGGAACGTTTTGAGGTTCGTTAGAGATCCCTACTACTTGAACTGTGTTAGTACTCCAAGGCAGGGACTGTTTTCTATCAATATTAGTGGGGCTGAGCACTGAGCATGTGGCTCCAGCATCAGTTAGGACTGGAAAAGGTTCATCCCCATCTGGAGAGATGTTCAAGCCAATTAAGAGGGAGGGTTGGGAAGAGCCCCTGTAGTTACTCGGAGCCCCGTCACCGGGAACCGGGTGGACCCTGGAGAGGCTGCTTGGAGAGCTGAAGGCCCCTGACACGCTCAAATTTGTAACCATCTCCTTTCCAATGTCCTGGCTCTTTGCGACAGGAGCAGGAGCTAGGAGGGTCTGGGGTTTGTTCAGGAGCCTTCATTTGCTGGAGGTGAAGGTGAAGAATTTTGGTGGTCTTCCTTGGAGGTGAGTGATCTAGAGTGTGGGAGAGCTGACTTGGCAGGGTGACTAAATCTGGCATGGACACAGCCTCCCGTTCCATCCTGGCCCTTATTACTAGAAAGGTCCCAGTTCAGCCTATTAATAAACAATTAAAAGCTACCCAGGTGGAGTCAACATCTGAAGAAAGACCAGAATTTTCTTTAAAAACATTCTCAAGTCAATTATAATAATCATGAACAGTTCATCAGATTTTTGTGTGCAAGCTTGAATTTTGTTCCAGTCAACAGGCTTTGGAGAAGCCCTGGGAATTGCTTGAACCTGATCATATAATAAGTTAGAGGGCTGGTCTCCCAGTTGTGATTCTAGACACCTTTCGGGACTTTCCGAATTAGCAGTTTTCATTGAATCTGGGCCTGACCCTCGCTGATATGCATCTGAACTGGCTGCTATGAGTCAGAGAAACCATGTTGATAAGTTTGAGTGATTATATTAAACTCCTCAGCAAATCTGTGAGCATCTTCAGCTACTTTGAGAAAATCTTTGGCTACGGTTTACAGTTCAGCTTTAGTCCAGGGAATATGAAAAATGAATGGTTTAGTCCCTGGATTCTCAGAAGACTTAATTTTAAAGGGACGGGTTCTGACAAGTTCAGAGGAAAAGGGAGTGAGAAAAGAGAAAGTTTGGTGGGAAAATTTGTGTGACCAGATGGAGGTTAGAGTGAGGCATAGGTGGCTTAGAAGGAAAGGAGGAAGGTGGCCCTGGAGTCAGAGCCCGAGACAAAGAAGCAAAGGAGAGGAACCTGAGGCTTCCGGAGCTATTTTGTCTTTTCCTTTGCTCACTTCAGTTAATCCAGCACGAGCCCCATTTTCATCTGCAAGAACCACTGAGAGACAAGCTGGTTGTTTAGACTTCAGTATTTAGAAGACATTTTTCAAGAGTGAGTGAAGTTAGTCTGTCACTTCAAGGAAAACAGCTGACAGTATTTGTTGCCAATGATAAAAGTTTTCAAGTGAGAATTTTGGATAGCTGCTGAGTCCTTGAAAGCTTCCTAATATTTAAAGAGTTTTCTGATGAAATCAGTGTGATATTAATGATTCTCTGAGACCGTGTAATGAACCACGTCAACATTGGGAAAATCAGCACATAACCCAGTGAACCACTATTTTCCAAATGACCAGCTCATGACATTACAAAGTCTGCGTGGTGTCAGAGTTTCCCGTTGCTGCTGCAACAGACCACCGCAAACTTAGCGCGTCACACAACACAGCTCTGTGATCTTGCAGTTCTGCGGTTCTGCCGTCTGACACGGGTCTCCCTGTGCTCCTTTCAGGAGGCCCCAGGGGAGAATCTGCTTTCTTGTCTTTGAAGCCAGCAACGGTGGGTTGAGTCCTTCTGCTGCATCTCTCTCACTCTCTTCTGTCCTTCTGTCTCCCTCTCAGTGTCCCTCACAATCACATCAGCAAATGTCTCTTTTGCCACATCTCCCCGGTTCAGGGAAGTAGGACAGGGATGTCTTTCGGGGCCATCATTCTGCCTGCCACACGTGGATAAATGATGCCCTTCAACGTTCCAGAAAGAGTAATGGATTCCAAGGTAACAGAGTGCAAGAAGTCCACTGACAGAGCTTCAGATTCCACATTGCAGCTGATCTTTTATCACTTTAGATTATTTGTCCAGTTTCTAAAAGGCTCCTCCCCCTTCCAGCTACATACCTGTGTGGACCTGGACTGTCTTTATCCAAGCAACCTCTCGCAGCAGACTGAATACAGATGCAAATATGAGAAAACCAATTTTCTTCCATTAAGCCAGACGTTAAGGACATTTGCAAAAATGTAGAAACAATGCCACTCTTCTCACTCAGTTGGTTTTGTTTTGGAACATATATTAATTTTTATTAAAAATATGTTATCTATGTTAATCCATAGTGGGCTTTTTGCCATTATTTTAAAATTAAGTAATAAATTTTTGGATGTTCCTCAGTTCTAATTTCAAATAAGGTAAATATTGTTAAATATAACACATATTTACAAAAGTTCTTTGGAGTCCTCAATAATTTTTAAGGGTATAAGGGATTCTGAGACCAAAAAGCTTGAGAACTGCTGTTGCAGAGAATAAAGCATCCTTGGGGGGCCCGTGAGGTGATGTTCCAGGATGACATTCGAAGGACCTGGAAGCATCTTTTTGCATTATTGCCAAGATTTTAGGTAACATTTCTTACACATTTTCTAGAACTATTGGGGTACAGGAGGAAGAGAAGTCTGAAGGCTTACACTGGCTCTGCCGTTGGCTCACCCACCGAGGAGCTGTGTCTTCGTCAGGTGCTGAGTTTCTCAAGGCCTCACTTTCCTCCTTTTGGAAAAGGGACATAAATTCCGGCTCTGTCCACCGTCAGGGTTGTTAGAAAACTAAGTAAGATAATGAAAGTAAAATGCTTTCTAATCCAGAAAGTACTATATAAATGTAAGTTGGGTTTGGTGGGGTTGTTTGTTTGTTTGCTTGCTTTGTTTTGTTTTTTAGCACATATAGGGGCATATCTGCGGACAAAGTGCTTTTTGGCTGAATGGGATGAAAGCAATAAACTAGCTTATTAATAACTATTACGCTCCTGCCCTGTCACAGCACCGCGGAGACATGCAAGGATTGAAAGACCCAGCTCTGTCCCGAGGAGTATTATAATATTGCGGAAGACAGGGATAAATCAATACACAAGAGTATATTTTCAAAGGCTTTAGCCTACAAGAGAAATTAGAATTCAGGAGCTGGGGAAATTAGGTGAAGGAGGTCAACTTTCAGGAAAAGGATAAAACCTGAGCTGTGTTTTGAGGAATGGAGAGAATTTGAAGGGCAGGAGGAGACAGAGCTCCCAGCAGAGATGTGAAAATGAAGCACTGCAGGAGGGAGACGGCTGGGGAAAAGCAGAATTTCTGGTGTTCTGAGCCCACGTACCACGGCTGCCTTACGTTTGGGGCACCTCCAGGCTCTACTCCTACTGCTGGTCTAGCAGGAAGCAGCCTCCACTCTCTTCCTGGGACCCCCTTTTAACTCGCCTTCCCCTGCGGCGTTTGCTGTTGCATTAACAGACCTGGAACGAGAGTTAACAGCAATGATGTGTCAAATGACCCCCTACTTCTTAAGATCATGATGAAAGGCAGTTGAGGATGAAATCTTGCTTACTTTAAGCTAGTTAAGACAGGTTATGAGTCGGCATCTTAATCTGGTCCAGGTAAACTACTCTGTGGTTTAATCAGTTTCCCAGGCCAAAATCAGCCCCAAGGGAAAGGTAAATTACTTTAATGACTAGCTATATTTTGAGGAAACAAGATAGCATGTAGACTAATAGAGTCCCCTTTTTAATCTGTGGCCAAATAAATGCTTGAAAGACATTAAAGGGAGCACCAAAGATACATCAAAATAAGAAAATAAAATAACAAAGCTCTTTCATCCTGAATTTGAGTCATAAATGTCAGAATGAACTCATGGTCTATTTTCTTTAAAAAACAAACAAAAACCAAAGGACAAACGGAAGTTATTTCCTAGCTCTGTCCACTGGAAAGCACTAGGACCAGTGACTAACGCAGTAGCAATGAGCACCAGGACTGTGGTCTCCAAATACAAATGTCCACTGAACGGAGCCAGGGTGCCTTCTAACCAAATAAGGCAGGAATAGCAATATGGATATCACTGATGTGAAATCTGAAGCAAATGCATTATGATACAAAAGGGACATTTTTTTAATGATAAAAGGGAAATTGTATAACGAGAACCTGAGGCTATAGCACCAAATAACCTAAAAGCAAAACACACAGAAAGGTAAGATTGTGGCTCGGCTGCTCCACAGGCGGTGAGGTGGGCTCTCTGCTTGTCTCTGTGTGACGTTAGTATTGATTGTGGCTCCTAACGACCTCGGACTGACCCATCCATTGTAAATTTCCCTCTCAGCTTTCCTCTACTGCTCTAGCTTCCATTGATGATCATACCCCAGGATTTGTTATTTTATGTGGGGTTGCAAAATGGTAATATTGTAATATTATTATTTCATCTTTTATCTGGAATTCCATACAAAAGAGCTCTTCCTCCTCACTTATTTGATTAATCTGAGTTGTGCTTCCTATGCAGGACAGGAATAAAGACGCAGACATAGAGAATGGACTTGAGGACACGGGGAGGGGGAAGGGTAAGCTGGGACGAAGTGAGAGAGTGGCATGGACATATATACACTACCAAATGTAAAATAGATAGCTAGTGGGAAGCAGCTGCATAGCACAGGGAGATCAGCTCGGTGCTTTGTGACCGCCTAGAGGGGTGGCATAGGGAGGGAGGGAGGGAGACGCAAGAGGGAGGCGATATGGGGATATATGTATACCTATAGCTGATTCACTTTGTTATACAGCAGAAACTAACACACCATTGTAAAGCAGTTATACTCCAATAAAGATGTTTAAAAAAATTAAAAATTAAAAAAAATTTTTTTAAAAAATAAATAAATGAGTGATTCTTACTTTTTATTTATAAATTTTCAGAATAACAAGTTGCTTCTGTTGCCACTCAATCCCCAAGGGTGACCAAGAGGATTTGGGAGGGGAGGGGTGTCATTATGCATTCATGGATTTTAACAGATTTAATGTATTTCAAACCATTGTAGTCATTATTCTTTGCGATGCCCCCAAATCATCCCCTCAAGCCCACCTGTGAGTTCTCTGGACAGGGCCCCTTGCTTTCTGATGCAACAGTGTGTTCCAGGCTCGTGTCCAACCTTTCCTTCTACAGACCTGGCAGCAGCTGTTTCTCAGGGAGCCCTGGTTCCTTTTGGAGACCACAGTCCTGGTGTTCCTTGGTACTGAGCTGGTCCTTGGTACCAGGACTTTTCAGTGGATAGAGCTAGGTAGTAAGGCTTTTTGTTTCTCAGTTGTTTTTTCTCTTTTCTTTTTAAAGAAAATATATCATGAGTTCACTGACATTTACAATTCAAATTTAGCACAACACAAATTTTAAGTTTTCATGCATTTCTTAATTTCTTTAACTTCTCTTTTTGCACCGACTTTCTCGCAGACTTAAAACATCCCTAGTGGCATTAATATCATGACTTATTTGCTGTGTTTATTTTATTTATTTAGTTTCACAGTAACAATACTCCCTGCTTAGTAGCAAAATGGAAACGCAAACAGTGTAAGTTTCCTCTGCGGGAATTTGGCCTTAGGATATGTCCCACTAGCAAGTACTAGGAAGTAAAATCACTGTGTTTAAAAAATACTTGAAATACTTTTTCCTGTGTGTGGTCAAGCAACCTACCCAATACCCACAGACATTTCTTTCACTTTGCTTTCAGTTTTGAGGGGTGGCCTTTTAAGAGTTTTCATGTAAAAATTTATTCTACACTGTTCTAAAGTTCAATCTACCAAACAATTAGAATCAAAGAATTCCGGCTTCCGTCCTGTCCCTTGGTTAGTTTCCTCCACTGGTCACCAATTGTTCCAGTTACTGAGGCTACAGAACAAAATGCCCCAAACCTAGTGCCCTGCACCACCGTCCATCACACTCACTCATTCGGGGCCACAGCTCAGACAGGCCCCCGCAGGGTGACTTGACTGTGCTTGCTGATGTCGGGTCTCACCTGGAAGAGTCAGGTTGGGTGCTGGGGTCACCTGGGACAGTGCTGCTGGCTCCGGTCCTTCCTAGGTGGCCGTCCCACGTGCCTCTCTGCCTGAGTCTGCGCTTCAGCGCCTGGCAGGCTTGCTCCGGGGACAATCCCAGGAGAGAGAGCCCAGGGAGGCTGTAAGACCTCAGAAGCCACACAGCGTCCCCTCTGCTATGTTCTCCCAGGCGAAGGGTCAGCAATCCCACCCAGGGTCACTGAAGCAGGGGCCTCCGTAACTCCACGGAGCAGGACAAGGTTCTGGAAGAGTCTCTGGGCTGGCAAGAACGCCGTGGCCACTTTGCAAAATGACACGACACTGGGATGAGGTTCGGTTTGTCCGTCCGTTTCAAATGCTTGAAGACGGGAGAACGGGGACAGTTCTGCAAAGACATTCCACGAGGTAGCGGATCCGGGAGGTGACTTGGAAGGGTGGACAGTGCTGGTGGCGACAAGGACAGGGGCCCCAAGAAGGGGGAAGCGGGTGTGAGCAGGAAGCCAGAGCTGCGCTGCAAGGCCAGCAGGAGGCCCATGCTTCTCATTCCTTTGAGGGAAGGAGAAATCCCATTTGAATGAGCTGGCATTTTTTTTCTTTGAAATTGACTTGTCAGTGCTTGTACATAAGGGATAATTATTTGGGACTTATATTCACAGCAAGCACAAGCTTGCACAAGCTTTTTTCTGCACGGCAGCCTCCTATATAATGCCTATGGGCTCCCACTACCCATCTCACTCAGAGGAGGTCTTTGTAGGGAGGCAGGGCCGGTGCAATGAATGCAGGGTGCCAGGCCCTCTCCCGGTCATGCATGGGCACAGCTGGAAACCTCAGCTGCACCTGTTCAAGGTCACACAGTAGATTTAAGGCCACTCGATGGATGACTTCAGAGCTCTTTCCAGTATGTTTGAGCATTAGTTATATGTATTTATATCGGCTACTAAACACTATTGACCAAGACTAAATATTAATAGAATATCCACTACATTAACTGTTAATAAATATTCAACTATTATTTGTAAGGCAGAAGTGCTTACCTAAGGGAAAACAGCTCAGTCGTGTCGTAAAATCTCAGAAGTCTAAGTCTGCTTAATTTTTGGTTTTCTTCCAGTGTTATTGAGATATAATTGACACACAGCGCTGAATAGAGTTTAGGTGTACAGAATAATGATTTGACTTTTGTACATCCTGAAATGATGACCGCTATAAGTCTGGTGAACATCCATCATCCATATAGACACAAAATTAAAGAAATAGAAAAAAAATTCTTTTTCTTGTGATGAGAACTCTTAGGACTACTCTCTCAACAACTTTCATATATAACATGCAGCAGTGCTCATTACATTTATCATCCTGTACACGACATCCCTAGTACTTATTTATCTTATAACTGGAAGTTTGTCCCTTTTGACAGCCTTCCTCTAATCCCCCCCTCCCTCCTCCTCTGCTTAGTTTTTTTTTTAAGATAAGTAATTTTTTTTTTTGCGGTACGCAGGCCTCTCACTGTCGTGGCCTCTCCTGTTGCGGAGCAGAGGCTCCGGACGCGCAGGCTCAGCAGCCATGGCTCACGGGCCCAGCCGCTCCGCGGCATGTGGGATCTTCCCGGACCGGAGCACGAACCCGTGTCCCCTGCATCAGCAGGCGGACTCTCAACCACTGCGCCACCAGGGAAGCCCCGATAAGTAATTTTTAAAAACATCCAAGTAAACAGTCTCTTCTAATATCCATGTAGGAATGTGTGTGGGATGTGTGCACAGGTGCATACGTGTGTGTCAGTGAGCTCATTTTTTTCTTTCTTTTTTCAGGAAGTGATACATTCTTCTATTTCACATTTAGAATATTATGCTGTTTGGCTTGATTTAGTCTTATTCTCGCTTCCAAAACGTTTCTTCCCTATAGTTCCAACTATTAAAGTGAATCTTCAAGAAAAACGACACCATGAAAAACACTTGGCTGAACTTTTTCTGATCCTTTCTTGTTCCTGTTTTGTCATAACCACAGCTCAGAATAAAGCAGCTCCACAAAATAGCTACCTCGGTAGCCAGGCTGGCATGGCAAGGCCACACATATTGGTCCTATGAGAGTCGGAGAAACGTCAGAGGGAAAACACCCAGAAAGTGTCCTAACTTTCTCAATATATAAATAATTTAGAATGCAAAGGAGTTTTTAAGGAAAGAGTCCCCAAAGTGTGACAAAGCTACTTAAAGCTTCAGAACCTAAAAAGATGCCACAGAGACTGGAGACATTCTCTCCTGTTATGGCTTTTAATACACAAGGTCTAAAACCAACGCCCACCGGCACCAGGCTCAGGGCTAAGGCAGAATCGCCGAGACACCCAGGAGCCCCTTGAGGTCCTTCCCTCCCAGGTGAGGGTCCACAGGCTCTGTCATAAGAAACAAAGCAGCACTGGGCTCCTAATACGTGCCAGGCGCAGTGGGCTCGCAGTAAGACACTAACGACACTTTTTTGACCATCATGACAGGTC
Organism: Lipotes vexillifer; assembly: GCF_000442215.2. Classification (NCBI taxonomy): domain Eukaryota; kingdom Metazoa; phylum Chordata; class Mammalia; order Artiodactyla; family Lipotidae; genus Lipotes; species Lipotes vexillifer. The sequence continues at coordinate 1,152,740 of NW_006769874.1, read as the reverse complement.
GTCAGAGCGCGTTGCTTTCCTATCTTACAAATGAGAAAGCCGAGGCTTCTTGAAGCCAGTTAGCTTACCAAGGTTACACAGGTCATAAGTGGAGAGTCTGAACTCACCCAGAGACAGGCCTGTTCCCAACCGCTGGAGACACCTGACCCAGAGCCCCCGTTCACCTGAGCCTCCCCTGGCCTGGGCGGGGCGGCAAGACTGGACGACGCCAGTAAAGGTGAGCGGGACCTCAGCTGGCAAACCCCTTCCGTGGCTCCTGCGGGCCACACGGCCCCCGGCTCCGGGCTCTGTTCCCCGAGAGCCAATGCAGGCACACAGCGCGGAGCGCACTTCTGGAAAACTTTGCTCTCTGACGTTCGCCACAGGTGTGCTGCACCTGCAGCTGAGCGCTCGTGTTTATCAGTTCGCATCTGACAAGTCCCCCACCAGCGGGTGCTGCACGCCCACCCGGGGCTTTTCAGCCAAATCTGTGCTGCTCCGTGGTTCCTGTTACTCCGCCCACTGGGCGTCTCTGGTGGGGGGATGGGGAAGCACGGGCACACCCCCGGCCAGCACAGACGGGCAACCTGTGCCCACCTCCCACCCTCCGCTTTCCCACTTGGCTTTTCAAGACCTTCTTTCCGCCTCCTCACTGACGGTGGACCATGTTACTTTTCCCAGCTATTGGCTGACGTTCCCCGAACGCTCTCAACATTTGCTCTGTGACTACAATGCCCTCCCCCGTGGGAGGTGTACATTTCCTTCCTCGTTGTCACCAGCCTTGGCCATGTGACATGCTCTGGCGAAAAGAATTTGAATAGAAGACCAGATGTCAGATGCTGAGGGATCAGAGCCCGGGTGTGATTCTGCCACCGCTGGGCCGTTGGAAAGGCAGGTACCAGGTCCAGCTGTTCCTTCAGCCTGGGTCCCAGAGTGAAAATAACCTGACCCACCGCCAGCATGGAACACGGCGGGCAAAGATTGACCTTTGTTGGTGTAGTTAGTGAAGCCCTGAGATTTGGGAGGGGTTTGGTGTTGCAGTATAACCTGCAGTGTTTCCTGAGTTGGGAACAGGAAAGCAAAGGGAGTCAAATCAATAAGTTGTGCAATAAAGGTTCCTGAGAGTCTGAGGCATCAGCACTGGTTTAAGGCCGATCTGGTCATTGAAATGGCTGTTGCCATCTCGTCCCCTGCCTCCTGTGGACATGCTTCTTCACAAGCTAACTCCATCTCTTAAACAGCATGATTTGTACTCTTTTACGCTGCGCTGTGGGAGCGCGTAACCTTACCACTCGGGTTCCTCCCAACCTCCTGAGGCTACAGCCATCAAGCGTCTTCACCTGTCCCTGTGACAGCTTGCCGGCTTCCAGAGCCCCAGTTTGGCCTGGACCCCAGCTGCCCCTCCCACCGTCTTCATTTTTTTTTTTTTTTACATTTTTTGTGTATTGAAGTCTAGTTGATTGACAAGGTTGCTGCGTCAATTTCCGCTGTACAGCGGTGACTCAGCCATACATATACATACATTCTTTTTTATATTCTTTTCTATTATGCTTTATCATGGGACATTGAATACAGTTCCCTGTGCTATACCTTCTTTCTTGTACGTTTATTGGACTCTCCCTCTGCTCTGTTTAGGATCTAGCTAGGTGGACAGCATTGAAAAAGATGACATCCCAGGTCCAGATCCAGGTTTGGGGGTTGAAAAGTTGTACAATTTGGAGGTCCCTCACTGAGAACCGGAACAAAAACCCATGAATACAAAATGAGGGACAGGGCCTTGGAGGCCCATGCCAGTGAGGGGCCTGAGCTGAACCCTCATCAGCTTCACAGTCAATGCACCCTGGGGGGTGGGGTGAGGAAGGGGTGGAGAGGCTGAACACAGAGATAATAGGAAACTCAAAGGCGATGAAGAGAGCCTTGCTGAAAATAAACAAGGTGATGCAGTAGCCAGTGGTGACGATGCTGAATTTTACTTGAGCCTGTGATCCTGAACCACAGAGAAGGTTAAAAAGTCTCCCTGCCCTTTGTGTTCCAGAAAACAGCTAACTGCAAGGACTCAGATACGACTGCAAGATGCCCCTGTTTACCTGGGACAAGGCCAGACACGGACCCTCCGAATTCCCATTCCTCAACTCACTTCAGTCCCCAGTGGTCATTCAGAACATGACGCTCAGTAACCAACCTTCCGTTCAGCTTCTCTCTTTCCTCCAGGCCTAGACCTTTGGCCCAGCCTCACCCAGATCCAGCAGGAGCCCCTCCTGAGCACACGCAGGCCAGCAGGAGCCCCTCCTGACGTCCTCTCCCAGGAAGACACCTTCCCAGCCCATCTCCCACCCCCGGTTCTTTCTAGCTGTGTTTACCCCTCTTTGTAAAGAAAGCCCTTTTTGCCTAACCCTTGAGAAGCTTGCAGACCTTCAAGTCAGAGCTTTCTGCTGTTGCTAGAGTCCCCTCGCCCTGCAGTATCCTCGAGAATAAAATCTTTTCTAAGTCAGGTTCTGTTTTTATTTGGCTGTGGTTAGGAAAGCCCTCCCCACGGAGGAGAGATTTACACAGATGGACCATGGTTCAAGGGAGAACTAGGTTTATGGGAGGTGATTTTGTTTTAAGAAATGGATATTTTTAGCCTAAAAGAGAGGGAAGAGGACAGAATTGTGGGGTGTGCCTAGGTTGTTTAGAGGAAGTGGTTAAAGGAGCCTGAAAGAGGCAAGCAGTTGGAGAAACGGGGAAGGCAAGAAGGGCACAACGCTGCATAAGACCACGGAGGAGCTCATGCATTCCTTCCACAGGCGCTATTTTACTGAGCACCTACTACTTGCCATCCATCGTGCCAGGCAGCGGGGACTTGGTGGTGAGTAAACTAGATATGAGTGTTGACTTGCAGTCTACAGGGAAAGACAGAAGTGAATGGAATAATCACACACATATTTCATTTCAAATAGTGGTGTGTACTATGTGGGTGAGTAACAAGCCGGAGGGCACATTACCCGTGCACTTAGACAGTCCTGGATGGCAGAGGAACCTGAGGAAGGCATATTTTACTCAAAAGGTAAATACGAATGGGCATTAACTAGGGTAGCATGTGGGGATGGGGATGGTGTGAGGGGAGCATCTTAGCAGAGACAGTGGCTGAGGAATGACAAGGCCAGCGTTTGTGGGGTGGAGCCAGGGCCTCTGGGATGGATGTGCACTTCTGTCCTGTACAGCGATCTGTTCCGCTGAGCTGTGAGGCTAAGAACTTTGATGCTCATCCAAAGACCAATGGGGAGGACTTCCCTGGTGGTCCAGTGGTTAAGACTCCACACTTCCACTGCAGGGGGCGTGGGTTTGATCCCTGGCCAGGGAACTAAGATCCTGCATGCTGCGTGGTCATAAAAAGCAAAAACCAGAGATCAGTGGGGAGACCCAGAAAGTTTTTCCAGGGGAGTGACCTAATTAGATCCACACCTAACTGTAGAGCCACTGTTGTCCGACGCAGTGAGGCCAAACAGACCCAAACATGGGAATTTGAAGCAGAGAAAGGTTTATTGCAGAACCAAGGAAGGAGAACAGGCAGCTCGTGTTCAAAAACCCCGAGCTCTCCAATGGTTTTCGGGGAAGAGTTTTTTTGTTTTTTGTTTTTTGTTTTTTTTTCCTTGCGTTATGCGGGCCTCTCACTGCTGTGGCCTCTCCCGTTGCGGAGCACAGGCTCCGGACGCGCAGGCTCAGCGGCCATGGCTCACGGGCCCAGCCGCTCCGCGGCACGTGGGATCCTCCCGGACCGGGGCACGAACCCGCGTCCCCTGCATTGGCAGGCGGACTCTCAACCACTGCGCCACCAGGGAAGCCCGGGGGGGAAGAGTTTCTATAGGCAAAATTTGGGGTGAGGGCTGTGGGGTGTGTGGCTTCTTCTGATTGATGAGGTAACAGGGCGGGGCGCCAGGAATCTTGTGCTCAGCCTGAAGTTACCATCCTCCACCTGGGTGGCGGCCCTAGTTCCTGTAGAGAAAAATATATCGATACATATATACATATATGTGTGTGTGTATATATATATATATATTTATCCCTTGAGGAGGAACTAGGACTCTGCTTTATCACTGCACTGCTGTTTCTTGACTGCTTTTCCTCTGTCTCTGTGTTCCTTCACTTCCCTAATTAGTAGCTGCTTGAGTCCGCCCTTTGGAGCTCAGGGAAGGTCTAGGAGGCCGAAGCCTTTTGCTACAAATAAGAAATGGGGACCCAGAAAGGCTTTTGTACCTGGGAGGGCACCTCTGGTCCCACTTGGTTTGCCCACCCCTTGGCAGTAGAGTGGAAAGGGAAAGTTGACAGAGCCACAGAGAACCCAGGGGCCAGGCGCAATCTCTGAGGGTTAGTTTCTGAGGATGCAGGAGGAGGAGTGTGGATACAGGACTGTGCAGGATGTGGCAGAGGTGGGCAGGCGGTCATACAGAAGTCCACTACCTCCCGCTCTCCCCCGCCCATGGAACTGAGCATTGCTTTGATGGATCTGCACTTCCCTGGTTCTTAGACCCAGGACATTCACTGTGTGGTTGGAGGAGGGTGCCGGCACAGGCTTGATTTGCCGTTTGCCCGTTGCTCAGTTCCCAGGCTCAGTTCCCAGGCTCAGCCCCAACGGTCCTGCAGCTCTAAGTCTGTGAAGTGCTGCACACAGCGGGGCTCATGTGAATGGAGCAGAGACCAAGGGAATCGCGTGGGGTCACGGTAGGGGGGCCCTCTGCGGTCTTGGAGCTGGTCAGACATGATTGCCCAGGGATCGAGGGCTGCCCCTAACATCCCTGTGGTGGGGAGGACATGGCACACGCGCCTCTCTGCCTGCTGGGTCCCGAGGGTCGCACCTCCTTGAACACAGCCTGGCCCCAAGGGAGCAGCCTCCTCCCCGCACTTTTCTGCGGCCCCAAGCCGCTGTCTCCACACACTGTCGCACTCCTTGACGGGCTGGCCACTTGGCCCTGACAGCACCGGCTCCCGGGCAGCTCAACGCCGGGAGGAGGGGCCGCGGCACCGAGGACATCAGAGAAGGTGGCTTTAAAGTCGACTTCACGGGTCCGGGCCAAAGGCGGCCGGGAGCTACACCGAAAGGGAAGCCGCGTCGAAGAGGCGAGGGGGCAGAAGGACTGACCTGGGCCGGGGGCTTGTCCTCCCGATGGGGGCGTGTCCTCCAGGAGGGGCGTGTCCTCCAGAAGGGGCGTGGCGTCGGGGCCTCACGTGGCATGTTCGCCAGCCGGGCGCGCGTCGGTCGCACAGGGGCGTGGCGTTGGGGCGCCCTGGGCGAGTCCGAGGCTGTGGGCTGGTCCCGGGCTGGGGGCGTGACGTCAGGCGCCCGGGGCGGAAACAAGCAGGGCTCGGCTTGGGTCGAGGGGTCCAGGCGACTGTCGCGGTCCGCGCGGGCCGGAAGTGCTGTGCGCCTGGAGGTCCCGGTGAGGTAGCGGGGCCCCTGGGGCTCCCGGTGGTCGGCGGGCGGGGTTCCGGAGCCTCTCGGGGGCCCGCCGCGTCCTCGGCCGTGGGCAGCTGTTGGCCGCGCTGCTCGGTGGCCGCCGGCCCGGTGCACGGTCGGCTTAAGGAAATCTGCCCCTTTTTAGGGAAGCGCAGGGCCTGGCGCTGGACAAGGCCTCGCGCCCTCGGAAGGCCGCGCCTTGGTGCCCCTGCGGGGTCCTCCGCCGGGTTCGGCCGATGAAGCCCGTGGCCCACTTGGGCGCCCTGTACCTGGCGCTGTGCTGCCTGGGCGGCGCGCGCGGGCTCTGGAGGAGGTGAGCTGCGGAGGGGCGGGGTGGGGGGCGGGAGGGCCTGCAGCGGGACACGGGTGCCCGGAGCCTCCGAGCGTCTCCCGGGGGCGTTGCGCGCACGCTTTCCGTCCAGGGTCCAGTATCCTGGTGAGGTGGTCGTGGTTCCTCTTTCCAGGTTTCTTTCTTCCTTCCTCCGCTCCCTCTCGTTCCCTCTTTCCATCCTTTCTGTTGCAGCTGACAGTGTAAGGGGTAAACAGCCTGTCTGGGAGAGGAGTCTCATTTTACTAAGGTAGTGGAGACCGAGATTTGAGAACCAGATTTTAATTTTCTTCTGTTTTATTTGGGTAATGCTTCAGTTAACAGAACGAGTTCATACTTACTTCGCAGGCCTGGGAAAAGGTCAGTTTTCTTTTTTTTTAAAAATTGGAGTATAGCTGCTTTACAACGTTGCGTTGGTTTCTGTTGTACGACGAAGTGAATCAGCTGTGTGTATACACACATCCCCTCCCTCTTGGACCTCCCTCCCACCCCAGCCCCCATCCCACCCATTTAGGTCACCACAGAGCACTGAGTAGAGTTCCCTGTGCTATACAGCAGGTTCTCATTAGTTATCTATTTTATACATAGTAGTGTGTATATATTAATGCCCGTCTCCCAATTCATCCCACCCCCTTCTTTCCCCGCTTGGTGTCCATACGTTTGTTCTTTGCATCTGTGTCTCTATTTCTCCTTTGCAAATAGCTTCATCTGTACCATTTTTCTAGATTCCACATATATGCATTAGTATACGATATTTGTTTTTCTCTTTCTGACTTACTTCACTCTGTGTGACAGTCTCTAGGTCCATCCACATCTCTACAAATGACCCAACTGCGTTCCTTTTTATGGCTGAGTAACATTCCATTGTACATATGTACCACATCTTCTTTATCCATTTGTTTGTCGATGGGCATTTAGGTTGCTTCCGTGACCTGGCTATTGTAAATAGAGCTGCAGTGAACATTGGGGTGCGTGTGTCTTTTTGAATTAATGGTTTTCTCAGGGTGTATGCCCAGTAGTGGGATTGCTGGATCATGTGGTAGGTCTATTTTTAGTTTTTTAAGGAAAGTTCATACTATTCTCCGTAGTGGCTGTGTGGAGAAAAGGGAACCCTCTTGCACTGTTGGTGGGAATGTAAATTGTTTTTCTTTTTTAACGAACCACTGTTGCTCTTTTATCACTTTAAAAAGTAACATTAAATTTCAGTTTTCCCAGAAAGTGTATTTTCTGAAAAAGAGCTACATTAATTAACTAATTGTTGCTGTCAACTTAAGAGTGTATCATCGAAGAGGTAGTGGGTGCACGGGTTGAGTATGAACTGCTAGCTTATATCCAGATGTAGGACCTTGGAGCTCTCCATCAAGGTCGTTCATCCTAAAGTCGAGAGAGTAACAGCACCTGCCTCCTAGCCTTGGTGCCAGGAGACATCAGTTAAAGTACAGAATGTGCTTAGAACCATGCCTGCCCGATAGTAATCAATACATGTCAGCGAAGACGTTAGGCTGTAGTATGTGTAGTATGTGGTCACCTCCAGCTGATTCTCGCGATTCATGCCACTGATAGAATTGGCGAGCAAGGCATGGTTTCGAGAACGTGCGGGTGATTCAGACCCTGAGAGCCTCACAGGTCAGCGGGTGTTTTCCCAGGTCCTCTTTCTCTGCTTAGCGGGCCTTTCTCTTTACAGCACAGTCAGCATCTCCGCCGCTTTGGGAGGATGTTTCTCTCTGGGTGGTAGGTGGCTATCGTGTGACAGACGTTGTGAGTCTTGGTAGTTTTATTGTAAGCTGCATACTGGTGGTCTAGTTTTCCCGGCCTCTGCCAGACCTTCCAGCCTCAGTTTCCACCTATGTGAAATAAGGTTTTCGTACCCAGAAAAAAAACAAAAACAAAACAAACAAACAACTCTTCTCCCAGCTCTAACGCTCGTGCTGCAGTTCTCTGTTCTCTTGTACTGAGCACTTGCTCATTTAGTTCAGACTGAAAAAAGTTTCGAAATGTCGTGAATTCTCTACTTATTCAGCAGTACTCAACTATTTACAAAACTAATGTGTGAGAACTTAATACCGTTTTGCTGTTGAGTCTTTGCTTCTAAAAATGCATTTATCCTGAATTACGTGTCTGCTTGAGTTGTATCCCCTGTTGCTGCTGCTGTTTTCCGTCTGTACAGCGAGTATTTTCACAAGCCGGCCTTTCTGCCTCTGTCTCTGTGTGTGCTAAGCCTTGCACACCTGGTGGGAGGGAGGGTCGCCGTGTGAATGCTACTCCACGACCCCTCATGGAGTCTCAGGGAGGGACCGGTGGGTTTCACGGGGACGTGGGAAGGAGCCCCTCGGATCAGACGTCACCCATCCTACAGAGAACGAGTAAAGATTCCCGGTGGGTGGGGTGGTGACAGCAGCCTCGCGTGCCACCCTAGGTGATGTTCTGTGGCCACGTGAGCTACGAAAACCATTCTGTTTTCAGGCTTCTGGGTCTCACAAATGCTGCCGAAGGGTAAGGGGTCTGTGTCTGCACCGTGTGAACACCTGAGGGGAAGGGCACCTTCTCGTTCATTCCCTCACTGCCGCTCTCTGCTCCCCTTCAGCGGGGCCCCTCCCGGCTGCCTGATCCAAAATCTCCACCCTCTCCCCACCTGGCAGGCCTGCCGTCCTCCTTAGTCACAGTCCTTGGCCCTCGGCGCCGTGCGTCCCCGCACGTCCCCGTGCGTCCTCAGTTGGCACGGCCGTCGTCCCCCTCGCTGGCAGGTGCGCTGCAGGATGGTAGGGACCTGGTCCCCCAGCTGTGTCAGGGCCGCGTGCGCAGCTGCAGCGCCGGCCCTGCGGCAGGCGCCCCGTGTTCCCTGAATGAACACTGGCATGAGTGGATGGATGAATTGATCTTTCTGTAACTATTTAAAAAGCTCCTGAAAAATATGTCCCTTGTCTTTTAACAGTGACAGCCATGAGTGGCATAAACTAATTATGGTTCACCACTGGCCTGCGACAGTGTGCAAGGTGAGTTCTGCCTCGACCGGCCCCTCTGACCAGTGACACCCGCCCCCACCCCCCGTTGAAGAGGAGGTTGCCCAGCAGGTTTTCTCGCTGAGCGCCTCTTGCTGACCGAACCTCCCGGCCTGTCCTGCCTCACGAGGCGGCGCCTTCCCAGCCGGAGACCGTCCCTTGGGGAGGGCCTTGCGCGAGGTTCTGGGGGCGGTGACACAGGCCCACAGACGGCGGTGGCTGGCTCAGGCATCACGAATGTATTCTCCCAGTTCTGGGGGTCAGAAGTCTGAAACCAAGGTGCGCAGGCCCCTTCCGGAAGTTTTGAGGGAGAATGTGCTCCAGGCCTCTTCCTGGCTTGTGGCGGTGCCGGCGCTCCTTGGCTTGTAGGCACAGCCTCTGCCCCGCCTCCGTGCCGTGGTCTCCATCCGTGTGTCTGTTTATTTTTTTATTTTTCCATTCCTTTTTTTTTTTATTTTTTTATTTTTGGCTGTGTTGGGTCTTCGTTTCTGTGCGAGGGCTTCCTCTAGTTGTGGCGAGCGGGGGCCACTCTTCATCGCGGTGCACGGGCCTCTCACTGTCACGGCCTCTCTTGTTGCGGAGCACGGGCTCCAGACGCGCAGGCTCAGTAGTTGTGGCTTATGGGCCTAGTAGCTCCGCGGCCTGTGGGATCTTCCCAGATCAGGGCCCAAACCTGTGTCCCCTACATTGGCAGGCAGATGCTCAACCACTGCGCCACCAGGGAAGCCCCCGGGATTGCACTGAGGGCCTACCCTCATCCAGTCTGACCTCCTCTTAACTTGATGATACCTGCAGAGACCCTGTTCCAGATAAAGTCACATTCAGAAGGGCCTGGGGTTAGGACTTCAGTATGCCCTCCGGGGACAGGCCTTGACCTGTCCCCTCCGTCCACTATCGCAAGTCTCTTTAAAATGTCTCCACTGGAGCCTTGCCGGCCTCCTTTGCTCTGCTCGGCACAGATGGCGCCTTCCCTCCTTCAGGGTGGCCTCCGTCTGGCCCTGCCTCGCCTGGTGCCCTTGTCCTTGTAGAGCATGTTGCAGAGGCTCTGTCCCGAGAGCAGCCAGCTGGCGCCCCTCCTGCTGCCTGCGGGCCGTGTCCCGCCCGTCCATCTTGGGGGCAGTTGTCGCGCCGATCCTGGTATTGGTGTCACGACTCTAAAGTCATTTCATCATATTGCTCAGCTGGCCCTAATTTTTTTGACAGTGTTTCTGAAATTTTGACTTGAAAATTCTCAATTTTGAGGCCTTTTCGTAAGTGCTGGGAGGCGGAGACATGTGTAAATGGCAAAGCCTCGTCACCATAGCATTAGCTACCACCCCCCCCATCACACGGCTACCAACCCCCAACACACGGCCACCGCATCTTTCTTGTGGTGAGACCTGCTCATTAGAGGTCTGCTCTCTTTGTAGCATTCAAGTGCGTGAAACAGCGTTATTCGCTGTGATCACCGCTGTTCGTTAGATCCCCAGGCTTGTTCATCTTATAACTGGAGGTTTGTACCCTCTGAGGAGCATCTCTCTCCCTGTTTCCCCAGCCCCACCCCTGGCAGCCACCACGCTGCCCCTGGAAACTCATTTCTAACAGGGGATCTCTTACTGTATTAGACTGCTCTGGTTTTAGTTTCCCAAACTTTACAACTTCCTGTGTCTTTCTCCCTCTGGTGCTGGTTCTTTGCTCCAGGGTAGGGAGGACAGTTGGCCGTGGGTAGAATGGAGTTGCCTGTAAGCTGTTTTCAGTTTTGTTGGGAATCTAGCTCTCACTCCTACGTAGTGAGGACGCATGGGAGCCGTGGGTTCCTTCAGGACGGACCTGTGTATGGAGCTCCTACCCTGGGTAACACTGGGAGATTTGCCTTCAGGGCCTGGGACGAAACTTGTGGGTGTCCTGTGTGCTGACTAAATATGCATGGAAGTGCATTACTGCCTTGAGGCTTCAGAAATGAAATGAAAAAAATCAATTACTAGCAAAATATCATTGTTAGGGGATTCATTTCGATCCAGGGCGGCCATGACAAGGGTCCTGCTATCCCAGTTAAGTGTCATCCTGGGGACAGGGCCGTCTCTGGGCTCCTGCCCCTGTGAGCGATGTACGCATTACAGGTGCAGGGACAGGTCTGTCCTCAGTGGTCACGAATGCTTGCTGACGCGGGAAAGAAAGCGGCACCTTGACCTCAGTTACCCCCTTAAAGGCTCATCTGAGACGCTGGGTGTAGAGCTGAGGTAGGAAGATCCCCGCTGGGGCCTGTCTCTGCCCGTCCCCAGCCTCGCACTGTGGGAAAGGGCCCACCTGCTTTGGATGTGGTTTCCTTGGGGATGAGATGAAGTCCATGACCTCTCGCTCTGATCCCACACTTTGTCCTCCCGCCCTCTACCCCCTTGCTCTGTAGCCTCACATCAGACATTTCAGGCACCTAAACCAGGCCTGCCCTCATCTCCAGACCAACCGTAAAAGGCAGCAGCCTCCCTCCATCAAAAGGTGATTCAAACAGGAGGGGCTTGCACGTCAGCAGGATGCCTCAGCACTCCTCACCAGACCCGGCATGTACTATTCATTTGCTTATTCACTGCGGTGCTACTGGGCCTGGGTTCTGACCCACTGCCTGATAGCTGAGGTGATTATTGTTTTGGGAAAACCCCATTTTAGCTAAACAATTTGGAGGTCCCTAAAACGTGTTACACTGAGATTTTTATCTCTAGAGTTTATCTTTAATGTTAAGGATATGCTCCTATTCTCACCTTGGCATTTTTCTTGGCTCCAAATTTTCAATACTTATTATTCCGCTGTTGTATTTGGGCAAACTCGAGTTTAGCAGGATACCGTCAGCCTCTTGTTCTCATTTTTGATTGTATGACAAGAAAATTATTCATGGGTAAGTATGAGTGTATCCATCAGATTGGCTTAATTTTCAAGCACATAAAAAGAACAAAAGTAGCTATTAAATTCTGTCTTCTAAATCGTTGGTTCACTCATTTCCAATGAAATATCCAGCCGCCCCCCTCCCCGTGGTATTCTCATGAATATTGCTTATGGTAAATTACCACGGAACTTATTTCGTGTTAGTCGTGTATTGGATCTTGTTGATATTTGTCAAAAGAAAGGAAGGTTGTTAAGTGTATTTAACAAACAACAAACCAGCTGTCTTCTCTGTCTTTTCTCCATAGGAAGTTAAGAACCACTGCAAAGACCCCCCAGATTACTGGACCATACACGGATTATGGTAAGTACTACATGCGTTGAAAGCCTCAGCAGCCTCAGAAGCTGGCTGACCTGGAGATCTAGCTTGAGTCTGATCCTGATGTGTGTACTTGTGATTTGTTAGGAGTTTACTCAATAGACCAGATCCTAATTGAAAAACATCTTTAGTCTTTCTAACATAACCTTACTTCTGTTGTACTTGAGTTCTGTTTTGATAGAACAGTAACAGTCTAGTTTAAATATGCATTTAAGGATTCTCAATACATTTTAGATCACTAAATCTTAATTTTCTTATTTTCTTTTGGGGCCAATAAGTAAATGTATAACAATAAGTAAATAAATAAATGTGTGTATATTAAATATATATATATGTATATGATGTGTATGTATAGTATACCTACTTCACAGACACCCAAATTTATTTTTCTGGTTTTGCCTGCATTTTGCTTAGTTTATCTTTTTGTTGTATGTGCGTATATTTGTGATGTTGTGATTTGTGATGTTGTGATTTGTGATTTGTGATGTTGTATGTGCGTATATTTGTGATGTTGAACTGTGTGTGCTAATTTGCCCAAAGGGATCGGCCTGGTCCCCCTTCTCCCCGAGAGGAGGGCCATCCTGCCTCGTGCTGGGCTGCTCGTCCCTCAGGGACAGGGGTCGGCAGGAAGCAAATTAAACTGAGGCCTGAGGACCTGGCCTCATCCCACCTTTGGGTTTCTGGGATTTTGCTCACGTCCTCGGCTGTCCTTGAGCTGGGGGACGGCACCCAGCACCCTGGGAGCTGGGCTGATCTCGGGTGCTGGGCTGGCCTGCCGACCCTGGGGAAAGCAGGTTTGGTCCCTCATGATGTCAGCTGCAGGTGGAGGCTGAGAGTTGACACGTCCGGAATTAGACACGTGGAGGACAGCGTCACATGCTCAGGTCGGGAGGGTGCACGTGCTCGGTGCTGAAAGAAACATACCAGCCAATCTTAAGCCGTCACCAGGCACTTCTGAGCATGATACATATGTTGTCCCATTAATCCTCGTCGCCTTTAAGGAGACGGGAACTCATGCTCTTCTCACACTGTGGCTGATGAGTGGACATTTGCAGACTCAGAACCCGGCCAGAAATCCCTGCCGGGCCGGCTCCGGGGCGCCCCCTACCGGCTTGTTTAATTTGCTTCCTCTGCTAGGAAGTCGGCCGGTCTGCATTGTGCCTGGATGTTTTGAAGGACTTTCCACTTTGAAAGAAACTCCGATAGTGACCGCTTGTGCCCGAGCATGACTCACGTGGCAGAAGGAATTCCCCGTTAGAAGTCACCTCCCTTTCGTTCTCTACAGACCTTAACGCAGGTGTTTTCTCATGCCGTTTGGAACCAGCCCAACCAAGACTAATTTCTCTTTATTTGTTCAATTTTAATTTCAAGGCCTGATAAAGGTGAAGGATGTAACCGATCCTGGCATTTTAATCCAGAAGAGATAAAGGTATTAACTTTTTTTTTTACTTTTTATTTTATATTGGAGTATAGTTGATTAACTATGTTGTGTTAGTTTCAGGTGTACAGCAAAGTGATTCAGTTATACATACACATGGGTCTACTCTTTTTCAAATTCAGGTTGTCACATAATATTGAGCAGAGTTCCCTGTGCTACGGTTACCCATTTTAAATAGAGCAGCATGTACGTGTTAATCCCAATCTCCCAATAGATTCATTCCTCCTCTATGTGTGCCCTCAAAGTCATGCTTTAAGATATATTCACCAGCATTTACTGATATCTGAAATAGTCCCACAAGTTAAATATGATTTGCATTTAGTTAAATCCTCCTCTGCCCCGGGCCCGAAGCGCCACAGTGACTGTGTGAGGTAACCCTGGCCCCAGCCCGCGGCCCGTCATCCCTGCTCCAGGACCCCCGGCCGCTCGGCATGTGCTCAGGCGTGTGTGCGCGGCCCTGGCTTGCAGAGGCGCCGTGGCCCCCAGGCTGTCCTTGCTGGCTGCGGGCAGGGTGGGTTTCTCAGTGGGCCCTGTGAGCAGCGAGGGAGCGGTGGGCCTTTCTAGGACAAAGGCTCGTGGTACAGAGGGCCTCCTGGCACTGGGGTATACGAGAGTTGGTAGCAGACACTCCTTCTGCATGTGCACACACACCTACACGCGCACACGTGCACACGCGTGTGTTCACCTCTCCACAGGGTGCTGACAACCCCTCATGTGTGACTAGTCAGCTTTCAAGGTAACTAGTACCTGGATTCACAGGGCAGGGCCTGTGCGGTTACTGAGGCCTCCCTGAAAACATGGGGTAGAATTACGGACCCTTTCCAGGAGTGTGTGGCCCCCAGGAGGACAAGGTAATTCGTTCCAAACTCATCACAGGTTCTAGTCCAAATGGAATTATTTCCTCCTCTTTCCTTCTCATGAGGACCTTCAGTGCTGTGAGCCTGGAGGCCTGAGAGGCCAGAGCCCCAAAGCCTGGTGAGGTCTCTTTCCTCAGACATACTTTTCTCTTCCCGGACTGACTTCGACTCCCGCTAATGTTCCTGGTTAGGGTCTTGTGATCCTGCAGCGGCATCCAGGTTAATTTACTCATAACAATGTTCTGCATGCCTGCAGTGTATCGGGCACCGGGCCAGGGGCTGGGGACACGGGGAGCAGAGCAGGACGAGGTTTCTGGCCACCTTGCCTGCAGCCGGGAGCCAGCACACACATCACAGAGTGACAAGTGGAGTGCCTGGGGGGAGAGTACTTAGAGCTTAGGATGGTGGACCTGGGCCAGGCACCCCTGAGGAGGTGATAGAGGGCTGGAATCCGACTTAACCAGGAGACGGGAGAGGAAGGCTGGGGCAGGAGAATGTGCAAAGGCCCCGGGGTAGGACGGAGCTTTTGAGAAACTGGGGGGAAGCCAGTGTGGCTGGGGGGGTGAGCAGTGGGCCGGGGCAGTGTTGAGGGCCAGGTCCTACAGAGCCTGTGTACTGATTAAGGATCGTTTGTCTGCGTGAAGACCCAGAGGGAAGTCGTTGGAAGCATTCAAGCTGGAGAGTGAAGGAAGCCAGTGTGGCTTTTCTATGGTTGCCCCGGCTGCCTGCCTGTTAAGTGAGGAGGCTCTGCAGGGTCCCTGCCAGAGGCCAGGAGCCTGGAATAGACGGAGGCTGTGGGGATGGAGGGGGAGGAAGCAGCAGGCAGGACCGACTCCGGGTGGGGGCTTGTCTAACTAGGTGGGTGTCAGCCTCCTTCCCCCGCCCAGGGGACCGCGCCTTGGCAGATGGGATCGAGGGTCAGCTGTGGACACGTTGAGTTTGAAGTGCCCTGGAAGCATCCAGGTCGGGTAAGTGTGTCAGGAGAGAGGTCTGAGCTGGAGATGAACTTCGGCATCAGCGCAGTCAGTAAGGTGTACGCGTGAGTGCGGATGGGGTAGTGTGGAGCTGGCAGGGACCAGCCTCCAGTAGCCCTGGCGTTTAGAGCAGGAAGGACGAGCGCCACGCGGAGAAGCAGCCAGAGGGGAGCTTCGCGAAGGAGTGTAACCAGGGTTCCTGAAGGGAAGGCGGGGGGCCCTTTGGATGGAGGGCTTGTGGGCCCAGGCCATGAGGTGACCGGCAGCTGCCCTTTGTTCAGAACAGTGCCGCTTTACTTTGTAGCAGAGTGTCCAATCTAGCATCTGTCCCAAACAAAAGCAGCCTAGTTTGGGCAATAAATTATATCGTCACCCGGCTCCCCCGAGGGCTATGGGGGCTGAAGCCAGCTTGTGGCAGGCGGAGGGTAGGTGGGAATGGAGACAGTCAGGGAGGGCAGCGTCCGGGGAGATGTCCAGCCGTGTGAGGTCAGGGGCAGTGTGTGAAATCGGTTCATAGCTGCTGGGTTGGTGGGAAGGACCCATCACAGTGGGAGTGGTGGCAGGACTGAGAAGGTGAGGTCATCCTGGGCCTGGTTACACATCTTCTTTTAATGGAACCTTTCCTGGCCTCGTGGGTGTGTGGGAATTGGAAAGTAAACTTGAACGCTGCTCAGTTCAGGGTGACTGACCAGTGTAGGGCTAAGACTGCCCAGGCCAGACAAGCTCTTCTCTAGGGAGAGTGAGAACTTGTATTTTGTGTTTGACTTCATTAGTAGACACTATTTTTTTAGAGCAGTTTTAGAAACCTAAAACGGAAAATTTCCAAAGTAGAAAGGACAGAGTTCCCACACACTTCCCCCCATGCCCCTACCCTGTACAGCGTCCCCCAGTGCAAACATCTGCGTTAGTGAGGTACACGTGTTACAAATGATGAGCCAGTATTAATACCTTATTACCAACTAAAGTTTATAGTTTACGTTAGGTTTGTGTTGTGTGGTTTTTATGGGTTTGGACAAATGTGTAATGACATGTATCCACCATTATAATATCATACACAGTAGTTTCACGGCCCTAAAAGTCCCCTGTGCTCAGCCTGTTCATCCCTCCCCAACCTCAACCCCTGGCAACCCCTGACTTTCACTGTCTCCATTGTTTTGCCTTTTCTAGAATGTCGTGTAGTTGGAATCATACGGTAGGTAGCCTTTTCAGGTTGGCTTCTCTCCCTCAGTGATATGTACTAAGGTTCCTCCATGTATCTTCATGGCTTGATAGCTCATTTTTTTAGTGCTGAATAATATTCCATTATGTGGATGGACACAATTTGTTTATCCATTCACCTGTCAGAGCTTGTATTTTCAAATACACTTTCATGGTTACCCAGATTTCACGTTTAGATACATCTTAAGAAACACTTCATGCAAAATAAACCCAGAATCATTTTACTCACCTGAGTGTTATTAATTCACAGAGCTCAGTTCTATTTATGTATTAGTTTCTCAGATTTGCCCTCTAGGTTTTGAGTTGTTAGGTCCTACCTCGATTTATTATTATCGCTGTCACTCTGCACAGGACCTTTTGCCAGACATGAGGATATACTGGCCTGATCTGCTGCATCCGTCTCCTAACCGCAGCCTCCATTTGTGGTGAGTCTGAGTTCTGGGGGCCGTCACGGGCCTTGAAGCACAGGTGTGAGAGCTTCGGGGCTGCTCCAGATGGAACTACGGGAGCACAGGTAGTGTAGAGCCTGTCTCCCAAGGCCCAGAAGCTGCAGGGGCCTTTCATCCGCTGCGCCATTTTTGGAGCTGGTCTTCAACAGATAAAAAATGAGGGCAGGTAGAATTTACTTTGTAAACTTCCTTTTTAATCTGTTAGATCGTTCGTTACTTCATTTTAAAAACTTCCTCTCCTGAGGCTTAATTAAGCCAAATACTTGCATGTCTAAGATGCCGTCGCTCCAAATCAGACAAGAGAGAATGTTTCTCAGCGAAATGGTGCTGTTGTCCTGAGATTGATTAAGGAAAAAGATGTCCTCACAAGACAGTGATCTCTCTCCTGTGACTCAGGGCGGAGAGAAGGTGAGGTCTTCACTGAGGCTGAGCCCCGTCCGTCCCAGTGTCCTCAGTTCAGCGGGAGCTGAGCCGAGGAGAAACGTGCTCTGTTTAATTCAACAGACCTTTTTAAATCGTTGCTTTTGGAGAAGATAAAGTTGACATTCCTTTTATTTACATTACGTTAACCGAAGATAATTCTTCATTTTCTCCCTCACTGCAGGGTGGCAATTTATAATTCACATGACAATGAAACAGATTTTGTCCAAAGTGATTAATTTAACTTTGAAATATTTTTGTGTAGACTCTTCAGGAAGAGTTAAATTTGGAGAAAAGCTTTTTGAAACAAAATGGAGTGACAGTGACGTCTGGCCCCCTGGTTCACTGGTGTTCGGTTTGAGTTCACTCGAGGGTGCGTGGCAGGGAGAGGTGTTTTAGGACGCGCGGGTCTGGGTCTGGAGGCTGCTGTGCCCCCTGCACGGGAAGAGAGAAGCCCTCCTGAAATTTGGGAGACGAGCGGTCCAGGTCTCCAGTGCTGGCTCTGTGCGGCCTGTGTTCTAGAAAGCGGTTTCAAAGTAGATTATGGCCTTCATGAGTTGAAATCGTGAAAAACAATAAAAAAATTTCAGATAGCACTTCACAGTATACTTCAGAGCAGAGTCCTTGGTGACTAAGTGAACAAAAGAGACGGTTCTTAGGATGTTCCGTGATAGAGTCAATCAGATTTTTGTCAAGTGGCTTAAAAATCCATCACTAAACGTACACAAAGATGGCCTCCCGTGAGCTGAGTGCTTCAAGATTTGATCCAGTGGTGTGGGCGGAACACACATTCAACTTTGTGTTCTAATAAAGGCAAAATGATTTACCTTTTCAGGATAAATTACACACTTAAAAGCTGTTGTTCTAAATGGAAAAGGTAATATCGCACTCTGGCGAATATTTATGCCTTTGGATGTGGACTCGGCCCCCGTGGCCCTGCCATTACCGACTCCCTGGTGATTGCACTTGGGTAGCTGTGGCCCAGGTCACCTTGGTGTGCAGGTGATAAAGCATCCATGGAGGCACCCCGGCCTCTCCTGTCCTTAAGGGGCAGGCTCACGTCCGAAAACTTCTCTCTTCAATCTCAAATAAGATTCATATATGCGAAGGAGAGGGTCTTGGTATCTCTTGGTGCTCAAGATAATTCCCTAAGATTAAATCTATTAACACAACCAGCCATCCTGAAAAATACTATGTGCATGACCCTCTGCAAAGGAGGATTTTTGTTGGTTTTTTGATTCTTGTAAGAAAAAGAGCGAGAGTTTGGTCATTCCTGGTTGGCGATGCAGCCTCACTGTGGATGGTTTCCCTGGGCCTC
>NW_006769874.1:1124978-1134084 GCF_000442215.2 Lipotes vexillifer | reverse complement strand
AATTGTTGCCTCTCACCCCTGAGACAGGCCAGGCCAGGCTGTGGTGGAGGGTGACGTGACATCACTCAAGTGCCTGCTGGGGGTGAGAGGGCCACACCATAGTCGCGTCTGATTGGTGACAGACAATTTTGTGTTAAATGGAAAGTGTCCGATTCCAAAAGATGTGTGATTTGATGTTTTGAACGACAGTAATATCAGGACTTTAGCATCCTCTTATCTCTAACGTCTATTGAGTTAAACTTGCTCCAGGTGGACTTCCCTGGTGGCGCAGTGGTTAAGAATCCGCCTGCCAATGCAGGGGACACGGGTTCTGTCCCTGGTCTGGGAAGATCCCACATGCCGTGGAGCACCTAAACCCGTGAGCCACAACTACTGAGCCTCCACTCTAGAGCCCACGAGCCACAACTACTGAGCCCGTGGGCCACAACTACTGAGCCCATGCGCCTAGAGCCCATGCTCTGCGACAAGAGAAGCCAGGTCAGTGAGAAGCCCGCGCACTGCAACAGAGTAGCCCCCGCTCGCCACAACTAGAGAAAGCCCATGCACAGCAATGAAGACCCAACACAGCCAAAAATAAATAAATTAAAATTAATTAACTAATTAAAAAAAATTTGCTCTAAGGACTTCCCTGGTGGCTCAGTGTTTAAGAATCCGCCTGCCAGTGCAGGGGACATGGGTTCTGTCCCTGGTCCGGGAAGATCCTACATGCCGCGGAGCAACTAAGCCCATGCGCCACAACTACCGAGCCTGTGCTCTAGAGCCCGTGAGCCACAACTACTGAGCCCGTGAGCCACAACTACTGAAGCCCGCGTGCCTAGAGCCCGTGCTCCACAACAAGAGAAGCCACTGCAGTGAGAAGCCTGAGCACAGCAACGAAGACCCAACGCAGCCAAAAATAAATAAATAAAATTTTAAAACAACTTGCCCCAAGAGTAACAGCAGTGGACATCCGGACTGTTGATTGCAGGCTAGGGATGTTTGGGCGTGTGTGACGTGCTTTGTAAGCCTCAGCCCCTCACTTCTCCAACAGCCGCTGCAGGATGTTCTAGAATTGCTGCCCCTGTCCTACAGAAACTGAGGCACCCGTAATTCAGTTACATGTTCAGTTAGCTGGAAAGAGTCTCCTTTTTCTACTTCATAGAATTTAGAAAGTTATCAAATACATCAGCCTGGAAGCTATTCTGTTACTTATCTACTTTTACTTTTCCTCATGGCTTTCTTAGGTCTGAGAGACCTGTAACTTACAGCCATTGCAGTCACTTAGAATTGGCACTCTGGGTGATGTTATCAAAGAATTAGTGCACATTTAGATTGTGTTTCTGGGAGACTGCATGTGGGTTCCTCTTGAATGCTTGCATGAACATTTTTTGTGAACTCTTCATGAATTAATCACTGGTAAAGCTGAGGAAAGCTGACGCCTGTTGTGTTTTTCCATGCTAACCATGGTTAACATCTGAATTGGCAAATTGTCAGTCATTCTAAAGTGGGTATAAATTTTGTTCAGCAATTGATTGGATGGCAGCGCAAGGCAGTGGGAAGGGCCCTGAGCCTGGGGTCGGGTGCAGGTCAGGGGCTACCTGGCCGGGTGGCAGGTAAGCCAGGTTCCTAGCCAGGCCCTCTGAGCCTCGGTTTCCCCGTTTCTAAACCAGCAATAATGTTTCCACTTTGCAGAGTTGTGAGAATCAAATGAAGAACGGGAAGACATTTTGTAGAACTTTAATCATTGATAAAATGTGAGGCGTTATGACCAATAGCAATGTTTTTCTTGAATACAAATAGCTGCTTGTTTGCAGACACTTGGCTGGGCTGTTGCTTCAGGACAGGTGTCTGTGTAGACGGACGTCTACGCTGTAAGCAAGTGGGGAACTGGCCCCACCAGGCAGTGCTGGTGATTAGTGAACCTGCCTTTTCTGTGCCAGTGGCTGTTTAGCTGCTCCTGTGAAATCCCCTGGCTGTCAAGCCGTGGCTTTCCGGGAGGACGCCCAGTGCCGTGTGATTATGTGGGTGCCTGAACGATGGTGTTCTCTTTCTTCTCAGCTTGGGTTTGTTGTTAATTGTCGAAGCGAACTGGAGCAGATGAGCAGAGGAACGCCTGGAGAGCAGTGACGAGCGCTCGTGGAGCTCGTGCTGGGTTCAGGGGCCTCGGTCCTGAGCGGGGGTGGGGGGCTTGGAGTGCGGAAGTGAGGAACTTTACCCCTCCCGCTTTGTGAAAGCAGCAGCATGCCTGCCCGGGAGTGCCCTGCACGGAGAGGAGCCCGTGCAGGCGGTTTACTGGGAGGCAGTTTCGTTACTTTTAACCAGAGAATTCTTTAAAACCATCCTCACAGGAAGCATGAGTGGGAGAAGCATGGGACCTGTGCCGCGCAGCTGGAAGCCCTCGATTCCCAGAAGAAATACTTCGGCAAAAGTCTGCATCTGTCCAAGGAGCTTGCCCTGAACAGGTGGGCGACTTGGTCCTGTAGCCTCGCCTTCCTCGCCCCACTCTCCCAAGTCACCCCAGTCCCGGAGCAGCATCCCTGCCCTCCGCTGCTGGGGACCCGGGGAAGCGGCCAGTGGGGTCGTCCCTGAGAAGCACCCACCCCCCCCCCCCCCCGAGCTTTTCCAGATGCCTGGAGGCCCCGACCACTCAGAGCAGCGGCCTGAGAGCCTCGGGGGGCTCATCAGACGTACTGCAGCCTGAGGCGGGCAAGACCGACGGGGGCACGCCCCTAAGCTGTGGATCCTGGTAGAAGCGTGTTGCATTAGCAAGACCCGCACTCCCAGAATCCTTAGGTCTTTGCTCTGGTGCCCTGCGACAAGCAGGACGGGGTTCGGGGTGAGGTCCTTGAACCCCTAGCGATGATCAGGCCCCGGGTGAGCTCTGGGGACTCGGAAACCCCGCGAGGGCCCTGCTGAGAGCCAGGCTCGACCCAGGGGGCTGGGGGCAGGCCGGCCCGCCACGTAGGCAGCTTCCTCTGCCTCATCTCAGTGCTCAGAACAAACCGGGAACTAGTGTAAAAGCCGCGGCGGGAGGTGACACGGCTCACTGAGGCCGAGCAGAGCGCGCCCAAGTCCTATGGAGAACCTTGGCGTCTCCTTGAGACGAGGACACCCCCATCGGTTCCTTGCACCTGCCCCAACACCCCAGCGTTGGGGGCTCCACGGGACATGTCCCCGTCCCACACCCCGACCCGCTCACTGTGATCAGAGCGGAGTGACGGCTGGGATCTGGATGGGAAGGATCCAGGCCGAGGCGGGAGGGGAGCACCCTTGGGGAAACGGGGCACCACAAGGCACACCCGAAATCAGGCGCTCAGCGCCCCGGCTCCCGATGGGGGCCAGTCGTGCAGTCGTGTAGCTCCTCCCTCCTCGGGTCTGCTCGCTGCCCTGAGGTGCTGGGGGCCGCCTGCGGAGCCCGAGGTCGCCTCCAGCTCTGGATCTGCAGGGCTGAATGCCCGCACTAAGGACGTGATAGAAACAGCACCCTCTTACACATCGTGGGTGTCCTGCAGGGGCTTCGTGCTGGAAGCAGAAGGACAGGTCCTGTGCACACATTTCCCCACTGCAGAGGTCCCGGGGAGAGGTAGCCCAGGGCGTGTCGGGCAGCGCCTGGCGCACTAGAGCCACGGGTGCTTCCCACTCACCAGCCCCCGAGGGAAGGAAGGTGCCCTCTGTTTCCCACTATGGACCTCACGGTCCCAATTCATGAGCAGCGTGAGTCCCACTGCACAACAAAATGAATCAGCCATACACATACAGCCATCCCCTCCCTTTTGGACTTCCATCCCATTTAGGTTACCACAGTGCATCGGGTGAGTTCCCTGTGCTATACAGCGTGTTCCCATCAGTTTCTATTTTATACAGAGTATCAGTAGTGTATATGTGTCAATCCCAGTCTCCCACTTTCTCCCACCCCACCCCTTTCCCCTTGGTGTCTATATATTTGTTCTCTACGTCTCTATCTCTGTTTCTGCTTTGCAGCTAAGATCACCTGTACCATTTTTCTAGATTCCACATGTATATGCGTTATTACACGACATTTGTTTTTCTCTTTCTGACTTACTTCACTCTGTATGACATTCTCTAGGTCCATCCATGTCTCTACAAATGAACCAGTTTCATTCCTTTTTGCAGTCCAGGTTTTATTGAATCAAACAGGCAAAGGGGAATAAACTGACATGCTGAAAGTTTTAAAGTCAAATATCTGAATAATTCATCCCTTCATCCAGCAGCTATTTATTAAGGACCTCCTGCTTAACGCTTTTGGAATGCCGGTGGCTTTACCTTTATACACATGGGTGCAAAGCTGCTGAATTCTGGAATCACTGGAGTGTGTTCACAGGGGCCCGTGGAGTGAAAGGCACTCCTGGGAATAGAATTCTGTTAAAAACTACATAGAGGGTTTCCCTGGTGGTGCAGTGGTTGAGAGTCCGCCTGCCGATGCAGGGGACGCGGGTTCGTGCCCCGGTCCAGGAAGATCTCACATGCCGTGGAGCGGCTGGGCCCATGAGCCATGGCCGCTGAGCCTGCGCGTCCGGAGCCTGTGCTACGCAGCGGGAGAGGCCACAGCAGTGAGAGGCCTGCGTACCGCAAAAAAAAACAAAAACAAACAAACAAAAAAACTGTATAGAACAACCACAGAGAAATCCTATTCTTTCCCAGTTTCTCCAAGGACAACCTAAACTCTTAGTACTCATAAAATTAAAATTGAGTCAAAACTTAAAACATCCCTTCTATTTTTCTCTAATTATAAACCATTACTACAGATTGTATTTTTCTCAAAGGTAAGCCTGTCACATTATCATAAAGTAACAGTTTTAAATTCAGTTTATAATATAGAGGCAGCAAACCTGGGAAAATGTGAAGTGTCTTGAACCGAAGCTCTCAGATCACCCACAGATACGGGCCAGGGGATTAATGCCAAACTCATCTTCACTCGGGAGGAAGAATTGGACAAACTCTCTCCTGGTCCAGATACCAAGTTCCCCCCAATATTTCTCTCTCTTTGCCGTATTTCCTTGATGCCCTAACCCAGGAGGGCTCTAGAGCAGTGTTACCCCAAAGAAATAGAACTCAAGCCACATACGTGGTTTTAAATTTTCTAGTAGCCTAATTAAAAAGAGCAAAAAGAAACATTGGTTTTATAGTGTATTTTGTTTCACCCAATATATCCAAAATAATCACTGCAACTTGTAATAACTACTTAAAAATCATTGAGAGGTTTTGCATTTGGGGAGCATAAAGTGTTTGAAATCTGGCATTTATCTTACGGTGACAGCGCAAGGACGGGCAGTGGGTGTGTGTCTTCGAGGACCTCTTCCCGCTTGTCTTAGGACCACACAGCAAAGATCCATAGGTCACCGATGTGCAGTCTCTAGAGAAACTGTCTCGTTAATGCTTTTGCCAGAAACCATGACTGAAGGAGGCAGGGCCCGGCTGGAGTCCTGTTTCCCTCAGGCAGACCCCTGTCTGATGATGTCAGCGCCTGGGGTCCCTGCATCTTCACGTGGTCACAGCTGGGATAATCCAGAGCCGTGATGGGGGATACAGAGCATTTTTGGAATTATTTAATCTGAGAATATTTTTATGCCGTACTCTATCATTTAGTAAGTTAACCATATCATACTACGATTAGCATTCACTAGAGCTGGTTAAAACCACATGCTTTAGGAAGTGATTCCAGGCTGTAGGGATTGAACCTATTTCAAAGATCTGACCAAATGCAAGGTTGTTAGGATAAGGCTAGAATCCCAAATCAATTGCTAAGTATCGTTTAGGACAGGCGTGGCAGATGCGTGGTTATGTAATAGCAGCTCCAGTTGGTCGCAGCCATCCGGACCGCTGCCGAGAGGTTCCGGTGCTGGAAGGGGGGCCCAGATCAGACACGCGTGCGCCCAGGGTAAGGGGAGGTCCAGGCAGCCTGAGCACCGTTTATGTGCTGCCCTTGTCAACAGATTTATTGTCCCAGGTAATAGAAAGTACACACTTTCCTTTAAGTGTCTTCATTTTTACTGTGAAATATGGTAAGAACAAGAATGGAAAATGGGTCTTCATTATACAGTTATTTTTTTTTTACTTTAAATTTTAGCACGCTCCAAAAATTGGGGATAACACCATCTACTTACTACCAGGTAAGTCTTGCTTTCAGCTTAATCAAATGTGTATCCGCTAACTGGGGACACCTGGCCACGTTCAAGTGTCCCATCAGCCTGTGAGCTACACTCAGGTTTTAAAGCGACCCAAACCAGACCCTCCGACCTATTATGTTTCTAAATAGGTTTTATTTAAATCTTGTTTTCCTCTGTGTTTTGAGTGTAAACCAAAGGCTACTTAAACCGATGGTTTTGAAGCAGATTGATGATTTCCTGGTGAGAAGTGTGTTCCGGGTTCTGAAGAGGCAGGTAGAGTAAGGAGTTGGAAACCCCCGTTTTATAGTAGTTTGAGGAAGAAAGTGAAAATTTGTTTTTATGATATAACTATGTTGCGTGAGAAAACTAGAAATTTAAACATGGCAGAGCCTATTGTCTGGTGGCCTCTACAGAAGGTCATTGTTTCCACCCAGGGTAACCCTCTGTGAGCACAGCTGTGTTTGTGCTCAGCCAGGCCACCCCTGGCATCGGTGGCCGCCAGACCACGGGCCTGAAGCCTCTGCTCTGTGGCCCTTTGCAGATATAAAAAAGCCTGAAGGTGTGGCTATAAAAAGCCCGATATAGGATATAAAAAAGCCTGAAAGTCACTGATTATGGCAATTCTGAGTTCCGGTGCCATGGCTGGATGCTGAACCATCATTCTGGTCTCGTGACAGTCGGTGGAGCTAAATCTGCACTTGCGTCTTGCTCTTTGTATCTGCTGTTTTCGTCCCTCCCTGGAGAGTAGGGACCAGAGGGAAGAGTGCCCTTCAGGAGTGTCAGCTGCCCTTTGTCCATCCTGCCAGGAGGCTGTGAGGCAGTGTGCTTGCCGGCCCCTTGGTTTCATCTGGACTCCCGTTTAAGTACATAAAGGGAATTTTTTGCATCCTTGCTCAGAACTTGACATTCAGAGAAATGATTTCGATTCTAGCAAAAGCAACAGTGGCAGCACATGTTTTCTGAGCTCCTTCTCTGTACTGGAGGCATTAGGTTTGGTGTGTGAAGTAACGCGATGCACGGCACAGGCAGGGTCCTGACCTCTGAGCTCCTAGCAGGAGAGTTCCTGCTTTTAAAAGCACCCAGCCTCTAGGCCCTGGATCAGGACAGCAAGGAGAACGGAGACCCTTGTAGAGCAGCTTGTGTGGATTCCGGTCTGGAGGGGGGAGCCCAAGGGGGCAGCCTCGTCTCCTTCGGGGGTGGGGCAGTTCATTCACCAGCATCTTCCAGTTCTATCTGTGAGCCAGGGGAGCTCAGGGGGATGACGCTGTTGTCGGTTGTTCACGTTCCTGAGAGTAAAAACCAGTGTCACTTGTTCTGAGTAAAACGGAACTGTTCATTTCCTCTGTTGAAGTTTCATTTCTAACACACTTTATCTGATTTCAGATTTCAGATATTAAAGATGCCCTTGTCAGTGTGTACGGCGTCGTGCCCAAAGTCCAGTGTCTTCCAAAACAGGTCAGACGTGTGATGTTCTTGTCATCCTTTCTGTCCCTATCAAGAAGCAAGTTCGGTTTTTCTGAGAGCTTTGTCCTCACCGTGAAGTTCCCAGGACAGAGTGGTATATGTGTGGGTGTGCAAACGGGCTTGTGCTGTGTGTGCATGGGCGTGCGCGCGTGTATGTGTGTGTGTGTGTGTGTGCACTTTGAAATAATAAACTGTCCTTTGGCACTGTGCTAGGATGGGGCTTGTTTCCTGGCAGCTTCCCCCTAACAAGAAGGCTCCCGTTCTGGAGGGGTGGTGCAGTGGGGGCGAGGCAGTGTGGGTATATTTTGCAGTTAAACATTTCTCAGTGTTCGCATTGTTAGTCTTAGACATTTCAGTTGTAGTTACCTGTCCAACTTATAGATGGATTGTACTTTCTTTTGTCAGCTGATAAAGTCTTAAATTCATTTAGTGATAGGGTGCTGTTTACCTACTTATCTACAAAAAGCCATGTCTTCTCCTGGGACTGTGATGCAGATGCGGTGTGTCCGGCTGTGTCTGCACGCACCTTTAGCGATGTGTAAATTTCTAAGCTGAAAGTGGGGTCCCCTCCCTCACGCCGCCAGCCTGGCGCAGGGGATGGCTGGATGGTGACCACAGGTGCTGCCTGGGGCCCTGGCCCTACTTTACCCCTGGAGCTAGTGTCCTGCTCCTGGAACGTGGATCCTGGGTCCGGAGCCACCGCTTTTGTTTTTCTTCAAGTTCTAAAACTCGCTGATCATAGAACCGTCATGATGATCCAACCTGAATTCTAAAACGTCTTTTGTTCCTCATTGCAGGGCGACGAGGAGGTGCAGCTCCTTGCGCAGATTGAGGTGTGCTTCTCCAAGGACCTGCAGCTGCAAAACTGCATGGAACCCGGGGAGCCGGCGCCCCGAGGGCCGGAAGCGAGGCTGGCGGGGAGCCTGGGGCTGGAGATCTGCAAGGACGGCATCCTCTTTTACCCCGCACTCAACAAGACCAATCACTGATGACCGCATTTTGTAAATAGTATTCATTTTGAAAAGCAAGAGGAATTGACAAACCACTGCTTTTTAAAAAGCACTTCTGAAGTGAAATCTCCTGTTTACAACCTCCTTTACCTAAGCCTGTTCTGTTTGCTTTGCTTTGCACTCCGTGTCTGGGAGTTGATTTTCGTGGTACATGTAAAGATGGGGTGAACATTGGGTACATTGAAAGGGAGGAAAGTTCCCCGCCTCTTGCCTGCTTTGTGACTGCAGTAAAGCTTATGGTTTTCTTTTTTTCTCCTTTATCAATCTCTGTGGCAGCCTTGGAGACAAATCTGGGCAGATGGTACCGATTCAGGAGAACTCTCTCCTGTGTCCCTCTCAGTGAGCTGCCTTCTCACTCTGAATACTCCTGGGGGGCCGTTGGGACCATCCCTCGAGCAGGAGCCCGGGCCACCTCGCAGGGGGTGCACAGGAGGGCGTCTCCACCTCCGACCTCAGGGCTGCCGGCTCCTGTTCCGTGGTCACCCACAAGCATCTCCCTCGGTGACCTGGCATGGGTGGGCGTGG
>NW_006769874.1:1108311-1124930 GCF_000442215.2 Lipotes vexillifer | reverse complement strand
GGGTGCTGCAGGCTTCTCTCTCCTCGCCAGAGGAAATCTGGGTACATGACCGAGTGCCAGCTAGCACCACCAGTCAGTGGGCACTCCTCCCTGCAGACCAGAAATGCTGCAGGTCAGTCTGTATCTGCTTTCCTTCTGTCGGAAGGCAGCATCAGGCCTTAGAGCGCTGGGGCTGACGTGGCCCCAGGGGCGGGCTGCATCCTTGAGTAGTGATGCCGGTGACAGGGCTTGTCTCGGAGATGATGCGAGTCCCAGGCTCAGGTGGGCTGCTGCATGCATGGTGCTTACCTGCTGAATGGCATTTCACCTGTAAAGTGAGGATACCTAAAGTGGTCTGTGAAGTGGACTTCCTGTGCTTTATTAAAACTACCTTTTAACATTATTTCTCCCCAGTCTCTGTCCTTTTTTAAAATGCTTTTAGCTGTGTGTGGGCTAAACTATGACGCCCAACAC
The DNA here is from genome assembly GCF_000442215.2 of Lipotes vexillifer. NCBI lineage: Eukaryota > Metazoa > Chordata > Mammalia > Artiodactyla > Lipotidae > Lipotes > Lipotes vexillifer. Next base: position 1,124,477 of record NW_006769874.1, on the reverse strand, counting down.
TCTGTCTTAATCAGGGTGATATTGCCCTGTTTCTTTTACTTAACAAATTAGAACTTACTATGTGCCAGGCATTATGTTAAGCACTTAAAAATATTATTTAATCCTAAGAACAACCATATTTTCAAAATAATCCTATCTTTAAAAAATAACCTTGGGGCTTCCCTGGTAGCGCAGTGGTTGAGAGCCCGCCTGCCGATGCGGGGGACACGGGTTCGTGCCCCGGTCCGGGAGGATCCCACATGCCGCGGAGGGGCTGGGCCCGTGAGCCATGGCCGCTGAGCCTGCGCGTCCGGAGCCTGTGCTCCGCAACGGGAGAGGCCACAACGGTGAGAGGCCCGTGTACTGCAAAAAAAGTAAATTAAAAAAAAAATAACCTTGAGACTTCCCTGGTGGCGCAGTGGTTAAGAATCCGCCTGCCAAATCAAAACTACAATGAGATATCATCTCACACCAGTCAGAATGGCCATCATCAAAAAATCTAGAAACAATAAATGCTGGAGAGGGTGTGGAGAAAAGGGAACACTCTTGCACTGCTGGTGGGAATGTGAATTGGTTCAGCCACTATGGAGAACAGTATGGAGGTTCCTTAAAAAACTACAAATAGAACTACCATATGACCCAGCAATCCCACTACTAGGTATATACCCTGAGGAAACCAGAATTCAGAAAGAGTCATGTACCAAAATGTTCATTGCAGCTCTATTTACAATAGCCCGGAGATGGAAACAACCTAAGTGCCCGTCGTCGGATGAATGGATAAAGAAGATGTGGCACATATATACAATGGAATATTACTCAGCCATAAAAAGAAACGAAATTGAGCTATTTGTAATGAGGTGGATAGATCTAGAGTCTGTCATACAGAGTGAAGTAAGTCAGAAAGAGAAGGACAAATACCGTATGCTAACACATATATATGGAATTTAAGAAAAAAAAATGTTATGAAGAACCTAGGGGTAAAACAGGAATAAAGACAGAGACCTACTGGAGAACAGACTTGAGGATATGGGGAGGGGGAAGGGTGAGGTGTGTTAGGGCGAGAGAGAGACATGGACATATATATACTAACAAACGTAAGGTAGATAGCCAGTGGGAAGCAGCCGCATGGCACAGGGAAACCGGCTCGGTTCTTTGTGGCTGTCTGGAGGGGTGGGATAGGGAGGGTGGGAGGGAGGGAGACAAAGAGGGAAGAGATATGGGAACATATATATATGTATAACTGACTCACTCTGTTATAAAGCAGAAACTAACACACCATTGTAAAGCAATTATACCCCAATAAAGATGTTAAAAAAAAAAAAAAAAGAATCCGCCTGCCAATGCAGGGGACATGAGTTCGAGCACTGGTCCAGGAAGATCCCACACACCTCGGAGCAGCTAAGCAAGTGAGCCACAACTACTGAGCCTCTGCTCTGGAGCCTGCGAACCACAACTGCTGAGCCCACGTGCCACAACTACTGAAGCCTGCGCACCTAGAGCCCGTGCTCCGCAACAAGAAAAGCCACCACAATGAGAAGCCCACGCACCGCAGCAAAGAGTAGCCCCTGCTCGCTGCAACTAGAAAAAGCCCGTGCACAGCAACGAAGACCCAATGCAGCCAAAAATAAATAAATAAACAATACTTAAAAAAAAAATTAACCTATTAAATTGAATCACTATGAAAGGTGACACTTAGGAATAAAGTCTGCTTTTTCATGTTGTATAATTATTATTAGCTAACAAGCAAGTGTGATTGATTCTAATAGCATAAAGGTTTTTTTTAAATAGTGAATTTCTCATCAGAAGAAATCCTAATTTTATTTCCATTCCGGTGAGTCTCCAAGGCTTTTTGTGTCTTCCTAGGGCCGCCATAACAAATTGCCACAAACGGGGCATCTTGAAACAACAGAAATGGCTTCTCTCACATTTCTGGAAGCCAGACATCTGGAACCAAGTGTCAGCCTTGCACTGAAGGCCCCAGGGGAGGATCCTTCCCCGTCTCTTGTGGCTTCTGGCAACCCTCGGTTTATAGACACACTGTTCCAATCCATCTGTGTTTTCACATGGCTTCTGTGTGTGTGTGTGTGTGTGTGTGTGTGTGTGTGTGTGTCTGTCTCTGCATCTAAATCTCCCTCTTTCTCTTAGAAGGACACAGTCGTATGGACCAAGATCCACCCTAACAAACTCATTTTAACTTGACTATATCTGCAGAGACCCTATTTCCAAATAAGTTCATATTCACAGGGGATTCGAATGCACACATATCTTTTGGGGACACATTCACCCACAACACCTGCAAACAGGCAAGACCCATCAGGCTGAGCACCTTTGTGCCCTTTAGAGCAGACCTTGCTCAGTGCCTTGTCTAGTTTGTCTAGTTTCTCCACTGACCTATTAGCCTCATTAGAAAATGAGGAAGGAAATCTTTGAAGAATCCCAACACAGGTAAAACCCCTGCGATTGAGTGGCTTGACTTGGTCAGGGCTGAAGGGGTTTCTTAGACAAGTTTAAGGTTATTCTTTGTCACTTTTGTCTTTGTCATAATGCACGAGGACTAAGATGAGACAGCAGCACCTGAGATGTCTGTTCTCACGATGTGTACGTTCAAGATGGGAGTAGCTTAGTCACAGCCAGGTGGGCCCTCAGGTGAGCTCTATATGCATGAACTTCTGGAGGCAAAGGAGGCAGCAAACAGCCCAACCCCGGGGGGCAGAAGGTGAAGCGGGGCGGGATGGTTGAGAAAGGCTGTGAAGGTGGGTTCCATGGGGCCGGTTGGCTGGGATGTGTCTCAGCGATCATTCTGGTTCAATCTTTCCTGGTACCCAGTGGGTCCTTTCAAATATGTAGGTTCATGTCTTTTATCTCTGGAATGTTTTCAAGGGTTATAGTTTTAAATGTTCTGTAATGTTTTAATTTTCTTCTTCGAGGACACCAATTGTAACAGGGAAGAACCAAATCTGACTACATGTTTGATCTGTTTCTTTAACGTTTGCTTTCCACCGCTTTTGTTCACTAAAAGGATACTGTCTACACATAATGGCCTGCCTCAGGGAGCCCTGACCCTCTGCCTGAAGGTTAAATCAAAGTGCCTTTGTTCAGGGAAACATCCGGACCCTGTCCACCTGGGGATGGCTGCAAGAAAGAAGAAATGAACACATGCTCTCCCCGAGGCTGGCCATTCCGCGGGATATTTGCAAAACTTATCACCTTTTTACTTTACTTCCTCATCTCCTCCCCCTCTCTGTGCTACACAAGAAACTGGCACCCAAACCCCGATAAGATGGTTACTTTGAGACTTATTCTGCCATCTTCTTGGTCTGCAGGCTTCCTGAATAAGCACTCCTTGCTTCAGCACCTCGTGTCCGATTCATTGGCCTGTTGTGCAGCGGGCGAGCAGAGCGAGCTTGGACTCGGTAACACAATTACACTGTAAAGAGGCTTAATCTAAAGATTATCACTAGAGTGAAAACACAGACCTTCCTAAGTACCAGAATAAATGAACAAAGCAAAAAGGACACACCGCACAGGGAAACAGTAAGTGAAACGCAATGCACACAGTAATTGCAACGTGATATAACTGACAGAATTGAGACCAAACACAGCCATGTAAATACATGTGAACGGACTTCACTTGTGGGTTTAAAAAGAAGAGATTTTTCAAATTGGCTCAAAAGCAAAACCTAACTCCATGATGTGTGAAAGAGATACACCTGAAACTCAATGATTCTTTTTTTTTTTTTTTTTGGCGGTACCCGGGCCTCTCACCGCTGTGGCCTCTCCCGCTGTGGAGCACAGGCTCCGGACGCGCAGGCTCAGCGGCCACGGCTCACGGGCCCAGCCGCTCCGCGGCGTGTGGGATCCTCCCGGACCGGGGCACGAACCCTTGTCCCCTGCATCGGCAGGCGGACTCCCAACCACTGCGCCACCAGGGAAGCACTGGGTGTGCTTTTTAATAGGCTACTCTTTTTAAAAATAGTCTTTTTAAAATTATTATTATACAGTCTGAGCATTTCTTGAGGGTAGACTGGGACTTCAGCAGAATGGTGTAACGGTGGCGGGGGTGGTCTGAGGAGTGAAACGCAGCACAGTGTAAAATGTCGACGGTCATGTGATTTCAGAGCTGTTTTGTGGACCAAATGGGATATATAGAAGAGCAGGCTTAGCGGTTCGTGACACGTTCATGGCCCAGTAAATGCTTATGACTTTTAATCAACATTTCTGTGTGGCCTAGAGCATAGTAGCAGGTAGTGATGACGTGTCTGATAACTTGGATCAAATCCAGTAAGCACCAGGCCGTAGGCGACATGGGAAGTAGAAGTCGGTGTTCGGAGCCTGAAACCCAGGGAAGGAGCCAGGGTCATCAGGGAAGGCCGCACTGAGTATAATTTTGCACAAGAACCTGAAGGAAGTGAGGCAGCCAACCATGGAGGAAGAATCTTCCAGGTGATGGAAACAGCAAGTGCAAAGGCCCAGGGGCAGAAGCACGCCTGGTGTGTTTGAGAAAAGCAGGGAGGCCGCTGCAACTGGCCCACTGGGCTGTGAGCAGGCAGCAGTGGTGTAGGGCCTCAAAGGTCATCTCAACCTTTAAAGGCAGGGAGTTATTTCTGTGCCCGTGGAGTCACCAAAGAGTCTTGGAGGGGCGTTAGCGCAACACCAATGTTGTCTAGTCATTGTGTGAATAAATGAATGAACTAATGAAGGAAGAGATGCATGTGGCACAGACATCTGTGAAGCAGGTTAACTTACATCGTGCCCAGAGGAGGAGGGCTCACAAATTGTCTAATTGTCTGTTTTATCTTTCTGTGGTGTTTTGTGAACTTTAGATCAGGAATAAAAAGAATTTCATCCAGGGCCTAAGGCAACTGAAATTGTACTGTAAGTGTTTTTTTCAAAATTCAGCTCTATTGTCTCTATCCATCACTGCAGAGGGCTGAAAAACCCTTAGGGGAAGATAAGAAAGCTACTTGCCCTCACAAGATCTGGCTCAGGAAATGAAATGAGCAGGACACAATCGCCGGTTTTAAATCAGTATTTTAAATCTATTGCATCATTTATGGGATGGTCTCAGTTTCCCATAGATGGGAGGAGGGCAGTGACTAGGATTTCCTTGTCCTGAGCAAAACCTTTGACAGACAGTGAGAAATGCTGTAATTTTACATAATTTTGGGGATGGGAATTCCATTTTTCTGAGTGACTATAGTGAGTCTTGCGTTTACTATAGGCAGAAAGGACAGGTTTAGCATCCCAGGCTCAGATGAGGTGAGGTTATTAGAAAGCTGGAGATGTACAGGGTGAGGACCTGTAAAATTCTGCAGGGACCCTGCACAGGTTTGCCTTGAACGTTTCAACCTGTGCAGCTGTCATACATTCACGGGCCCTTTTTTTCTGGAGAATTATGCAATAACTTTTCCTATTCCTTTTTGATGTTGAACAGCCCAGAGTAACACAGGCCAATTTTTACCAGCAAAGACATTGACCCAGCTTGCACAGCTGGAGTGACCCAGTCCCCACCTGTGCTGCCCTCTTGGTTACTGGGGTACCTTCGGGCCCCACCACGAGATGTGAGCTGAGCTCTTCCTGCTGCCGCGGTGTCCTGACAGCTGCTTGGACATGGTAGGTACTTAGTAAATGTTTACCCAGAATTGGGGAGAGACAGTCAGCAATGGATCAAAGATGACCATGTCCATCAATGGCCACTTAGCGGCTGAAAATAGAAAATTCAGCCAATCACCAACATGTTCCCCCTATTCAGGTGTATGGTACCCCATTAATCAGAGACTTGAATGTCACCTGAATTGTTGTTCTGTTTTAGAGCAGACTAGAAACAGCCACAGCAAGAAGTAGTTGAGTGGCCCCATCCAGGGTGCTAGGTGTCTCCCTCCTGGGTAGGCAGCTCTATTTAAATCCATGAATATAATTTTTTTGTTTAACAAATTTATTATTTATTTATTTTTGGCTGAGTTGGGTCTTTGTCGCTGCATGGGCTTTCTCTGGTTGTGGTGAGCGGGGGCTACTCTTCCTTGCGGTGTGCAGGCTTCTCATTGCAGTGGCTTCTCTTACTGCAGAGCATGGGCTCTAGGCACGTGGGCTCAGTAGTTATGGCGTGTGGGCTCAGTAGTTGTGGTGCCCAGGCTTGGTTGCTCCGCAGCATGTGGGATCTTCCCAGACCAGGGCTTGAACCCATGTCCCCTGCATTGGTAGGCGGATTCTTAACCACTGCGCCGCTAGGGTAGCCCCATGAATATAATTCAATGTTGCTATAACTGAGGGTCTAATCTATGGCAACACCTAGAAACCCAGTGGTTTTGGCAATGTGGGGGACAGTGGGGTGCCACTTACTGCTGGTGAAAGACCTGAGGTGTAGAATATTATCCGGCAGGCAGCAATGAAAGAGGATTTACTAGAATTAGGAGAATCTTCCCTTTTAAGTGTGTTAGTGATCCATGATCACATTTAAAGGTACTTCTTTCACATTCATATATCACCATCATAAATATAAACATATACCTTCATGGAAACATGATATGCATGTATGCTTATCAGTTAGGACACTTACACTTATAAATAACAAAAAAATGGAAGCTATATCTTTAAAATGATGGGAATTAATTGGTTCAAGTAATTGAAATCTCTACCTTTATGTACAGTTTGATCAGGGGCCCAGCTCCACTACTGCACAGTTGGCTGGGCTCTGTCCTCCTCCACATGGTGGCTTTTCCCTGAGTCTGGCTTCCATGTGGGACAAAACAGCAGCAGCTGTGCTGGGCCTCCAGCCCACCTGGCAGCAGGTTCCAGGTCATTTCCTTTGTAAAGCAAAACAACTCTCTCCTGAACCAAGTCTCCCTAAACTCCTTTTTCTCTTTCATTTCTTCTGTAGAAGACATAGAAGTACAAGTGGTCCCCTTCTTACAGGCACTATTCAGAGCTGGGGGATTCCAGCAGAGAAACCACATTTTATGTTTCGTGCTTAATTGTAATACATAATAAAGCGCCTAAAGTCACATACGAGTTATTTTACATGAATGGTCTTATTTAATTCTCGTAACAACCCTGCAAGGTGTAATCCTTGCCATTTTAACTAAGAACAGAGGGGGAAAAAAACGTAAACCAACTTGCTAAGGACACAGTGATGGTTACTGGCATGAAAAATGCATTGGAACTTTTAGAAATGCCAGCCGCGCACACTCCCGGTCCCAGGGCAGATTGCCCATCAAGCTTGTGAAGGGCAGAATATGGGTGACCAGCCTCTGCTCCCAGGCCAGGCTACTCCCCCGCCGGCCCTCCGGTCCTGTTTCCAGGCTGGCGCTGGAGGCACAGGCTCAGCCGGACAACCGGGGCCGATTGCTGGGGCCAGCCTGAAACAGCCTGGCAGAGGTTTGCCTGCCAAAGATGGGTTTCCTGGGCTTCCCTGGTGGCGCAGTGGTTGGGAGTCTGCCTGCCAGTGCGGGTGACGCAGGTTCGAGTCCTGGTCCGGGAGGATCCCGCGTGCAGGGGAACAGCTGAGCCCGTGCGCCACGGCTGCTGGGCCTGCGCTCTGGAGCCCGTGAGACACAACTACTGAAGCCTATGCACCTGGAGCCCATGCTCCACGGCAGGTGAGGCCACCGCAATGTGAGACCCGGGCACCGCAACGAGGAGTGGCCCCCGCTCACCACAACTAGAGAAAGCCCGAGCGCAGCAACGAAGACACAATGCAGCCAAAAATAAATTAATTAAAAAAAAAAAGAAAAAAAAGATGGGTTTCCTGGGATCAGCAGAGAATCGCAATGCGGGGGCGGGGGCGCGAGCCCGTGCGAGTCCCCGACGGGCAGCGGATGGAGAGCGTTCGGGAGGAAGTGGTGGGAGGGCTGCAGTCACGGTTCGCACGGTCATTGGCCGAGTCCTTCTCTTCCCGTCGGGCTCCGCCAAGGTCACAGGGCACAAGGCTCCCCCTCTGGCCGCTCAGCTCTATTTGGTCGGAGTTTCTGCTGAGTTTCTACAGGGGCGTCTCCAACTTTCTTTAACTGTGGGTGGAGGCCCGAGGTGTGGCCTTGCGTGTGTCCCCCTCTCCTTTGGGGCCTGCTGCGCGCAGAGAAGTTTCTGGACTTGGTGGAGGCTGCCGTGGGGCCGGGGGCCCGCTGGCCGGGGCAGGGCCGTCCAGGTCCCTAGAGGTCGGGGGTCAGCAGAACAACCCTGCTGGGGTTCTGCGGACACAGACCCCCGGACACCTCCTCGAACGGCTCTGTGGACGTCCGGGCAGGGGCGCTCTGGCCACCTGTGCCCCCGGCGGCTCCGATGATGCAGTGACACCGGGGTCGCGTCCTGTCCGGAGACAGCAGGCTGCTCTCGGCCCCGCTGCTGGCGGGAGTGCTTTACATCAGGGGCGGCTGGTTTTGTGGTGACGCCTTTTCCCCAAGTTCTTCGCTGGAGCAGAGGATGGCGCTGACTCGGGCGCGCGACGTCTGTTCCACATGTGTCACCTGCAGCCAGCACAGCCTCGAGGGCGCTGAGTCTCAGGAGGACTGGGTGGCCTGGGTGCCTCCTTTTTTGTGGGAAGCACGATGACAGGTTCACTGACACCTTGAGTTCCGGGGACAAGAGCCCTGAAGACGATCTGAGCCTTTTTGGAAGCAAAGCGTTTTCCAGATTGTGTCCTATCAGCCTCACACCCCAGTCCCGGGTCTCTCACCTCTGAGTTGTACCCAGTCCGGCCAGCTTTGAGGAAGGGCAGCACGACCATGTTTGTCGATCAGAAGATTGCAATGGTAACTTCCCAGGGTTGTGACGGCCAGGCAGGTGGCAGGTGAGTGTGGCTTTTGTTATGATAAAATTAGTTGTTGGTTCCTCTTCGCTCGGCTTTGCTGTTGGCGCTGCTGTCACTTCTTGGTTTGCAGAAACCGCTGGGCGACCAGCCCCCGATGCATGAGCTCTCTTCTACCTTCCTCCCCGGCTGCTGGGATTCACGTCTCGCCAGGGACTTTCTGTGGTTGACAGTGTCGCTAGGAAAGAGTCTGCCAGCCTTGTAAATTCCACAGACGGGTCAGTCATTCTGCTGAGCTCAGGACGGGGCTGCCCTTGTGTTGTCTTTAATGCTACCGGGGGCCCCTATGCTATCCACCACACTTGGTAACGCAGGGGAACAGGGACATGGATGTTTGAATATGTCGCCACACTCGGGCCGTAGCCATGAAGTTCAGGCAGTTTACCCCATTTGTATTAAAACAATGAAACTATATCATGAAAAGACAGCCTAGGAGAATTGAAAATTTATTTTGCTTTCCTTTTGGGCTTTGTGGTCAACGTCTTGATCCACTGTGATGGTTCATTTATTGTGTCAGCTGGGCCGGGCCACAAGGCCTAGATATGTGGTCAGACATTTTTCTGGATATTTCTGTGAGGGTGTTTCTAGATGAGATTATCTTTTAAAGGGGTGGACTTGGAGTAAAGCAGATGGTGCCCCCAGTGCGGGTGGCCCTCAGCCAACTAGCTGAAGGCCTGGATAGAGCAAAGCCTGATTTCCCTGAGCAACGGGGGACTCCGCAGCAGACTTCAGACTTGGACTGCCGGTTTGGGGCTGGGCAGCTTCCATCATCATGTGAGCCAGTCCTTAAACTAAAATCTCTCTGTCTTTCTCTACACACACATGCACGCGCGCACACACACACACACATCCGTTGGTTCTGTGTCTCTGGAGAACCCTGGCTAACGTACACACTTCGGGTTATGCATTGCCTGTTTGACACATGCAAGGCCCCCGCCAGCTGAGCTCCTGGGTCTCTCTCTGAGCTGGCTGTTTTGCCGACGTTCTCCTTTGTAGGGCAGATGAAGAGATTGTCTCACGCTTTCGTGCCGGGCTTCCTGCAGGGCCCTCACCTCCAAGAAGGAATGAGCATGTGCAGATGCAGACTGGGATGCTTAGTGCTTTGTGTCAGCCTGACTGGGCTAAGGGCGCCCAGACTCCTGGTTATGTCTGTCGGGCTTTCCCAGAAGAGAAGAGCATGGCGTCCAGTGGCGTCGGGCGGGCCCGGGTGAAACAGGTTGAGAAGAGGGCGAATTCCTCTCGCGCTAAAGCTGGGACGGCCACCTTTTCCTGCCCTTGGACATGGGAGCCCCCGGTTCTCAGGCCTTCGACCTCAGCCTGAATTACACCATGGGCTTTCCTGGGTCTCCAGCTTTCTGATGGTCGCCTGTGGGACTTTTGGTCTCCATAACTGCATGAGGCGCTTCCTATAATAAATCCCCTCTTACGTGTATCTCTATCCTATAAACCTGCAGGTTTCTCTGGGGACCCTAATACACAGATGTTACTACCAACATGAACAGAATAGGTGGAAACAGGCAAAACGTGGAACCAATGTATGTGGTGACCAGTGGCCCTCCCTCCCGATCCTGCCCCTTAGTCACTCAGGGACACGTGGCCACCTGACACCATATCTCTTCCTCTTTTTAACGAGTTTTAAGTATTCAGGAAAGTTGCAAGAATGGTGCAAAGAATGTTTGCCCCCTGAAGGCTTTGAGAGTAAGTTGCTGCCACGACACACATCATCCCCAAACATTTACTGTGCATTTTCTACAAAGAAGGACATTCTCTTCCACACTCACAACCCAGCCGCCTGGATCCAGACAGTGGCCCTGCTGCCCCACTGCTGCCCAATCCATAGACCTCTCACCACCTCCACTGATTGTCCCGACATCACCTTTGGAGCAAAGCATGACCCAGGACCCCCTCCCACACTTAGTGGCCACCGTTGGCTTCAGTCTGGGCCGTTCCCCGGGACTAAGGTGCCTCTCATGGTCTTGGCACCTGTGAACCCACAGGCAGGTATTTTGTAGGCTGTCCCCCGTGTGGCTTCATCTGACGTTTCCTCGGGTCACGCGTCTTTGTCATGCCTACCGAGTGTCCGCGGGCCCCGCTCAGCTGGCGCCTGGTTCCTATGTGACCCGTCAGCTGGGTGCCTGTCAGCACCCCCGCAGGTGCCATGTTCCTTCTTTGTAATTAAAAACTGTTTTGTGTGTGGACAGATTTGGAGTTATGTTAATATCCTGTTTCTTATCATACTTTCAGTTTAGTAATTGAAGTCACTGTGGACTCAAGGATCCTATGTTACTCTTTGAGTAACAATCCATTCCTTCTGTTATTTGTTCTAATGCACAGACAGCCCCCAGTTTGGCTGGCGGGAGCCTGTGGGCTGGCCCTGTTCCCTCCATGCGTCTCCCTCCATGCGTCTCCCTCCATGCATCTTTGTTATCAGATGAGCATTTCCTGACTTTCTGGTACAATAGTGTGTCTCAAGGTCGTGTCGTACTTTCCAACGCTGGAACCAGCCTTCTCTCCAAAGAAAAAATACCTTTCTACCGTTAACATCTACACATATTTCTGTATTGATCCACGTCTATGGCAAACCATGAGTTCACACCAACACCTCCAATTCCAGTCGAATGCTGGAGAGCTTACGGAGGAGAGATAGTGAGGGAAGAAGCAGGAGGACCGGGCCTGGGGCAGAAGGAGGCTGGGGCAGGGCAGAGCTGGCCCCGGCACTCGAGTGAACGGTTGTCCACTGCAGGGGTTCAGAACCATTCACGGAGCTTGTGGAGTGGAAGGAGGGCGTGTGGCTATGGCTGGGATGAGTGTCAGGGGCCGCAGCACATTCTGTTGGGAATGACTGAGAGGCCGTGCGAAAGGTTCCTCCGGAAACCTCAGACCGAGAGTCACCAGGATTCCTAGTAGCTTCCTGGACAAAAATTATTTTACCAGAGTGTCGCATCTATCCTAAGGAAAAGAATGCATGAACTTTGGAGGGAGCAAATATACATCGGATACGCATGGAGCTGTGTTTTACATTTCTGTGATGGGTGGTTTGCGGGCTCATTATTTATGGTGATGGACGTTTTCCCAGGGAGGGTCTGTCACCCTGTCCTCTGCAGCTCCCGTGCTTCCCACCCAGTGTCGTCTTCACTTGTTAACTCACTTATTCAACAGCAGTTCACGGAGTGCCTGCTGGGGTGAGGGGTGGCGAGCCCCAGGCTGTGGATGCATGTGAGCAGGAGAAATGTGGCCCCTCCCCCTTCCTGCCCATCAGAGAAGACGACGCTTAAATGCTCCCATGTGAGGTGTGAGGTCAGGGTTGGGAGGCCCTCGGGGGACGTCCCAGGTCACGAGCGATCTTGCCCAAGTCCCCAAGTGTCTCTCTCCTATCTATTCTGTTTGGTTCCTGCCCTGTGTCTGTGGTTTCCAGAACAGAAAAAATTAAATCTCTCTCCAAACCTCCCCAAAGACCTTCAGGAGTTCAAGACCGCTGGGTGTCCTTGCCCTTCTGCTGTGGACGTTACGTAATGTGTTCTTGCAAGTATCCAGAGCCGAGTGCTGTGAGCCGTTGCACCTCCATGGAAACCCAGCTCAGCCTGGGGGCCCCTCCCACCACAGCCAAGGCTGGAGCAGAGGGAGGAGGTGGGCCAGGACACGGAAACACAGAGCCACAGGCTGGACTTCTTAATCTCGGTGCTGGGAATTGTGACCTGAATTTCAAAGACCACATCTATCTAGTTGGGCTGGGGCTACAATTGCGGTATTTTGCTCCCCAGACAGTCACTGCACTGAATGGCCCTGCACCCTTCTACTGGGTCATGGTCCTGCACGTGCTGTTACTTGCCAGCTGTGTGGTTTGCTCAGAGCCACGTGACTGGGTAGACCAGAAGGCCTGGCTGACCCTGAGCTTTACTTCTCCAGCTGGGACTTGCTGGGCAAGTGTTTAGTGGCTCTGACATCCTTTTAACATTATAACCCTCAAGGAGTAAGGGAGAGACCAGAAGTGACACACCTTTTCATCCTTAAATTACATCCCAGCTGAGATGCTCACCTGGGATTTACCCGGCATCCTCTTGCCCCCGGCACTGTAACAGCCGAGCTGCTGGTGTCCACCTCACCGTGTCGGGAGCTGACCAGGGAACTGTCAGCCGGGAGCCATGTCTCGTGGGTGCTTTTTTCCCCGCCAGCTCCTGCGGTCTGCATCTTTTTCTTCTGTGTGGCCTGGCGGCCAGCCGGCCCCTGCTGTCAGCCTTCTGAGCTAAGATCTCCGCTCTAGTTCCTCAGGGACTGACAGCAGGAACCCAAAAGGTCCCTCCAGCAGAAAATCACGGAGGCGTGGGCAGAGCTTTGATTTCACTGTTTCCTCCTACTGCTACTCACCAGGTCCTCTGAGCGGCCCTCGGGAGGGAGTGGGACAGGTGTACTCATGCTCATCCTAAAGAATGTGAAAAACAGCTCCTAGAGGTCATGGCACTCCAGTGTGGGCCCCGGGCCAGCAGCATCGGCACCTCTGGTTAGAAATGCAGAGTCTTGGGCCCTGCCTAGCCCTGCGGGTCAGAGTCTGCATCTTCACAGGGTCCCAGGTGATGACGGTGCTTGGTGAAGGGTGAAGGCTCCCTTGGTGAAGGCTCCAGCCAGGGGCCTGGAGCTGGGAGGTCTCGCGGCCTGCGTGACCCCGCCCCGTCCTTCCCACGGGAAGACCAGAAGCTTCCTCTCTGCGCCACGCTGCTTCCGGCCAGGCAGATGTAGGACTGGGCTCTAGATCTAGGGCACGGACCCACGTATATTCACAGCCACTGAGACAGCAACCAGAAGGCTGAGTCAAGCCAGGAGCACAGACAGGGCGGGGGCGGGGGGCCGGGGGCGGTGAGAACAGCAACAAAACCCGTAGGCAGGGGCCTCGGATCATGAGGGTCCAGGAGGGATGCAGAGCCCTGGGTCTGCCTCCTAGCTGCCTGCGGTACCTACTGGCTTCCTGACTCACTTTCCTCGCTGTGAAATGGGACGCGTTAGGGAGTGGCAGGTATAAAGGGCTTAGACTGACTCTGGCACGAGCTGAGGTTTCGCAGTTATCACCCTGGTTCGGGAGGCGGCCCACCCTCCTGCGGGTGGAGGTCCCATCCTCACCCATGCCCCCAGCCTCACGTCCTCCTGTTCCACGTTTCTGAGGATTCAGCATTCCCGCTACGTGGCTGCATTCCAGCATGGATGTGGCTGCCCATCCCCTGTGGTGGAAAGAGAGTTTCTGGTTAAACAGCGCTCGGACACCTCTGCATGAAAGGGCGTCACTCCACAACCATTTCCACTCTCCCACAACCCTTGTGAAGCCAGTGGGCGATGTGACCTGTGGCCTCATTTCCAAGGCCAGGGTGATAATGACCGAACATCACTGGCGTTGCGTCTCACCGAGAGAAAGTTCAGATGGGCAGAGCTTTGTGAACCTGCTGGAGGAACAGTCCGTGCAGCCTGACTCGGGCTGGCCCAGGACCGCCTCTACCCCCAGGATGGCACTGTGATGCAGGGGAGGTGAACAGAGATTGCAGGGCACCGGGCCGTCCACACCAGTGTGCAAACCAGGCTTGTTGATTTGCAGAGACCCCTGCTCCCACCCATTGCCTGGTGTGTTCTGTACCACTTGGGCGATCTAGCTGCTGTAATAACATACCCAGCATTTCAGCAGCTCCCCACCCTGCAAGTTTACTTCTCACTCCTGGAATGTCCAGCACCCATGTTTTACTTTTTGGGCAGATTCCACACAGTGACTCGGGGTCCAGGCTCCTGGTGTGGTGGCTCCGTGGGTCCCCTTTCTCCTTATCGGTGGGCTTCATCTCTTTTTATGCCATGAACCCCGTTTGGTGGTCTCGTGAATGGGCTTTTTCTCAGAATAGTGTTTTTAAATACATTTTCAATAGCACATAGGATAACAAAGTATGTAATATGAAAATGTGATCTCTGTTAATACAAAGTCATTCATCCTGGTGCAGCTGCGGTTTTTGCCTGCATTCATAACTGAAGGAAACGCTAAAGGTCGGGTAGAGATTAGAAATAAAAATGTCATTTTCTCCTGGCGTTCGAGTTCACAGACGCCCTTGAATTGTGACCCAGGTTCAGACCTCCAGGCACGAGTCAGGGAGGAAGAGGCAGCGAAAGCACAGCCACTTCTCAGGCCTGTGCTGGCAGGACACCGTCCCTCTCACACCCGTTGGCCAGAGCCGGCGACAGGGCCGCATCCAGCAACTGGGCGTGGGAAATGCTGTCTGTCTGACAGTCTCTCGTTTCAGCATCTCGTGTCTGCCGTGTCCCGAGACACGGACGTTTAGTGATGGATCCAGCATACGCTCTCTAAATGCTGGGAGGGAACATTAAATTGGGGGGCCTGCTCAAATCTGTCCGTAAATCCACCAAAAGCTGTTCCCAGTGAGTGATACCAGGCAAAGGTCCCCCTCAGTTCTGCATGGGGTTCAGCCTTCAGGTGGCACCAGCCAGAGATGCTGCGGAGGGAAAAAGCCTGCACGTCATCTCCACTCAGGAAAGACAGACCAAGAGATGGTCCTTGTATCCCGGTTCTGAGAGCCCATGAAACACAGACCGCAGGCCCCAGGGAAGAGAAGGAACGATCTTGGGCCTTTTCAGAACGGCAGCCCCTCTGCACTCCCTCTACCGCAGTCTGTCCCTTCTCCCTCTGCACAGGGAGTGAGGCCGGCGCGCACCTTCTAATATTCAGGAGTCACAGGAGAAGACTCAGGTTGGTCCTCGGGGCATCAGTCCGCCTTCCGCCCCTGTCACCTGCTCGATAAACACTGTGAGACGTTCCGCTCTGCCTGCAAGGGGAGAGGCTCTTGTCAAAGTGAAGGGGATGCAGAGATGCTGCAGAAACCTGCCCGGGGCTGGGGCTCTAGCTGTTACTCCCTGGTCATTGCCTGCTGAGATGGCAGGTCTGGCAGTTAACACAGGATAGAGGTGGAGCTAGAGGTGACAGGTCTTGCTTGTCTTAATTTCCGAGGGCTGTCATAACAAATTACCACAAACGGGGGTGGCTGAAAATAACGGACGTTTCTTCTCTCTCAGTCCTGGAGGCCAGAAGTCGAAAACCAAGGTGTGGGCAGAGCCGTGCTCTTTCTGAGGTCGTAGGGAGGATGCTTCCTCGCCTCTCCAGGCTGCTGGTGGTGTCTCACTCCAGTCTCTGCCTCTCTCTTCACGTGGCCTCTCCCCTGTGTGTCTGTGTCCAAATTTCTCTCTTCTTGTAAGGTCACCAGTCATTGGATTAGGGCTCACCCTATTCCAATATGACCTCGTCTTATTACATCTGCAAAGACCCTGTTTCCACTTCTGGCTATGAAGTGTGTGTGGGTTCCCGCGCCGCCCCCCCCCCCCCCCCCCCCCCCCCCCCCCCCCCCCCCCC